>NW_021940208.1:45400602-45485079 GCF_001715985.3 Manacus vitellinus | reverse complement strand
CAAGTTGGATATAAGACAGTAATGTGCCCCTGTGGCAAAGATGGCCAGTAGACTTCTGGGCTTCATTAGGAAAATCACTGCCAGCAGGACAAGAGACATGACACTTCCCTTCTACTTCTACCCTTCCTGACTACCCCTAATTTGATGAAAAGGAAAAAAATTAGTCAAGAGGGAAGTAAATATTGGCATCTACACTTTCTTCTAAATTTTGAGTGTAAACCAGTCTACCCTACACCTTCCTCTTAACTGTTTTTTATATATGACTGAAATATAAGGCATTTATGTTATTTCTATCATTTGCTAAACAGGTATAATTTAAAGTATAATACTCAATGAATTATCTCCTTCACCTTCCTTACATCTGTATAAATGTTCATTAGTTCCTCAAACACCAGTTTCAGACTATCCTTTTGGTTCAGATAAAACTTGGTTTTTTTGTGCTAAAAACAGTAGCGACAGTACGTAAGAAGTCAATAAAAAACCTGGCAGAGGACCATGGAGTCATCCTTTCCAAATGACAAAATCGTGAACCTTGCTACATCACTAGTGATACAATCATCAGTCTTTTGATAATTCAAATACAGAAATTTGTGTGTTCACTTGTGCCTAAGTTAGAAACACATACCTTGGTCTAAGCAATTTGACAGTTTCTGACCTGCAGATGTTAAAAACGTGTATGAACCAATAAATATAGTTATTAAACAGAAAAAAAGCTGAAGTGAAGCTGGGATTTTATTATTTCATTGAATAGATCATTAAAGTTGAATTTTAGCCCATAACAAGCCAAAAAGATGAAATTATGAAATGCTGGTTCTTTGCCAAAAAAAATTAAAGCACTATGGGTTTATTTTTATCTCAGAAAGTCAATGCTCATTCACTTAGCAGCTTTCCCAGATGCAATGAAAATTTAAATGAAAGGCTCTAGGCAGTATTATTAAATTATTTCCTCGCTCTTTGATAGAGAAACATGCAGAACACAGATATCTTAATACAGAATATGTATAGATAATGCACCTACATAACCTCAGTGGAACAGAAATGGGCTGAAGTGAGGAGAAACTGATAGCTGTCTGTTGCAAGAAACTTAGTTTCTTTTTGTTACTCCAGCTTTTGAAAGAAAACAGAGGAAACTGTGTACATAACTCTCACTTATAGTTAGCTTCTGTTTCTTGGAAACAGACTAAAATCTGTCACTTGTACTTCATGTTTTCAGTGGAACTTCTCTAGTGAGCCTTCAGCCTTTAAACCCTTCCAAGTACCACAGTATCTTCAAAAATATATGAGAAAATACACATGATCAGACATAGAAAGGAATATCTTTGTCTCTTGATAAATTCTATAGTGACCCATTAGACAGAGTTTTAGTGCACAGGTGCATTGTAGAAGGGAGATCAGATAGGAAATTACAGAAACTTGACCTTGTAGAGCTGTTTTTAGTATCCTCCAATCCTTACTTTGTGAGAAAAGAAATTTTTCGTACATGGACTTGTGACTGCAGTGTTATCTACCAGAATATGACCTAGAAGTAGTACTTTCAGGAATATTGTTCTTTAGACATGGCCAGTGTCTGGTTGGATGGGGTGGATATTGTCCTGGTTTCAGCTAAGGTAGAGTTACTTTCTTCTCAGTAGCAGTTAGAATGCTGTGGTTTGGATTTGAAATAAGAATGGTATTGATAACACACTGATGTTTTGGGTTTTTTTGCTGTCATGTTTATCCTAAATCAAGGACTTTTGACTCATGCTCCGCCAGTGAGGAGGTACACAAAAGAAACTGGGAGGAAGCATATCCCATAGCTGATGTAGATGACCTGAACTGACCAAAGGGATGTTCCACAGCATAGAACTTCATGCCCAGTACATAAGCTGGGGAGAGTTACCTGGAAGGCTGATCTGTGTTTGGGAAGGGGGGGTCTGGTATCGGTCAGCAGGTGGTGAGCAATTGCATTGTGCATCACTTGTTTTCCCTGTTTTATTATCATTATTATTATACTTTACCATTATTACTGTATTTTACTTTCTTTTCAATTATTAAACTGTTCTTATCTCAACCTACAAGTTTTACTTTGACCCTCCTCCCCATTCCATGGGGCTGAAGGGGAGAGAGGAGTTGAGCCGGCGGCTGCATGGTGCTTAATTTCCAGCTGGGCTTAAACCATGATAGCTAATAACAGTGAATTTGGGGCCAAAAATCCTCTTCACTCTAAAGGGAACTGGTAAACAAGTCAATCTGGTAAAAAGATCATATCACACAGATCATATTTAATCTGTGTTGAAAATAAGGAAGGATGCTGTACCTCAAGCTCAATCATTAAGTCCTAAGGTCCAAGTCTATGCACTAAAGCTGGAAAGTTTAGGGGATTTCTGTATTAACAAGAGAACATAAATAATGAGCTGTGAACTACTTGTGCAGTTCATGGGAATGGGTTACAGCAGTAACATCTGCTTTGTTAATGTTTTTAACAAAAAATAATTTACAATGTCTTATAAATTCATCATCATCATCATCATGGCTAGGCTTCGCGAATGAAGATTTAGGAAGCTATAAATTAGTGAAACAGAAAATCTGGCAGGAGGGAAGGGAAGGGGAGGGACAGCAGGGGAGGGGAGGGGAGGAGAAAGGGGGGGGGGTTATCTTTCTCCATCTATACAAGCATCTTTAGTTTGCAGTTCATGTGTGAATTGTAGTTCAGTGTTGTGCATGTCCCAGTAGACACTGGCCCACGGTATGTTTTTTAAAATACTTACTTGTATATCAAAGATTCAAAGCAACTGCACAGAGCATGTGTACCTTATTCCTTAATGCATCAGGCAATGCAATTTAGAGGTAAAACACTACCACTTGGAAGACTGCAAAATATTTTAGTAAATCTCATATGCTTGTATTATGCAGAAATTCTATTCCCTTGTTCAAAGGCTTAATTTCCACATATAAGCTTTTTCTTCTGTCTTTTAAATTCTAAAAAAATATATAAAATCCTCTACTAGAAAAAAAAGAAATCTTTCAAAACAAGGGCAGAAAAAGCACAGATTTTTTTTCTTCTTTAATTGACAAGTCTTTAACAAAGTCATTTTCTGCTTCATTTATCTGTGGCCGAAATATAACAAAACATCTCAGAGGATTTTCAGTGACCTGTAAGAATAGGATTGTAAAGTTTAATAGTCACAGCACTTCAAGATCTTATAATACTCTGTCACATAGCAGGGTAATGTCAGAAAAGGACAGTTGTCTTTATTCTCATGGAAGGTATAGCATCTGTGATAATTCCTCCTTAAAATGGTTTCACTTCCCATGATTGCTTGATCCCTGGGAAATATAGCTTGTAGAAACATTGTATTAGCCTCTTATACCCTTGTACTAAATTCAAAAAGGTACTCGTTCATTAGGAGGTAAGTCTGTGTATAATTTCTAATAGGTTCATCATTTCTATGCATGCAATTTAGTAAACAATACTAATAGTCCAAGTACAATATGGAAATATTTTAGAAAATTCTAAATTTTGTGTTTCCCTTCTGCATCTTAGCACAGGGTTGTTTGTGGGTTGCTTTTTTGCTTGTTTGTTTCTTCGTTTAGAAACTAATTTTAAATTAATTGAAAAAAATATTTTCGATTAAAAAGTTTTTGTTATAAAGAAGAAAAATTGTAAATTCGTAAGAAGAATCAATTTGAATTAAGACTGGGTGTTTTTTCTTTTGGTTTGGTTACTTAATTTTTTTTCTCTATATCATTTACTCTATAAATATGAACAATCTAAGCTTGAAACTACCCAACCTAGTCCTCAAAGCAGAGAAATGTCCTTGAATTTTCAGTGTTGCTAGCAGTAGTTAGTTATTACAGTACAAATTGCAGAACTCAAGTATTGGTCACTCAATTTAAAATGTCTCTCATTTTGGGAAAGAAAAGGACAGAGCACATACACTCCTTAGAATTATTTTTTTCACCGCTTTTGCTGGTTTGTGGTTTAACATTTCCATGCATCTTTAAAAACCACAGGCATAAGCCTCAGGCAGACTAAACACACAAAACATACCAAAGTCTATGTTTTGTGATTTCCTGCTTGCTTTCAGGGTATTGGAATTAATTAAATCTGAAGCTTCTCTAAAGCAAACATCCGACTCCAAAGTTCTCTATTTTTATATTTGCTTGCAATATTCCTCCCAGAACATTTGCTTGTTACTATTTGCAATGAGCTAACCTGTCAGTCAGGGTCATATTCCTGGCGTTTTGCAGGCCCACAGCAGTAGAAAGATTTGGAGTATATGTGAGGCCTCTTAAATTGTTTATGCACCAACAAAACTGCTGTCCCTGCAGTTCTCCACACTTCATTTGGTATCCCCATTTACACATTATGCCACAACACTTTCCCTGAAAATGTTACCCTGTCCCTGCATAGTTGATCAGCTGTGCTACAAGAGCAGAAGGGCAGCCACCTGAGCTCTCTGGTTTGTGAAATAACAGAGGGCTGGTGATCAATATTCCACAAGGCTAGTGGCTCCAACTATCTTCCTAACTAACTGACAAGGACTTCTCTCAGAAGAAGCATCTTTTGCAGACCAGCCTGCAGCTGGGGAGACTGAGGGCATGGAGGTGGTGGAGTTAGGAGGGAAACAGACATACTGGAATATGGTGTCTGCCGGAACATAGTCTTTGTTACACATGCTCTTTCCTTCTATTTTGTTGCCAACTCATTATGAACATTTAGATGGTTGAATAACTGCAATTGTTATAAAGCACCTGTAATGACATGTTAGAAAATGGTAATGCAGAATCATACACTGGGCATACACTACCAATGAGGACCTTTAATTTTTAGCACATGAATTTTAAATACATAATATTCTCCCTAGAGAATGCCGATGCACATGTAGGGTTTTTTGTTTGTTTGTTTTGTTTTGTTGTTTTTTTGGGGTTTTTTTGGGAGGTTATTTGATTTTATGTTTTGTGGTTGTTGTTTTTAAGGAATCTTCAGATTTCAGAGTGGGTTAACTCCAAAGAAATCTTTAAATGGACAAGCAAAATGATTATAGAAGAGAATTTAGCTCTAGTTACCAAACACTGCGGTAAAGAGATGACAAGAGTTATTTCAATGACATCTCTTTTTCTAATATACTAAATTAGACATTGCAATATTCTGACTGTGAGATATGAGTTTATGTAAACAAGCCTATAGCATAAATATAGTATATAAAAAAGACTTAAAATAGTTTGTAAAATTTAATTTAGGGCATGACTAAATCAGTTACTTTTTTCCTAGATTTGGAGAATTGCCTGCCTTCAATTTGCATCGGCTAGAATTATTGTTCATAGACAATTTATAAAATAAATGAATTAGCCTATTTTGCCTTCTCTGAAGGCCCTCTGAATTCTGTTGTTTGACAACTTAACTTGAATACAAAGTGGCTTTTTATGGGTATTAAAAATGCCTGTGGAAGAAAAAATGAGGTTGGAAAAGGAATTCTAATCAAAAACTAATACAGTAAGGAGATGTCATCTGTAGGAATCTACTTGTTTCAAATTAGAAAAAAAAAAAGGAAATTGGATGTTGGATTATGCTTTTAAATCAGATGTAGAGAAAAACAGTCTGTCCATTTCAAGAAATGATAAACTATGATATCACAAGCTTTTGTGCCAAAACTCAAATAAGTTTGACAGCTTCCTGTCCAAATTTTGAGTGTGAAAAAAACTCTCTAATTTGATGGAGTAGCCCACTGCTCTAAAGCAGCTTCAGTTATGCAATCCTTCCCTGTGCTTCACAGACTATAAAATTTTGGGATTTATATCTTCACCTTATACAAATAATTTGAAATTAACCAGTGTTGTTATCATGAAGAAATAAAATATGCAACTGCTAAGACTGCATTGTTATGAAAGTCCCTTTATAAGCACAATATAAGAGTGATTGTATAGCTTGCACTGATTTTCACATCTGAGCAATTCAAATATTGAGAAACATCTTTCTCATCTATATGGACTATCGGTTTTATGCTTTCTTTTCTAAAGTTTTGATTTAATAAGCATGGTTGCTGAATTCTGTTACTGAAGAATGGTAATTCAGAAATAACTCTTTTCTTGGTTGAAGCAGTTCTTGCTGCATTATACAGTAATGTACACAGAAATCTCCTATAAGATTAAAATGGTAACAATACAACAAAACACAGCTGAGCTATATAGAATAAAAACATGAAACCACTGTCAACCAGCCTGAGTAGATACTGCCACTTCAGGAGCTATGAGGGTTGTAACAAATTCGTGATGTTTAAAGGAACATATGATTACTTCTAACCTTTTATGTTAAGTTTCAAGATTATGAATCTGTATACACACGCTTTTGCATTATTCTATTTTCTCTGGCAGTAAAATTTTTCAGTGTATTTTTTCACTCAGAAAAATGAAACTAAAATATTGCAATATAATTTAAATACTCTTTGGTCAACAAAAATAAATAACTGTAAGTTGTTATGTAAAATAAGTACAGATTATCTCACCCTGTTAACAGTGTATCAATTTATATTACATCCAAATCTGAAGTTGTTCCTTATTTTTCTTTCTTTTAATTTCTACTGCTACCATGAACTCTAGCCAAAAATCCAGACCCTGTTGTAAAAAAAGACTGAGAAAAAAACACAACAAAAGCAATCATATAGACTGAACATAATAGGAGAATGGAGAGAAACTGCTGTTCAAATGAAGAGAACCAAAAATTGATAAGCATAACAGGAAATAGAAATATGTAGCACATGAATAGCACAGATGAAAATTTTTCTGGTACTTTGTGGACACAATTTCAGCAAATTTGAAAGAGGTTTACTTCAGGATATTCCTAATAAGAATCAGGGGCAGACCAATGATGGAGGCTGGTTGTGAGCCAGTTGCCTGTTTGAAATGACCTGATGAGAGGAAGGGATAAGCTACAAAGGTGACAGAAAGCTTATGTTTAATTTAATAAAAAGGGGGACCCAATCATAGAATCAACGGGTTTGGAAAGGACCTCTGAGATCATCACGTCCTTGATCCAACAGTGCTGTGGTTACTAGACCATGGCACTAAGTGCCATATCCAGTCTCATCTTAAAAACCTCCAGGAATGGAGAATCCACCTCTTCCCTGGACAGACCATTCCAGTGCCTGAATGGAGGACTGCAAAGGGAAATATAAAAACCCCAAAGCAACATGTTGGAAGAACAATCTTTACAGCATTCTGAAAACATTAGGAAGACTGCTGAACAGAAGCAATACTGTATTGGTCAAGGCCAGAGAAGGATGACTCATGATGTTGAGAGCCTGGATAACAGTATGTCAATTAAGGAAAAATATGTATATTTGATATAATGTGCAATTATTCTACAATATTTGTGTGTAATCTGGAGAAAATTGCAAACAGAGACTAATATTTTCAGTTCATAAAAGACTTTCTAAAAAGAGAGATGTTGCTGCTCTTCAAAGTGTTGCAGAGTAATGGAGGTAAACTTAAAACCAGAAAATGTTCTTTCCTGAGGTATCAGAGAAACAAGGTTTTAGCTTAAGTGGAAGGAAACAGGATTGCTATTGATAGTAAATTAATACCTTCCCAGTAGAAAAAAAAAATAGTAAATTAGATTGTTGTTAGATGAGATTACCCTGAGGTATGGCATAGTGGAAGGAGGGAATGGACCTGTACAGACCCTAGAGGACCTTCAACTAAAAATAGTATACTGGAAGGGAAATAAAGAAGCAAAGAATCAGAAAAGGACAGAGGCCTGGGAACAGAGATTGAAAAGATTTTACGAAGATAGAAATGTTAAAAGTGAGGGAAAGATAGAAGGTAAAAAATAAAGTCCTTATGGCATAATTCAGCTTGGAAAAATCATTCTTATGACGGCTGTTTCATTAGAGTGGGATAGAGGTTACAGAAAAGAATTGGGAAATAGCTCAGCATGGCAATTGCAACGCATGTACTCTGATCTTACTTTACTGTCAGCATCAACTGAGGTTCAGTTGCTCAAAAATTAGAGATCTAAGTGTGAGTAACTTACCTTAGGCTCTGTTTTTAGATAATTTATCAGATCTATTTTAAGAGATGATGAATCACACTCTGAAAGGAGCTTCAATTGACTTGAAGAGGGACATAGACAAAGAGCAATTATATGCACAAATTAAGCAGAAATCCTACCAGAAAGATTTGTGTAAATCTGGTTTCAAATTATTGTTCTCTCCTCTTGTATGGTGTTCCATGAGTTGGATTTGACTATACTGTCTTTGGGAAGAGGACCAAGGAGTTTGAATTTCTTTTCAGTATTAGAAATATATATATATTTTTAACCAAATTAAGCACAGGTTTTAATAGCTACATTATTTGTTTCTATACTCTTGGTCTGCCTCTCCTAAAACCTCTCCTAATATTTTCTACCTACCTCTCCTCTTAGTATAAGGAGACACTTCAGGGCAGAGAGATGAAATGTCTGTTATGCATAAGAAAAAAGTTTAAGTCCTGAAAAATAGTGATAATAACAAAAAAGAATTCATAACAACATCTATGTTAAGCTAGTATTATTCTCATCTTTTATTTAAAAAACTACTCAATCACCTGCTTCTAAAAGATCAAATTTGTAACAGAAACTTAATCGCACGGTTACTCTCGGTGCTTCCAGAAAACTCAGGAAACTTAGCAGGTAAGCAATAAAAAAAGGTATTGATTATACTCAGAGCATATCTTTATACATAGGCATCTAAAGTGACTTCTGAACTGCAAGATTAACAGGTAACATGTTATTTTAAACTTGTCTTAGGACAGTAAGTTTTTGTCCATATGTGAGTAGGCATTCCTAAATGTGAAACAGTAAGAGGCACTAGCTAGCAGTTATCTCATCTTTACTTTCTAAAACCCTGTAAGCTTTAACCAAACGCCAAACTGAAGACAAGTTTCTTTCACAGCAATCTCAGTGGTGTCGGTGTCTCACATGTCTGGAGAACAGACCCTTATGACAGCACACAAAGGTGACTTAGCTGTGTTTTTCTACCAAAACATGAAGCACTTTTGGGAATACAGGTGGTTATGCATCCAGTCAGCAGTGTGGGAGAAAGACAGTGTTGACTCAAAAGTTGAGTAAGCTTCTCTCATGCATTTCTACAATCCACCCACATGTTCGGAAAGACAAAAATCCTCAGGGAAAGATTCCTTGGGATATCTTATTCTTTTTGTGATAGTAAGAAATGTGTGGCTTAAACCCTGAAGTCCTAGTGACTCACATATACGAACACAGCACCACAGCAAATTGACAGCCTAAGTGTTCATCACAACTATCCCAAAGGACAATCAACTCTACAACAAAAATATTATCTAAGTATAAGGACCTTTATTTAGGCCATCTATTTTTGTGAATTACAAATAAAAAAGTGAAAATGAAGCTGTTCAATTTTACAGATGAGATTTTAAAAGATCAGAAATATTTTTAACTTTCCTTTGCCTGTTTGTTGTTTTCTACTGTTGCTGAATGGTACATTGGCCATGACACATTCTTTTGTCTCTAGTTTCTACCCTCTGACTTTCTTTCTTCTCTCACATCTTCTGAAGAATAGACCACTTCTTTCCCAGTTTTACACATTCAAGATTGTAAGGCAATTTGGTTTGCTGACTTAACTTTATTTATGCAGCATTTTTCCATTAAAATGTTGTCCTTGATTACATAAAATATGAACATATTTCACCTGTCAGGTGTCAAACTCTCAGCAGATGCCATCTTGCTCCATCACTAATGATGATTATACCAGAGGTCACTGTCAGAGACACACTGTCATTTCACTGACATGATAGAAAATGTGCATAAAAGCTCTTCATCTATGCATTACAAATTTCTTCCTAATCTCTCACCAGTAATTCCACCGCACATTTGTAAAAGCAAAGCATCAATAAATTTGTTGACTGCTAAGTGAATTTCTCATCATCAGCAGGGATTTCAGGCTCTATATGTTATAGTGACCGTGAATTTTTGCAGAATTTGGTGTTTCACCCCTGTGATTTAGCAGGTAGCCTCATTTTGTCTCTAATCACACAGTATCAGTATCTGTTCAATTTTTATCCTGAATCATATCTGTTCAGGCTCTTGTCCTTATCTGACCTTGATAAACTGATTGCATTTGTGAAGCTTACAATATGCTCTTTACACTCCTTTTCAGATGAGTTATTGGTTGAGCAGTTGGATATAGTTGGTTAATCTTCCTGTGCCTTTGGGCAAGAAATCATCTCTGCTGAAAGCTGCTATGATGAAACTTAGAAAATGTTCTTCTTTACTGAAGGAGGGAGAAAAGGCAGGGTGGGGGATCATTCAACGTCCTACTATTAATTTTTATTTTGTGGCATTGTTATATCTTCCAAAGAATTTAGAGTATATTGTTCCCTTCTGAATAATAGTTTATAGGAATATGTATGGTAGGTTCTTTACTATATTTTTGTATCCCCAAGGGAAAGAGACTGCAACTGGCTGCTCATAATATTTACTCAAGTTATTGCTGAAGAAAGTTCTCTGAGTTGCAACGCTAGATAATAGAAAAGATATTTGACTATGGTAACAACTGGCTCCCACGCTTGACGTGATAAATTATTGTTTCTTATCTCTGATAAATTTAGATTTCTCCTTTTAAATCTATAGAAAATGTTGGGACTAGATTTTCACTGAACATCACTATAAACAGTGTTTATAAGTCTGAGAAGAACAGGAAGAGGAACGAAGAGGCCAAACCTTGTGGCAGGTTCCCATCAAAATGGTAATGGATACCAATGATAAATGGAGAGAGGAAAAAAATCCAGATATCCCGGGAAACTGTGACCAGACTGTACCTTCACTGAGACACTGGAGTGGTTTGATCTCTTCTACATGTTGGCAACACTTGTTTAGCTTGCCAATAAAAAGTATTGTCAGATGGTAAGTGAATCAAGCTCTTTTATGTGTTTTGTCTCTCAGGAGCGAAGACTTATGGATGAGGTGCTGAAGGTCTCTGTAAAAATCCTCAACCAGGGTAAGAATTATGGACATCTTTGAACATCACCCCGGACACAGACAGTTCTCACTATGGTGCTACAAAGGTAGGCCTGTAAATTTCTGGTTGACTATACAAAGTGAATTTGTTACTATGGATTCACTGGGCATCTGAGAAAAAGAACACAGATAATTTGTATTCACTTCTTAGAGCACTATGGGAAAAAAGCCTGCATTACCACCAACTAAAAAAAGAACAAAAAAGAACTACTTTTTAAAAGACAGTTCTTTTAGCACTTTCCTTCTTCAGAATTAATGTGGACAAAGGATTTGTAACAGCAGAGCTTAAGGGGTTCTCCTCTTCAGTAGAAGGAAGTACCTTCACAGATGTTTTCTGTTCTTGGTTTGGAAAAAAACACAAGTATCTTAGATATGAAGAAGAAAAACAGAAAGAAGAGGACAATTAGCAGAAGGCAGTGTCATACCTCTGCCATGCTGCAAGGCTTGATCTGCTACACTGGGTAAAAAATATATTAGGAAGGTGGTAATTGAGATAAATGGGTGGTTCCTGCCACTCATGATGAAATATGCCTCAGGAAAGAGACCCCATCTCTGCCAGTATCACCAGTGTCTTCTTATAGCTAACTATTTTGTGTAAAAATGACATGATCATAATTTTAGTTATATATACATACACGTTATAATTAGTAATCTGTAGGAAGAAAAAATGAAAAAGCCCTACACTGCAACTGGAAAATACAAGAATTTCAACTGAAAGTTGACTTTTAGCAGGTAACAGTCTGATTCCTCCTCAGCAGGGCAGCTCTTTTTGTGTTAGGTGTTGCATTACTAGTCCTTGATTTGCACCAGCAACTATCCTAAAGAAGGCTGAGACAGCTGGGCTCACAGGACTGCCAGAAAATGATGGAAGAAGCCGAAGGTAAACACAGAAGTAAGCAAAGAGGGAGGAAAGGCCAGGGTTCAAGAGGAAAGGATCATTGCATAGGTTATAGCTGTGTGAGGGCCAACAAGTTACATTGATTTGCTTTCAAGAAAATCTGATATGTGGAAAATCAAGTGATTATATACGTTAACATTTATTATGTTTTTCCCTGGATTGTTATGACAAAAAAACCTATCCCTTTGCTTTTTTTTTTTTTTTTTTTAATTGAATATATATGCTTTCCCTCTGAATTTCAAAACCTGTGACCTCGGGACCCTGGTTAATGGCAAGTTGAATATGAGTCAGCAGTGCCCTGGCAGCCAAGAGGGCCAACTGTGTCCTGCGGGGCATCAGGCAAAGCATCACCAACTGATAGAGGGAGGGGATTGTCCCGCTCTGCTCTGCAGTGATGGGGCCTCACCTTGAATATTGTGTGCAGTTTTGAGCACTGCAATATAATAAAGATATTAAACTATTAGAGGATGTCCAAATGTGGACAATGAAGATGGTGAAGGGCCTTGAGGGGAAGTCACATGAGGAGTGGCTGAGGTCACTTGGTCTGTTCATCCAGGACGAGACTGCAGTGAGACTCACTGCAGTTACAAGTTCCTCATGGAGGGAAGAGGAGAGGCAGGCACTGATCTCTGTGGTGACCAGTGACAGAAACCAAGGGAATGATGTGAAATTATGTCAGGGGAGGTATAGTTTAGATATTAGAAAAAGGTTCTTCCCCTTTGGTGTTTGGGTAGTGGAACAGGCTCCCCAGGGCAGTGGTCACAGCATCAAGCCTGACAGAGTTTGGACAATATTCTCAGGCACACAGTGTGACTCTTGGGCATGGTCCTGTAGGGCTAAGAGTTGGACTTTGATGACCCTTGTGGTTCCCTTCCAACTCAGCATATTCTGTGATTCTGTAACTATGACCTTGCCACCAAATGTTTTGATAAAACACTGATTGCTGGATAAAACCAGCAGGACAACCATAAGTCAAATTAGCAGCCTTTTAATTTGGGAAAATATAGTGAATATTTTCCAACCTCACATTGAAAGATAAAATAAATAAATAATAATAAAAACAAACAAACACCCCCCCCCCACTCTAGTCCTCTTTAAAATACTAGAAAAATACCCCAAGTACCTTTCCTATCCATACAGCTATCTTTACTTATCAGTTGTGGTCTGCAGCTCAACAGCTTCACAGCCAAGTACAGGAAAGAAACATGAAGGGAAAGCATGGATGTCTCAGTTAGGTATGAAAGCAAGATGAAAAATAAAGCATTAGAGCAGCCAAAATAGATAACAAGAAGGTCTGTTGAATGTCTGGCTTTCTGCTTGCCAAAAGAAGGGGAAGCTTTAATTATGATTCATGGAGTCATTAATTCTTTCTGTGCATGAAATTTAATGGAATAATGATTTTTAATTGCTGTGGGATGATTCCTGATGTGTCTAAACAAAAATAGTACTGATGATGTATAATGCATAAGGAAGATTTCAAGAAAAGGAATCTCACTGAAATGAAAGGACACTTAAGGACTAGGTGTTCACAGGATGCTTTCACAGTTTCAGTTCAGGGCACTGGCAGTCAGGAGCCCAGGCTCTCAGGACCACAACCAAAGTGCAGCTGAAAGTGAAAGGCCACTTCTGCTTCTGCCTACTTTACAAAAACATAACAATTTGTACCAATTCTTTAGATGCTCTTTCTATTTCTTCTTGAAAACTGCCTGAAATGTTGTAACTGTTGCAGGGCTGTCTGTGCTGGTGATGAAAACCATGTCACCAGGGGCAACCCCTGGCTAGCTGCAGACTGCCTTTTGACTGAAGCACACTGGTAGCAATTTACTGGTGAAATTCGACTAGAGTGATTCATTTTAGCAGTCATCTTGTGTTCTTTCTGTTCTCATTCAATTAAGGTCACTGTAGCTAATTAAAAAAACATGTTAGTTTTATTTGGATGTAAGACACATCATTTTCCAAAACGAGATATGATTAAAATATATGGAGAGCTATGGAGATTTGTACACAAAATCTCTACAGCCCACTTACATTTCCTTGCACTGTAAAATATAAATCTAAGCTGAGTCCTCTTCAAACTTATTTTTTTTTCTTGTCTCTGTATGTGGCCTATGGAGCTTGTGATATATACTAGTTTTTACTGTTTGCTCCTGTAGTTTTAATTCCATCCTCCCCTACCTCTGTCCTCTCCTTCCAACTCCTTTTTTGTTTGCTTTATGGAATGAAACAGGCTGCTTCACACAGTAATATTTGTCTGCTGTTTCTAGAGTTGATTAAGCATTTATCTATTTATTTCCCTTGAGTGTCAGACCATTGCTCCTCATTTTTGATGTCTCCAGTGTAGATGCCTCTATTTGGTCTAGTCAATGGAAAGTCCAAGGCATCTCTGTAACATCTCATGTTTTTCTGCTTGAACCACCTACATCAGGATGATACAGGTAGCATGGCAAAGAGGAAGGAGGATTTGCAAGCCTTCATTACAGCCTCCCCCCACTCCTCACGCTGCACTCAGTCCTGATGCAAGTTGCAGAGGGCAAGCATAACACACTGGGATCAGCTCACACCAAGACTTGGCCAGTGCAAGCACGTTGGGAGTCTCAGAGATTGTCATCAGCAAAGTGTTTGAGACCAGTACTACTGACATTACAGAAAAAAACCCCTAGCCCAACCCTCCTTTGTTACTTCAAGCACAGTTTTAAAATAGGCAGTAGTCAAAGACACAAAGAGAAATAATCCAAATTTTTAAACTCAGTTCAGTTTCACGTGAAGAGCAGAGTTGTCATCAGCACACTCTGCCTCTTTTATATGAAGTTATGAGATTCCCTAAAATTGCCATTATTGCTCTAGAGAAATCCCACTAACAGAGTCTGCCTTGTATTGCAATAGGTCTTCTGCTACTGACATGCAAAGGTGGTCAGCATGCTCTGTGACTCCTGATTTTCCTGGCAAGTTACAGACCCTCACTTTTTCTGTAAACTAAATACTTAAAGTTTAAAGGAGATAATGCATGAGAAGTATGATTTAATCCCATTATACAGTTTGTTTATTTACAGTCACCTGAAGATAATCACCAAGCAGCAATTAATGAACTACTTAATTTTCACAGCACCTCTACATGAAGCCTAAGTTAGCTCAGCTCCACATCCCCTTCTCTAATAAAAATATAATTTTGAAACCCAGCTGCTCTAAATATTTTGTAGAACAACCCTTGCCAAAAATATTGCCCAGAACTGAAGATACAGCTGTTACGTCACTAAGTGTATTATTACATAATTGAGATAACTTTTTAAATTTTTATTTTATTTTGAACATTTTCAAGGATGGAGATCCACAGCCTCCCAAGAAAAACTGTTCTGGTGCTGACCTCATCACGGAAAAACAATTATAATGTATAAGTAAAATTTCTAATGTTGCAACTGGGTTTTGTTGCCTCTTGCTCTACTGTGCACCTTTGAAAAGAGCTTGGCTCCCTCCTGCAACCACACACTCAGTGTTTGCAGACAGCAACAGGATCCCTCCAAAGCCATCTCTTCTCAAGATTGAACAAACACCATTCTCTACATCATATCAACAAACATAGCTGGGTGAAATAGACAAATAAAAAAGTTTATAAAATATTTATTTATTGTTGCATCCATGGATTAAAAAGTGATCAGCTGAAAAACTACTGTTCCTTTTATGCCAAAGAATATATGACCATGAGCATTTTCAGAATCAAGTTTGTCTTCTAAGTAAAGCACATTTCAGTTTTTAATAGTGAAGAAAAACTTCAAAAACAAGTGGAAATTTCTGCTGATCTTGTAGACCCAATACTGCTTGTATATCCAGTCACTTTACTCCGTCTCATAGATTTTGCTTTACTTGAGGATAAATTGTAATAGTATTTTTTTTTTAATTGGCACTCTAAAACATTTGTGAGTAGTTTTATTTTAATCTCCTTGGTCTAGTAGTCACTGGTCATACCAGTGCTGGTCTGAAAGGGAGGAAATGAAAGGTTGTTTTGTTTTTGTGTTTTTGTTTTTTGGTTTTTTTTGTTTGTGTGTTTGTGGGGTTTTGTTTGTTTTTGGTTTTTGTTTTGGTGTTGTTTGTTTGTTTGTTTGTTTTGTTTTGTTTTTTCTAGCCAGAGCAGCCTTTCAGGTGGTAAAAGACCTTTACTGGACACACGTAAGTCAGCACTGACATGATCAATAGATGGGGCCCAATAGAAGGATCAATGACCAGTTAGTATGAGCACCATATAGAGGCTAGGACTAATACCAGAGAGAATTCTGGTATCCCCCAGTGTGCTTCCTCAAGAAGGAAATAAAGAATTTGCACCTCTCTTGGATTTGTAGTATAACTGTTAGGGGGCCGAATGATCTCTAGCAAAAACAGCATCCCCTCAATAGACGTATGTCAACAAGAGAAGAGAAATAACTGATCATCCAAACTAAACTGCAGTGCAAAGACTTCCTTCTGGGATGGACAATAAGAAAGAAAAATAACACAGAGATTACAGAAAACACTATTAAGACTGAAGTATAAATATCTGATTGATTGAGGAGCATGTAGATAGCGGTGAATGAAAGAAAAGCATGAATCCAGAAAATAATAAAATTTTTGTTCAGGAAATTTAAATAAAAAATTCTAAACTAAAAATTGAAAATCCTATTAGGGATTGCTTACTCTATTTTGTTATCCATGAGTTAAGGTTTGCAAATGAAAACTTGAAAATAACAGCAGCCTTTATGGAAGGTTCCTCAATCTTCATTCACACAGAATTATTATTGTTGTTGTTATTATTATTATTAATAATAATAATAATAACTATCACACAAACTTGTGCAAACATTCATAAGAATAAACATTTTTCATAAACAGATTCTTACAAAAGTAAAGTTATAGCTCACTGACATGAGTTATATAAGACCTCCTGCTCAGTGTCTTTGATATCTGCTTCTTGCTTCCATGGTCTGGATTTGTCAACCCTCAACTTCTAGTAAAAGTTGTATCAGTTGTTAACTTGTGATTGGAGAGTGAAGGGACATTTTAGTATGGAGATTCCTACTGGTTTTAAATTATAAGCTTTATTTTTTTTTTCTGTATAAGAGGGTGTTAAGGATAATTCTTAAATTTAATTGGGGTTTTTTCCAAAGAAGACTAGTATCCTCTACATTTTTTTCACTGTACTGCAGTGTAATTAGACCTTCCAGGTCATCAAGAGAATGCTTGTCTGTCCATAGGCATCTGTGAAGGAAATGATCCCTTTTTTTAAGACCATCCTCATTCTCTCCCTGCTCTTAGTGCTGTTCATTGAATGTCTGAAGTGCAATGAAAGCAAGGAAAAGATCGATCCTATTAACACCAAGAGAGGTAAATAGAACAGAAAAGCTTTTCCAAACCTTTTATCAGAGCTATGATACAGACAATACAATAGGGAATCAATTCTAGCCCTTGTGGAACTGGATATATAAGCACTAACAAGTAGTGTCTGCCTAAGTTAAAAAAACATGCCCTTTCAATATTTTATATATATATAAAATTATATACAGATGAGACAACAAAACAAACAAAACCAGTAGTGTTTCTCTAATCAATGTTATGTCTTTCTCTCAAACAACCTCTCCATAAGTTAATTGTCTCAGAGTGTGGTGCAGCCACATTCATGCTGCTCCTGGCTCCAGAGGTAACTTCAATGAGTTCAGCTTGCAGGTCTCGGCTCCGGTTTCATCATGCAATGCAGACTTAACACCTGTTTTTACGGTTTGCCTTACCCAAAGAGCCAATCAAGACAATTTACAGGGTAGTCACAATCCTAGAGTGCACTTACAATACATAAGGAAAGATATTTTGACTTTGACACATGGGAAAAATAATCGCAACTCACTTAATCTTGGCAATGTGATGGATTATCCAAGCAGATACAATAAAATGGCTAAACTATTTAAGGCATGTATTAGGTGACACTACCACATCCAAGATGATAATACAAGACAGCAACTGAAGTGATTCTGGATTCCCTGTTCTCTTACATTTCCAACACTTGGTTTAATAAAAAGAGCATAGCCTCAGAATTTGGCAGCTCTGTGCACCATAGAGACTGCTGACTGATTTCTTTTTTTAAGGCAATAGAACAGAGAAAAGCAGCCAATGATGATATTTGATTCTCATTTATGTTCAATATGCCTTGATATCTCTCACCTTCTGACCCAACTGATCCATGTCTGTTAAGAAAATCCTACAGTCAGTAATGAGAACAGCCAATTCCTTTTTCTGAAAGGCCAAGCTCAGAAACAAATCCAACTCCTAGGTTTCTAAAATGTTGGAATAAAACTTTCCTTTCACTCTACTCTGATCCCAGTGCACATCTGATCTGGAAAGAATAACTGCAAGTTAGGACTGGTGCAAGAGACTTCCAGCATTCATGAATCAAGGGATCTACAAATAGCCCCAAATAACAATCCTCTTGTTTTAGCATTTAAAATTATTGAGCGAATCAACAATTTAGTTATAACACCAGGTATTAATTTAAATGCTGCAGTTTAAAGCTGAACTTCCATCTACATGCTTTCTCTTTTGAGAGATTCCTTCCTTTATGGGTAGTATAGTGCAATGGATATACATTTTGCCTGCAATGGATATATATTTTCATCCCCTACAGTACAGAGATCCAGGAAGGAAACGTGTGAATTAGCCTGCCCTCAGGTCTATGATACATTCTTTTGGACTAGGGGTAGAGAAAAAAATCTTTGCAATAAGCAGTGTCAATGCAGGGGCCAATATCTGTAGACATTCTATCCTCTCTTCTCCCCTAATATAGTTAGTGCCTATCATCTCATTCAGGGCAGGTTTCAGCCTCAAGTTAGGCTACATATATTCTGCAATATAACATTTACAGCATTTTTGAAGACTTTGGGTCAGCTTTGCCTCTTTGCAGTCATGGTCTGACTTCATTTTGTGACTAAGCCAGCAGCAAAAGGCAAAATATACTGAGGAAGAAATACTTTAGAAAATCTGTAGATAAAGAGGTGTCAGAAGGAGAACTATGATTTCCTTCAAGCATCTAATTTCAACTGAGATAGACAAGGACAGAATCACAACACAAACCACACTATTTGAGGATGTCCATTTCAATAGTTTAAGATTCAGTTCCCCTTAAGAAATTAATATAACCTTTGAACCTTTAGAGTCTGCAAATGGACACTTGCATATGGCACTGTGTGAAACTTCACATCTTGGCAAATGAGCATGCTATTTTTGGCAAGGCAGCAATATGTCAGGTTAAATCTAAAACTAGACATCTGAGAAAATAGCCTTTGGTCTGTGTCTAGAGGTATAATCTTCTAGTGTGGGACCAAGTCAAAATGACTCAATTTTATTGTTTTTTCAGTGCTATACTGATCTTTTAAATAAGGATATAGGAAAGTAGAGCAAACCATTATTTATACCGGTAATTCCTAATGTAAGAGCAAAACTAATGTTGACTGAGACTAGAGACCAGTTGGAAAGTTTGTTTAAAAGCATCCTTATGGGACTCAGATCAGCCTTTCAGTGCCCTTAAAGCATTATACACATGCTGTACACATACAATCTAATGATCATGTTTCCACATGTGCTTTCTGAACATCATTTATTCAGAGAGAGAAAAAACACTTAATCACAAAAATTTCAGCAGTTAATTGGCTGTATGCTTTCTGAATTCTTTTAGAAGGAAGAAGGTTGGGCAGTTGCACCCACTTCTCTGAATGGATTGCAATACTGAATACTAAGAAATACTGGGTTTATACCAACAGTTCTGTTTTACCATGATCCTTTCCTCATTGAGAAATCAGAATTCCTTTAGACTGAAATATAAAGTAAATGGAGGAAACTTGAATAATTAATGACTTGAAACAGAAGTAGTCAGTGTTTTTACAAACCTCCTGGCACCAATTTTAAATAAAAGGATTACTAATACTTGGGGGAAAAGAAAAGTTTCTAAGGTCCTCTTAAGTGTTTCAAGCCAATGATTTGAACATCTGGCTAGGAAGGCTCATATCTGAGCATGGGAGAATTAGGTTAAACAAACCAGTCTCTCGGGTACAGAGGACTTGAACAGTCAGCAATACTGCACTCCTGAGTACAAGTCCTAGGAAAAAAATTCCTGAAGAAGTTCATATGATGATACATATGTGTAAAGATGAAAATAAAATATAAAACATGAAATTTACATTAAAGAGGAATGCATATCTATTATTATCAGTACATAGCTGCCTGAGTGTTACTGAGTGCAACAACAGATGACTTGCTCCTGCCACTCAGCCTTCAGAAGCCTTCTCCAGATAGGAATGAGTGGTCCACAGGCAGCCAGGAGAACTGGGGACACTGAGAGGAACCAGCGAGTCATGTTCAGCCTACTGAAAAAAACTGAGAGCAAACCCCATGTGACAGCAAGACTACCAGAAAAACTGTGAAGCAGTAAGAAAAAAAAAAACAACCCCTGAAAGAAAACCTCACACTGATGAACACTTAGAGTTCATCTACCTCCACAGTGTTTACTTCCATTTCTTTTCATCTATTTCTCAAACTCTAATTTTATTTTTATTTATTTATTTATTTAATTTTCAGTAAAGGAAAGTGAGTTGTCTACAAAATATATTCTTAAATTTTGCCTCCCTACATCTCTTTCTTCTTTCCCAAATGTCTGAAAATCCATGTCTACAAATAAGCAGTATGCTTACAAAAAGTTTATGCCTTTTGGATATTCTCATTATAGATTTTGAGGGGAATATTCTCTTCTATATGCAGGGGAAAATATTGTTTCTCTTCACTACTGTGAGCTTTCCCTTATTGTCTTCTGTGTTCCACACAAAATTGAGCTAACAAATATTGAACAACAACAAAAAAATACAAACAGAAGAGAAATTGCTCTGAAATACTTTCATTAAAAGTATGAAAACCAAAAGCCAAATCAACAGCAACAAGAAAATCTCTTTTCCTTCAAAAATCCATTTACAATTATGTGCTGTAATGGTACCATGAGAATCCAAACAGATAAAGATGTGGCCCATCCAAGCTTTCCATTGAATTATTCTGAAGGGCAGAAAAAATCATAACTACTGCCTCATGCAGTGAAATGAATTCAAATCAATCCTGTGGAATAAGGCCTTAAGGTTACAAATGTAAATTGTTTGCAATAAACCTAATACATCTCTCCTAGATTTTTATTGTAGATATTGCTGATGGATTCGCTGTATTAAAGTGCAGCAGATACTGTTGTGATATGAATTAATATTAACTGTTGCATAACATATATAAATGTGTCATATCCTGTTTAAATCAATGGTAACCCTTCCCTGTTATTCAGAAATGGAGATCTTCAAACATATTATTTGAAATGAGAAAGTGATAAGCAATGTACAGAATGAATACACTAATTTATTTAATGTCATTTTAATGGTTTCAATTTACTTTTTTTTCTTAAACAAATGTCAGGTTCAGTTGAAGATGATAAGCCTCAGATATTGTTGTAAGTCCATCTTTTGTGCTCAAATTTACTAACAAAATGTTAATCAGGTTTATTTCTTGCCCAGCGCAATTAGCTATTGCTTCAAGGCAGAGCTCTGAAGATTTAAAGACAGTTTTTGGACAGTCAAGACTTCCCTGTGGCATTAGAAATTACACTCACTTTTTCTTCTTCCTTTTCTCAGATTGCTTATTCCATCAGGAGTAATTTACTCTAATTAGAGGCTGTGTGTTCTGAAACTGTAACTGTTTCTCCTGGACAAGTTAAATGATATTGTGTTGTTGGTTGCTGTGCCCCCCATCAACTTCATAAGCAAACTTTAAAGCTGAATAAATTAAACCTAGAGACACAGCATTTGTCAGACTGGATCAGACAACTTGTTTATCACAGTGCTCTGCCTGCCACTGGCAATGATCAAGCACTTCATGCTCTTGAGCAAGACAAAATTTGCCTAGTGTACCCAAGGCAATATTCTTCCTAGGAGAGAGAAAATTCCTTCCTGGCCTCTGTAGGTGATGGATTATTTCCCTGAAGGTTAAGATTTTATTATGTGTTTGCTTTTGCTTCTTTAACTAGAGAAGTAATGGATATCAAGTCAGAATTACTTATACGTAAAAGAAGACAACTTGATTCTTCTTTCTTGCTGTAGAAACAAGTGTTGCGAAGTGGCTCATGCATAAATTCACAGAAATCAAAACCACTCATATCAATGAGTGCAGGATCTGAGGACAGTTTGTGGCAAACTGTCTTGTGCCTTATTCTGTAGCCTTCAGCATGCCCTCATCAAGTTTACTAAAGTGTTTCTTGTATTTTCTCTAGCGTAACAGCCTTACTTCCCACTCAAGAATATTAATGATTCAACTTTTTTCCCCTGTCATTTTCCATAGCTCTGACTGCTTTTATCATGAGAAAGGATTTTTTGTTTGTTTTATTTTTGGTTTTGGTTTGGTTTGCTTTCGTTTTTTTCTGATTTTTAGGCTTATAATAGCTCCTCATTTGACTAAGGCATTCCTGGGTGATGCTATTTCTTTTATATACATCTTTGTGAGACAATTGTTTCAGTCACAGCAACATTTGCCTTAAAATACTAGGATCAAAGTTATAGGAAATAATGAAGTGAGAGAGTAACATTATCACATTCACAGTGTCATCATCATTATTGCTTTCTGTCTCTTTTAAAAGCTTTCTTATTTGAGAAGATCCTCTGTGGGTTATTTTTCTAACTAAATTGTCACAAACAGCACAAATAACATAAAGCAGAAAACTCCCAAAAGAAAACTTTTCCCTTAGAGAAGCCATTCTCTCTATCCTCCTCTCATGGTTTCTCATCTTCCAGATTAAGCGAACAAAAAACCAAACAAAACAAATCCACAAAAGATCAGTTATTTCAGTTATTTTCACCCATGAGCATTATACTCAACTTGGTTGAATTTCATAGGCACTATGCTGCTCAGGGCAGGGTGTATACCTTTGGATTTTAATTGCCAAATCATGCTAATTAAGTAAAGAATCTTAAAGCACTGTTATTAATAAATATCCAACTCATTGCCTGCTTTCTCATCCAGATCATTGCCCTGTATTATGTGGTACTGACCTAAGATACATCATTGATTTTTCTCCAGCACCAAGATTCAAAATTGCCTTGTTCTCCTTTCTTTCTCTTTAAACAGTCTTCTGTCATAAGAAACAATTTATTACCTTGTTTTATTTTTTAATTTTCCGCCTGTGCCAACAGTGCTTTACAACAGGCTTTACAGACTTATTTGAAAAAAAAATCAAAAGCAATTATATTTTTGAAACCATCTTTATTTTTTCTTTAAAGTGAAGGCTGAGAAAACCATGATCCCTTTAACTAATTTAAAAGCAATGTTTTGCTCATAAACTTAGCATAGTATTGCACTATATCTCTAAAATTTCAGTTAGTGTCCAATGATAAAAACAGAAGAAATGTCTTTTATTCTTCAGTTTTGACTTATACCCTGAACTGCTTAAATGTTGAGTTTCTTTTCAGGGTATATGTTTCTGGTCTCTTTTTTCTGGTGAAGTTGCTTAAGTTTGAACTGTGGAAAAGAACACTCTTAAAAATAAGAGTGTTTAAAAACACTTTTAAAATAAGAATTATCAGTTCCCTATTTTTCTTTAAATAATGCATATAATACTAGGAGGTTTAAACCTTTGGTTAAGAAAAAGAGAAACAGCTTTTAAAGATATAAATATCTCAATAATAGTTGCAATCATTCCATATAAGAAAGGTGTAATTATAACTGCTTCAAAAAAGAGGGTGGGAGTGGAAAGGCCATTTATAAAATGGGGTATTTATAAAAAGGAAAATAATAATTCAGAATGAAATAGCACTACACTGAAATAACTGCAATACTCCATAAGATCACTGGAATTGAGCAACATATTAAGAATGCCACGTATCTCTTTTTCTTGTGACAAGAAAATACATCTAACATTGCAGGATAATGGTATCTTTTATAGTACATCCTTGGTGCACACTGTTCTATCACCTTCAAGAGTGCACAGATTCAGTTTTTGCAGTATCCAGGGCCTTGAAAAACAGGTAACATATTTAGTGTAGCTGTTGTAATTCTGAGAGGGGCAAAAGAATAATTTGTAGCATTACTGGATGATGTGAGAACCATCTGATCTTACACAGGTGTTATCATATGCATTAAAAAGCTTACAACAGATTTCAGGTGGGTTCTCAGCATATGCAGAATGCAAATCACTACACACATTTATGCTTTATCTTACATGAATAACTTGGCTCGTGTACACTGGAATATGTCACTTGAATATGTACTTACCGTGTTCATGAGAAATTTGTATGATAAAAAATTATGGAAAGAATCCCTGCACCATTGCTCCATTCAGCACATAAGTTTTTCCTAAACTCCAGTTTTGGAGATCTAAATTTCATGAAAGTAACATCAAAACAGACACACAATGTAAAATATAATGAAAGATGAAATGGATGAAGAAAAAGAAGCATAGTCATGATAATGATTGTTGTCCATATGACTTATTTGAAGTGCAAAAATAGAGATTTCCAACCTAAAAAAGCATCCTGCACAAGTTTTAACCAAAGCAAAGCCCCATCTATTTTCAGCTACTGGTAGTTCATATTTGCTTTCCAGATATCAGCTTAGAGGATACCTTGTGGGGAAAAAAAAAAAGGCAAAATAAAGAAAAAAAAAGCAGCCAGAGATTTTCATTACTTAGATAGTATGCATCATCAGTATTCCTTAAAAGAACACAAAGCCCTTCTAAGGAACCTCTATAGTGGTCTACAAAAAGTAATAATCAACATACTTTTACAGTGAATACACACAGGTTGTAATTAAAGCATAAAAAAAGAAATCCAACAACATCTGAAACAAAGGAAACAGTATTATTGGTATAATCCTATTCCTATTTAATATATCTTTATTGTCAAAAAATGAAGTTTTTCCATTTGTTTTCCAAATAAATCCTATTTTTACTGTTTCCCATTGACAGTAGAACATTTTACATTAAAAGTTAACTGTGAGCAATGTGCTTAAATCCTCTACAAGACACATAGTTCCAGAGAACAACTTTTTCCACCATGGTTTGTTAGATGCCTATACTAGAAGAAACCAAATTGCTTTTTAGAGACGGTATCTCCCTCTGACTACCAAGGTAGCAAGCACAGATAACTAGCATGCCCTACTAAATGCCTGACATACATTATTAAAGGTAAGTTAGATGAAACCTACCCTTTATGATAAAAGTTGTGTATTTCAAATAAAAATAAACATAGCGTGGGTGACGGATATATTTCTGAGCATGTCAAGTTTGCAAGCACAGAGCTGAGGTAGTAAATTTTCCTTACTGTTGAATTTTTTCTTATGTTTGAATGTGAAAAAAATGCCATGCAGAAACACTCAACCTATAGTATATTTTGTCAGTTCTCTTTGCAAGTCACAAGGACGTTTAGGCAAGATGCAGGGGGCCACATCTTAAAAGCCCTGTCTGTCTTTGTGAACCCAGGACCGCATTACTAAGTCCTTCCCTTGCTTAGAAGGAATAGTGATTCCACATGCTTTGCAGTATAACACACTCTTTAAAAAGGAATGAACTTAATAATGGGGTGAATAAAAAACCACAGCAACAAAGACAAAATTCACAAATCCAGTTTTGCAAAGTTTCAGAACACCTGAAGTTTTGAAAAGACCTAGTTTTTAAAATACTGAGTAAGTGAAACATTCAGCATGTTTGAATGTAATTTAGGTCACTTAGTATCTTGGGTTATTAGCTTGAAGGAAAGCTGATGTGTGTTAGCACCTAAGCAGTTTGGTAGTTTACGCTGTAGCACTGAACCACAGAGGACATTAATTCACATGGCGACTTTTGGAGCCGGACTATAAAACTCATAAATATTATATATTCCATTATTTGCTTCCTATAAAGGGGATTACCATATGAAAACCCAAATATTGGCTGCATGTAGGAAAAAGGAATCAGAGTATGCAAAAGAGTCAAGTTTGTAAATTTGGGAGACTAAAGTAGGAAGAATACATAAAGGTGACATTTCATGATTTGCTGAATACATACCCAGGCAGAAAGCAACAGCCCTGACTTGGTGGCCTATTCCCATCATATCCTTCATACTGGCATCAGCTGATGTGACTGTATGACCAGAGAGCTACTCTATCTGAAAAGCAACCCTGCAGAACAGCTCAGAAAAGCTGAGTTTTCAAGCAGGACTACTCCCTTCTTTGGCCTGCAGCAAAGCCTCCCCAGTGCTAACACGTGCGCCGCAGGGTCTGAGCAGGCACTGCTGAGGTCAAGCAGCCAGTCTCGAGGGGCATGGTGAGCATTGGGTCTCACTAAGGAAGCATGCCAGTGTTTGCTGGGAGAGGGTGTACTTATGCAGATGAAGGAAGGCAATGCATACATACACGAGTTCTTTCTGTAGCTTCGTTATTGATTTAGGCACTACTTGCCTCTAACAACTTTTATATCTGCCTGGATGTTTAATGCTTGCACTTGCAAACAAAATAACCATCCCTCTTTCTTTCCTTTCACTTGAAATTCACACCCTCCATTAGATATATTGTCATTAAACTAATAAGATTCTGTAAAAGCTGAATAAATCAATCTGCAGGTTACTTTCCTGTTTGAGTGGAGCATCTCTTTAAATGTTATCCAATCATCTAGCTATTAATTCAGGGATGAACTCAGCCTCATGCCTTTAGTCTCAAATAATACACTTCAGAATAACTACAGGCAAGGCGTGTATGTGACTGCGTGTGCTTATCAGTGCATGTATATCTGTTTCTGTATATTTACATTTAAAAAATAGTTCATGTTCCATTGTTTGCTGATTATTCTCAAATCTAAGAAATAAACAATAGAACAGGAGTTACTTTAAAATACAAGTCTTACCATTCATTTGGCTCAAATTCCATCAGTGACTTCCAGAACCACTGATTTAAGGGATTTCCTTTTGGTATGTTTATTTAAGTATATTTCTTTTCCTTACCATTTTAAGCATCACTAGGGTATTTGGTTGTCCTTTCTTGAGCTGTATAGAGAGCATCATTATCCCCTCTTATGGTAATTCCCTGCTTAGCTGACTGTATCACCTTCAAAACTTTATTTGAGAACTTACCTAATTAGCCTTTGAACCACTAATTGGCTATTATCTGCAGATCTCTTTGCTCTTTCTTGCACAGAAGATTTTGTTCCTTTCATTATTGGAACATAGAAATTGTCATCCTGGGACAAAACAATGGGTCACCTAGTCTCATATCCTCTCTCTCTTACCAGAGCAAAGATATAGACCTCTGAAGCAGGTGTTCAGCACTCTGAGCCTGCTCCTGTCATTATCTCTTCTGTAAGGCTTCCACTGAAATAAAAGCCACATAACATTTCCCCTTTTGCTGCAGGTGTGCATTGAACAGATGTCTTCATTGAACTGTCCACAGTGACATTTTAATATTTTTTTCTGCTAAGAGTTTACAGCTAATTCAGAACCTAATCACAGGTAGAAATAGTGTAGATGTCATTTTCAAACAGCTTATATGTACTGATCTGGGTTCTGTGCCCCTTAATGTTGCTAATTACAAGTTGGTTATGCAGGGATACATCATCTCAGGAAAGAAGAAAATCTACATTCTAGACTTTCTCCCAGCCAAGTTGCCTTCTTCCGCTTCAATACAAAACTTACTTGCACTTTTTAGGCTTAAAAGAAAGGAAGTGTAATTATTTTATCATAACAGCCTGATTAATTTTTCTTTATTTTAAAAAAGAACATCTATCCTATTTTTTCAAAGATAGACTATAAGAAATGATGAATCATCTTCTTTGAAACATTTCAGAAGCTCGGTTGCCAGTATTGCCAACCTTATCCATTTAAAATTTGTGAACTAGGCTCCAGAGACTCACAACTCATATTAAAAAAATCCCAAACAAGACTCTTAACAAGACTTCAAAAGACTGCTGAAATAGTGAGTGGATGGCCTTGTTAACAACCTTCAGATATCTTAAAAGTCCAAGTTTTCACTCTTTGAAAAGATAAAACTAAAGAATGAGAGTCAAGCAGGGCTCTTTATTTCAGTAATAAAACGAAGGGCAAGAAGAAAGAGGAGTGCCTCTGGAACACTGTTTCCAGTTTTGGTCCCCAAAATTTAAGATGTATACAGACTGGAGATGGTTACATGAGCTGTTGGAGCCCTTTCGACCTGGGCTTTTTGGTGATTAATTCCATGATACTAGGAAAGAGTAAGAGGAAAGAGGTAAAATATAAAGAGGAAAAAAAGAAAAAAGAAAAGAAGAGGGGAATCAGAGCAATACTATTTTCCAGCAGCACAATGTGGAGCATTGCAACAGGCTCTACTCGGATAAACAAAGTTCTACACAGTGCTTCCTCCATGAGAAGGGTGAAATGACTGCTACCAGTGCTTGTGCTTAATTTGAACTCTAAATAAAATAAAATCTGAACACCTTCTGGTTGCCAGGGCTGAATAATTCCAGAGACCTTGACGCAGTTTCTGTAGGTCATTATACTAATTTAAATTCACCATGCTTTCATCTTTGCTTTGAATGTAAAGTACCTCACACTCATCTATGCTGCATTTCCTTTCATGTTTCCAATAGCTAGTTTCAGTTATTTCCCTCTCAAGTACCACACAATTAATTTTTTCTTGACTACCATTTTGTTCTCAAAAGAAGCTGAGCTACCCCAGATTAATATTATAAATAAAGAAGCTTTGGCACTAAATTTGGTGACCAAAGTAACTAAATGGGTATCTTTTGGCTTAAACTGAAATTGTTTCTGTTTATGTCATGGGTAATGTTGAACTTAATGCAAAATAAATTACTTTTAACATATGGAAAATTATATTGCTGTTTTCAGCCGAGTCACTATCACTCTGTGCGCAAATGTGTGTATACTCTAGCATACAAAAAGCCTTACGATTTTGTTTGACTAAAGGTCAATTCAGCTTAGTTGATCAACCAAGTGGGTAAAAAGTATCTTAACTGATGAAACTTTGGTCAAAATATAAAGCCTTTTGGATGTGGATTTCTTCGCTTCTAACAAAAATGTTCTCTCATGCTCTTATTATGCAATGAGCACCTGCATGAAGTCATTCACACCTGCAGGAGGACACGAGACAGAGAAGGTTCTGATGATGATATTTTGGGTCAGTCATCCTGGCAAATAACCTCTGCCCAACCCTCAGCACCTGTTGCAGTGTTGTGGTATGACAACATGAGAATCACTGTTCTCTCTGGCTTGGAAATGCTTGGGAAATTTTATCTTCCCTGCCACACGTGGGCTGTGCCCTTGGTCTGTAACTGTCTGAACCAGAAGACAGGTTCAACTTTTTAAGTATGTGGCTTCCAGATAAGGAAGGTTGGCGTTCTTACTCAGGTCTTCTTCAAAGAAGAAGTCCTACCTAAGACTGGTAGGACTGGAAAGATGTTAAACTGGTCTGAATACAAAATGCAATGCTCAGTAATAGAAACATAGGTCCCCAAAAAATCCCAGAGTGAAAGTATATTGAAAATAGAGTAGAAAACTGGGCACAGGAACAATTGGTTTGGTTACGAGAGCTCTTAAGAAACCACCCTTTCATTAGCAGAATCCTGAAAAACAAGTGAAGAAGTACTCTCAGGAGCCCTATTTTTTCTTCAGAGAAGAGATGATAAATGTGAAGAAAACAGAATAAGAAAAATGGACAGAAACATCTCTATTTGAACAGTCCAGAAAGAGAAATGACACAGAGAAATTCCATTGAAAAAAGAATCAAAACCAAATGAAGATTAGAAATTACCATTGCAGAAGTGAAGACTTGAAATAGCTTTCAATAAAACTTTATCTTTTATTTTCCTTTTACTTTGCTTTCTTTTGCTTTCACTCTTGCATCTTTTTTTTATAAATTTCTTCCCTCTTTTCTTTTTTACTTTTATTTTTTCTCCAAATTTCCTTCTCACA
Organism: Manacus vitellinus; assembly: GCF_001715985.3. Taxonomy (NCBI): domain Eukaryota; kingdom Metazoa; phylum Chordata; class Aves; order Passeriformes; family Pipridae; genus Manacus; species Manacus vitellinus. The sequence goes on along the minus strand of NW_021940208.1, from coordinate 45,455,219 downwards.
TCATTACATTTCATAACAACATGTGTTAATTTCAGACGCATATACCCTTGCTACACTACTCACTGGTTCCCTCAGTCTATTCCCAATGAACAGTGAGATATTTCTCTATCAAGCCTAAGGAGAAAACAGAAATGTAAAATGACATATTATGCTACTTGCAACCTCTTATCCCACTGAATAAAGACAGGCTAAGCATACAAATTATTTTCTTAGAGGACCCTTTAAAAATGCTTTCTACTTCTTTCCTCTTTTTTTTTTCCATTTACAGGAATTTCTCAGAGTACATATAACATTCATAAATATCCAGCCAACAAATGAGCTTTGAAAATTGTCCCAGATACACTTTCCCATAAGCATTTTTTGGACTGGCAAATCTCTCCCTATGAATTGTTTTTGAATACTCCAATCCAAAAGATGCCTTCTTTTGCCATCACAAAAAACATAACTCTGTCATCAAGATCGCCTCATTTAGTGAAGTTCTGTGATTAGGTAGATACATGTTTTCTGTTACGTTATTCTTTTAAATACTGCAATTGAATTAATTCCTTTAAAGGTTTTCAAAAATATTTTTTCAATTTCTGAAAGAAAGTAAGCTATACTCTTATACCTCTTTTCTCAAATGATCTCCTTACTACATTAATTCTTACTGTGAATAATTTTATGTACAATCTACAAAACTGCAGTTCTTAGAGGAGTTTTCTGTTAAAATATACAGGTTAACAAAAATTGAACATTTTTGGTCAACCAAACATCACCACTTCTTAAAGCTCTCATATGCAAACAAGATTAACCTTTTATTTTTCAGTTTTGCACAGTGTGTTTTCCTGTAAGCACTCTGGTTTTAATTTCTACTTATGTGTGTGTAGTGGGTTTCTGGGTTTTGGTAGCGGAGGGGAGGGGCTACAGGTGTGGCTTCTGTTAGAAGCTGCTGGAAGCTTACCCTGTCTAGTGGAGCCAATGCCAGCCGGCTCCAGGACAGACTTCCTGCCGCTGGCCAAGGCCGAGCCGATCAGAAGTGATAGTAACACCTCTGTGATAACATATATAAGAACAGAAGTTTGTTGCACAGAAGGAATTCCAGCCAGGGAAGAGCAGAGTGAGAACATGTTAACAACAATGCAGACACCAAGGTCAGTGCAGAAGGAGGGGCAGGATGTGCTCCAGGCACTGGAGCTGAGGCCCTGCAGCCCGTGGTGCAGACCATGGTGGAGCAGCCATGCCCCTGCAGCCCATGGAGGACCATCGGGGTGCAGAGACCCACCTGCAGCCCATGGAGGAGCCCATGCTGGAGCAGGTGGATGCATGAAGGAGGCTGTGACCCCATGGGAGGCCCAGGACGGAGCAGGGTCCTGCCAGAGGCCTGCATCCCATGGAGAGGGAAGCCCACGCAGGAGCAGGTTTTTCCCGGGTAGGACCTGTGGCCCCTGTGGGGGACCCACGTTGGTACAGCTCATTCGTGAAGGACTGCACCCATGGAGAAGTGACCCACGGGACAGCAGTTTGGGAAGAACTGCCCAAGGGGTGGACTCATGCCGGATAGGTCCATGAAGGACTGTCTCCCATGATAGGTACCCCATGAGAGCAGGGGAAGGAGTCCTCTCCCTGAGCAGCAGCAGAAACAACTGACCATAAACCCCATTCCCTGTCCCCCTGCACACCTGGGGGAGAGGAAGGAGAACATGGAAGGAAGGAGGGGTGATGGGAAGGTGTTTTTAAGGCTGTTTTATTTCTCACTCTTTGGCTCTTATCCTGTTAGTAATAAATTTAAGTACTATCCCCACTTTGAGTCTGTTTTGCCTGTGAAGGTAATCAGTAAGTGACCTCTCCCAGCTGTTATCTCAACTCATGAATCCTTAGCTGTTTTTTTTTACTCTCTCCTCTGTCCAATTGCAGAAGGAGAGTGAGAGAGTGGCTTTAGTGGGCAACTGGCATCCGGCCAGAGTCAACCCACTACAGTGCACAAAGTTTTGAGCAGAGTGTTTCAAAACCTATCATAACTTTTTGAAGGAATATAAAAAGTTTTAAGATGGTTGACAGCTGTTTCATATGAAGTGTCTAACCATTTGGATGTTCCATTTTTTAAAACAACAAAATAACACTAGAACACTATATGTACATGTGTATGTTCCTAGCGAGTAAAATTTCTCATGATTTCTGAATATAGGAAAAGAACTTTGCTTAGTAAAATCTGAATAGATTCAATTACAGTAAGCAGTTTTGTAAACTTAGAACACTCTATACTTTCCTACAGTTTTATTGTAGTCTTGCAAGTAAACATTCCCACAATTGAAAGAATAACTTCTTCATTTACTTCTACGACCTGAAAAAATTGGGACTTTTACTCTACTTAAAGGAAGAAAGAAGGTGTGCCCACGTCCTGCAACTGTCTTACCCCAAGGTAAAAGCGTAAATTGCTGGAAACACAATAAAACACAAAGACCCATCTTGTGGGTCAGCCATGAGCCTAAAATATTTCATTTTAACAGAGGTAACTCAGATTTATGACATCCTTTGAAAGGGATATTGGAGAAACTCCTTATGAAACCAGACATGTTAATGCAACTCTCCATGTATTTCTGAAACTTGGTTCCTAATTTGAGCAATTTAAAAATCCCACCAAAACAAAATATGTCTGCATGTTTTGCAGCCTCCAAAATGTGCTCTCATTGTGTTCCAGTCACACAAATGTTGAGCTGTTTTTAAGGCCATATTTCAAGTGACTGAAAGTTTGAGACTCAGTCAAATGAATAAACACATAGCAGTGCTATGATGTTCAACATGCATCCATTCCTCTTCCATATGGGAAAATACTTCCCACAGAGTTTTGAGGGCCTGTCCCCTCCTATCTACTATTTGAGGCCTTCTGGTCTGCTTTGGCTACTGTCCCAGTGCCAGGTCTGCTCATAGTTGGTATTCAGTGAACATGAAAAGAATTTTTTTGTCTGAAGAAACCCAGGAGATGATTGCATATGTTGCTGAAAACAGAAGCTCTTTCCCTTACTGATCCCCATCTGTCCTCATTGTTTCAAAGTTTTTTACAAATAAGGTGAAAAGCACTTCACTGAAGCAATGAATGTCAGAGCTTATTTGTATGCAGAAAACATGGTACTGAATAAGGTGCAGAAAACATTCCTCAGTACAAAAATATGCTATGGGAATTATGGTGTCATCTTCAGAATCTGACAAATTGCCTCATGTATGAAATGTTTAGACACTGGTGGCTTACTTGGGATGCACGAGTGACAATAAAATCACAGGGTTTCCAAGACAAAGTTTGAATTTTGATTTGATTGCAGAAAAAATTCTGGCAGGACTCTTTTCAAGCTGCAATTGATTTCTTTAGCTACAATTTGGCATGTAAACAAAGAGAAGATTTTGCCATTTATTTCATTCCATATTTCTAGATTTCTGTGCCATCTCCCCGATGATGACTTCTCTTTTTTCTTCAATCACAAACTGCTCATTTCTACAGCAGCACCTGGGATGGATGGCAAACCAACAAAAATGTGAGTATTAGAAGGAAAACAAACCCATAAAGCCTGTTGCAGTGTAAGGGTGCACAGCGTTCCTTGTATCTTGACATCTTTAAAGGGAACTCACATCCTCAACTGTCATTTTTACTCTGAGATAATTAATTTTTCTTCTTTTGAGTAAAGACTACGAAACAAGCCAATCAGTTGCTGTGATTGTATGTGTTGAACTTACTTTCTATTATAGCTTAAAGTACAGAGAATTCAAAGCTGATTAGTGTGAAGGGTGTTGAAATTTCATCCACAATCCTCACATGAATAATCAAACACCTAGGATGCTTACTTTTTCTACAGTGTCCCTTAGTCATCTTGGAACCATCTTTAGAAGAACATTTATGGGATGCAAGGTAACTTTTAAAACTTTCTTTCCTACACACCAATCAAGAGTTCCTTAAACATTTTCCATTTTGACTCAAAGTACTGAAGTACTTAGCACCGTATTAAAGATGTGAACTTAAGGAGGTTGTTTAATTCTGCTAATGGGAATAACAGTATGCCCAAAGTACTTTCTATACTGAGACTGCAGTTGGACTTCATTGCAAAAACAAAACACTCTGTCCCTAATGGTGCTAAAAGATGTGAGTTTCACTGGTTTTTTTTAAAAAATGAAACGTTAAGAGGAACCTGGTCTTAGTTTTATGAGTGTCAACTGAGAGATATTCTGCCTAAGCATCCATATTCTTTCTCTTTGTGTTTATGGCAGTTGAACAGAACCAAGAATCTAGTACTCAGGCAATCTACCACCCTCCTTTTTTTTAAATTTAAATAAGTTTTCCTCACATTTCATGGTTTCAGTTACCTACTCCACAGTGAAGGGATAGTAGGATTTCATAGGGCAGAGGAGGGATTAGCTTTTAAAAGCACAAAAATAATCCTTTTGCATCTTTTGAATAATAACTTGAAATTTAATTTGGGATATAATAGTTTTGGTGCTTTTTCTTTCTTAGAAAATTTTGCCAAATTTCTTTGCCTTTCTTAAGTAAAACAAAATGCTTGCATAGGCATTTAGAAATGTTCTTCACTCCCCAGAAATGTACACAAAAATGTTAATAATTAAAAAAAAAGAAAAAAGTTAAGTATGGAGAAGGCATCTCAACCCAATCTGTATGCAGTAGTCCACTATAGTCTCAATTCAGAAAACAGTTAATTGTTGCATTATCTTACTGAAATCACTATGAAAATCTTGGCTCCTACTATTAGAATCCTAGCAACATTTTATTGGATCAGGACCATTAAGACTTTCTTTAATATGTATGCTTATGCCACCCAATCAGAAAAACCTGGCAGTATCATTGCAAGCACTGCAACATCCACTGAGCAGTAACGGCCTTTGGTTCATTTAAACTGAAGCACATTCACAAAATACTCACTAAAAATAACAGAAATGCCAACCCCCTAACTGTTACCAAACAAAAAACGAAATAGGAAAATTACAAATGACAGCACTTTTGCATGGTCAAGCAAAAAGCAAGCTCTGCCAGCCTGAGATATGCAAGGAAGTCGTCTTTACAGTTGGATGGTGAGGTGTCAAAATGATGGTCAGAAATGTTCTGCTAGATTCCAAGGACAAAAGTATTTTTAAGTGTGAGAGAAAAGCCTGAGGATCACAGAGACCTATGAGTTTCTCATGAACAGATAAAACATAGGTTTTATCTTACAGTTTTATCACATTTTCCTGTGCCTTTGGGATTATGTAACATTTGTGCTGTTTTATAAAAGACCCAGTGGGATGTCCTTTTTTTTTTCCATTTCACTGTAGGACCACAGTGCTGGAAAGAGAGATTGCGATTAGTGGAATTTTAAACCTTTATTCCTGTTGAGTGACTCGGGTTTTTTGCCTTAATGTGATTTTGAATTAATATCTTTTGGGGAATGCAGACAGGAAAGACAATCTCTTTTTTGATTAAAAGAATAGATACTAAAGAAGAAGAAGAGCTGAATCATGATGTGATTGGAAACATGCTAACATTTATGCTGTCGTTTTCAGTTTCTTCTTTTACAAAGGTTACAAACAGGACAACATGAAAAACATTTGATCTGGTGAAGGAGAGTGATAAATAGTGTTGTGACTTATCCTTCACAATGTCAGTTCTCTCATGATATTTGAGAGCAAGACTTGTTTGTGTACATATGAGTCGATGGTCTCAGTTCAATGAATCAGCTTTGTTTCACACAAAAAATACAGGGGCAGATTGCTGCAGATTTGAAGTTAAATGACCAGGAGGTTATGAGTCATGAGGCTGCATTTTACACATTGTGTTTTCCAAGTGTAAAAACCAAAATCGAACTACGACTAGATGAACGTATTAGCAGATGTGGTGACACTGATTCTACAGAACCTGTTCATTGGACATGCCAATGGCTTAATCTTCTACTGCTGTCAGTCTAACACTTTCAAAAGTGGTACATTTCACTCAGGGAATGTTAGCAGACTCAATCTGTAACCCTAAATGAGGCCGTTCTAGTAAGGGAGAAAAAAATGTTCTTGAATAACAACAGAACTGATTTTGAAAAACAAACTCAATCCAGATTTCAGCCCTACCTAACATGAGTGCTGCCCTCCAAACCTTGATGCCAGTAGGGACTAAGCAGAATTTTTTAAGCACTAGTCCAGTGCACTATCCATCAGCACAGCAAAACACAAGTTCTTCACAGCAGCTGACAGAAAGTGAAAAAAGTGTGCATTTCAATCCACATTGTTCCAGACTTCCTAAATTATAGCAATGTCAGATACATTCAGTCGTTTTCAGGAACACAGGAGTCCCACCTGGTTTGTGCGAGTTCTTTCAGAGACCACTAAGCACCTGTTTTTCTGGTACCTATTCCAGGAGACATTGTTAAACAGGGGCCCTGTTACTTCATGTACAGCGTGCAACTCCCTCACAAGGTACATGCTAATACATGCGCTGCACTTTGCTTCCCAAAGAACTTAATTCACAGTTATAAAGCTTCTTCCCAAGAGATTATATTTCAGCCAGTCTCATTTCCTAAATGTTATTTAAAACTATAATGCTCCATGGTTGACAAACATACAGGTATTAACCTTAATAAGAATTGATCACATTGTTGATTATCAGTTGCAACTGTGCTATGTCATGTATTACAATAACAGCAATGCCAGCCATTTTATTTTTGATTCTCTTCAGAAACTACTAATGCCATAAATTAATGATTTGATAAAGTTCAGATTGCTGATATAATCAGATCACAGCTGCTCCAGTAATGAATGCTATAGAGATGTATATAAGTTGGTTATCCAATTAAGTATTAAGATATCCATTGCAATATCCATCATTATACTCTAATACTGTCCTTCCCAAATACCCATTCTGGGAATCCTTATTAGTATAATTTGCTCTGGAGCTCACCTGCAAAATGAAATACATTGACACTTACCTAGTAGGAATCCCAGTGGAGCATTTGCAGGTTCTGCTTCCACCACCACACGGGGAAAATCTGGCAGGAGGCTAACTGCACAGCAGGGGCTCCACTGCAGGTGCTCCCACTGATGCCTTGCCAGCCAGGAGCCTTCAGCAATTGTGAGTCTGTTCCTCCAAAATCATGCTAATTTTTATTCAACAGCTTTTTACATTTCATATTTGGGTATGAAACTGATCATTTTGGGGTCTTCCTCTTTGAATTTCGGAATTCTGGGGCTTAGAGGAGTCACAATTTGCAGTTGGAGTTATTGCCTCCTTCCCTGCCTCCACTGACTATGAAGGTAAAAAGATATTATTTTCAGGTGAAAGCTAATATTCTGACACATATGTCAAAAAACACTGGATTTTTAGAAAACACACCAAGGTCAGAAAAGGGCACACAGAGGACTGAAATATAATTCAGAGCACTACAGGAAAAAAAATATGAATGAAGAGTTTTTTCAAATACGTTGATGGCAAAAGGCAGTGTAGAAATAACATCAGCCCATTACAGGTTGAGGTGCCCTTACAAACAGGGACATAGACAAGGCAGAGATGTTTAATGCATCATTTCCCTCCATGTTCGACACTGATGACAGACCAAGGGGGTCTCAGTGCCCTGAGCTGGAGGACCATGACTATAAGAATGATCAACTCTCAGTCAATCCTGAACTCGTGCAGGATCTGCTGCTCCAGCTGGCTCCCTACAAATCTATGGGGCCTGATGGGATTCATCCAAAAATCCTCAAAGAGATGCTGATGTCATTGTAAAGACTCTCTTGATGATTTTTGAGCAGTCTTGGGAATCTGAAGATGTTCCAGCCAACTGGAAGCTGGCAAATGTTGTCCCAGTTTTTAAGACGGGCAAGAAGGAAGACCCTGGAAACTACAGGCTTGTCAGTCTCACTTGCTTGCTAAAATCATGTCAAAGATTATTCTGGGAGATATTGAAAAACCCAAAGAAAAACACAATCACGAGTCATAGTCAACACAGCTTCATGAGGGAAAAGTCCTGATTTCCTTCTATGACAGGGAAATCCACCAAGGTGATCTAGGAAAGCCAGTAGATGTAATCTTTTTGGACTTCAGAAAAGCTTTCAATACTGTCTTTCAGAGTATCCTGCTGGACAAAATGTCCAGCATACAGATGGATAACCATGTTACTTGATAGGTGAGCAAATGTCTCAGAGGTTGGGCACAAAGAATTATAGTGAATCACACTGGTGTCCAGTCATGAGTGGGGTTCCACAGGGTTCCACCTTAGGCCTAGTTCTTTTCAACATCTTCATTAATGATCTGGATGCAAGACTGAAGGAATACTAATTAAGTTTGCCAATGACACTAAATTTGGAGGAGCTGTTGTCTCCCTTGAGGGCAGAGGGGCCCTGCAGAAAGACTTTGACAAATTAGAGAGATGGCCAATCACCAACTGCATGAACAAGGGATAGTGCCAGATTCTGCATCTGAGATGAGGCAATCCTGGTTAAGTGTACAGACTAGGGAACAACTGCCTGAAGAGAGGTGCTGCAGAAAGGGACCTGGGGGTCCTCATTGAATATGAATGAGCAGTGCCCTGGTAGCCAGGAGGGCCAACCATATCTTGCGGGGCATCAGGCAAAGCATCGCCAGCCGGTCGAGGGAGCTGATTGTCCCGCTCTTCTCTGCACTGGTGCAGCCTCACCTTGAATATTGTGCGCAGCTTTGGGCACTGTAACATAAGAAAAATATTAAGCTCTTAGAAAGTGTCCAAATGCGGGCAATGAAGATGGTAAAGGGCCTTGAGGGGAAGCTGTATGAGGAGTGGCTGAGGTCACTTGGTCTGTTCAGCCTGGAGGAGACTGAGGGGAGAACTCATTGTGGTCTATAACTTCCTCATGAGGGGAAGAGGAGGGGCAGGCACTGATCCCTTCTCTGTGGTGACCAGTGACAGGTCTCAAAGAAACATCATGAAGCCGAGTCTGGGCAGGTTTAGGTTGGATATCAAGAAAAGGTTTTTCACCGAGAGGGTGATTAAACTCTGGAACAGGTGCCCCAGGAAAGTGGTCACAACACCAAGCTTGCTGAGTTCAAGAAGCATTTGGACAATTCTCTCAGGCACATGGTGTGATTCTTGGGGTGGTCCTGTGCAGGGCCAGGAGCTGGATTGGATAATATTGATGGGGTCCTTCCAACTCAGTATATTCTATGATTCTATAAAATAATGGTGGGAAAGAATGTGGATACAGGAACAGAATGGCACTCTGCCTTGAGATTCCTTGAAGACAAAGGAACATGACAGCCTCAAACTGATCAGCTCACATGAAAAGAGTTTTTGAGAGGAAAGAATTTTAGGTTTATAGTGATTCCATAAAGAAATATTTTGGAGGTTTGATTCTTGACTAAATAAAAAATGTCATACCAGTGTCTAGGACAAGAGCCACCATGGAACATCTCAAAATACTATGAAGCTTTAGAAGACTGATCCTTAAAGGAGTGTTATGCCCTAATTGAGACACAAAGATTGGTTACTAAAACCATAAGCAAGCATAGCCCACCCGTAATCAATGGCACAGGGTCTGGATTGAACCCCAAATTTCTATAACATGGGTAACTGGACAGTGTCACGACTGGAGACCTTCAGGCATTACGTGATGTATGAATCATGGGTCCTGCTGTACACAAGTGATACAAAACACAGAACACTTTAAACTTCCCCTTTTCAACAGTAAACCTCTCTGGTTTAGAGAAAGTACTACTATTTTTTTCTCTTAATTCTTCTTCCATTTTTATAGTTTTCCTGTCTCCATCACCTTTGCTAAGTTGGTTACCATGAACAGTACACAAAGGCTAACAGTAATTAAGCAGAAAAAAGCAGAAATCTGTCACCAACTGTCATTGATACATACGAGCAACATATATGCAGAGACTAAGAGATCTAGGAAGGTGTTTAGTATCTTGGAAATACAGAGTAAGGAAGGCCAGAAAACAATGAGAGAGTCTCTGAGCATAAAGACGGGAGAGAGCCATGGCTATCTTCCAAATGAGGAAGAACATAAACAGGACAGAATACAAGAAGGCAAGTTTTCTTCTTCTTCCTTTTTTTTTTTTAATAGAGTTTTTTTCTTTGCAGTATTTCTTAAAATTAGAACCTAGTAAAATTTTATATGAAAAGACATTCCTTGGCTAATTCATATTCTCTGCCTTCTGATTTACCACCCAAATGGCCTGGTTTATCTGCATTTTTGTTGCATGTTAAATAATGAATATAGTAAGTGTTTAGCAATACAAAATAGCATTGAAACCCTGGAGATTGGTGAATAATGCATAAAGAAATGTAATTTTATTAGTAGTATGTTTCCTTTTGATTATACAACATGCTCAATAGCTGGATGAAGAATAGAAAAATGCATCACTTACTTTCTTACTAATAAAGTCAGCAGAATTAAGAGAAAAGTCACAGTAAAAAGTTACTGTTTCTGCAATCACAATGGCTGTTATTCTTGCATCAGAAGAACCACTTAACAGTGAGCATGCTTGGTCATAAATATATGCAAGGAACCCTAAGCCATAAATTAAGCAAAACAGGGTCTCTATAGATCATCTGTAAGAAATCATTGAGACAACTACACTGCGAGAATTTAAAAAGGATTCTGTATTTATGGAACAGCAGATTCTGTATTTATGGGAACAGCATAATATGTGTCATCAAGCACTCACAGAAATGTATTTTTTCATCATCCCACGTATTATTAACTTCATCTATCTCAAGGTTTCGTTTAGAATCTGCCATTGTAGTATCTTAGAGCTATTCTGGCCCAATGTGCCCAGTGTGCAACCATCTCAGCCGGCTGACGGAACACCTTCCAGCTGAAAAAAATAATTCATTTTTAATGATACATCTTAGAAGAATGAAAAAGAAAATCTGAATCTAAGAGATTTATTGCACTGGTTTTCTCTTAGTATTTTATCAGAAGGGAACACTTTTAAAGAATTCTCCTTTGCAGAATTTTGACTCAAAGTGATTTTACTAAGAGTCATAGATATCATTTTAAGGTCCTGTACACTTTACATATTGTTTCTAAATGCTTCTGGGTTTCTTTCCATTCTCCGAGGAAATCTTGTCTGGAGAAGACATTAGGTAAAAAAATGTGTAGGTACAAATATATGTGACTCACAGAAAAAAAAATCTTTTCCCACCATTGTCAGGTGGCATCTAAGTTCTCTTTAAAGTTAAGATAGAGTGACTGATGTACTGAAAATGCTCAGAGGTTGGGCACAAAGAATTATAGTGAATCACACTGGTCTCCAGTCACGAGTGGGGTTCCACAGGGTTCCACCTTAGGCCTAGTTCTTTTCAACATCTTCATTAATGATCTGGATGCAAGACTTGAAGGAATACTAATTAAGTTTGCCAATGACACTAAATTTGGAGGAGCTGTTGTCTCCCTTGAGGGCAGAGGGGCCCTGCAGAAAGACATATTAGGAACTGAATCTGTGTGTAAAGAAACTACAAAAGTAGGATTCAGCTTTGGGTTTTGGACATTCAGCTTAAGATATTTTACCACCTAAGTGTCTGTAAGTGAGGTCTATGTCCAAGCTCCCATAACAGACAGAGGAGGACCTAGTCAATACAGCTGATAGAGGCTGCAGAGATATTCAGCTCTCACTAAACAGATACTGACACCCACCCAGATGAATGGTCTCCCTGTTCTTTTGATTGTACTGAGTAGAATGGGACAGCTTGTTTAAATGCTCTGTACCTCCTGTACCTCTCACCTCATGTTAGGGAGAGCTAAATTTCTTTGACCTAACCTTTTATTTATGGGGATGTGGCAATCTGGCTGCATTTTATGTGCTGTTTGTCATCTCAGCCATCCCTGGCATTACAACACCTTTTCCTGAGTTTTTCACTTAGTGAGAAAGAGATATATTCAAGAAAGTTTAAACATTGTATTTTCCACTTATGCCAACTAGTATGTTCATTGTACTTCTGTACTGGACATTTACATGACTTACATCTGTACCTGTGTATTTTTATCAGGATCAGACTGTCTCCGTGTGCTAATGCTGTAACATAAACTATCCTACCCTCATCAGACATCAACTTTTTTTTCAAGAGTTAAAGAGGCAATGGATGAAAACTACTATGCAAATAATGTTTACTGAGAGGAAAACCAGGGCCAGATACTCTACCAATAACTATCACAGCATACAATATACAGATGTTTCCCTCTGCTTTGTTACTTCTAGCTTAATTTGTGTTATTTAGGATATTACGAGTCCAGCATGGATATGATTTCTAATAACAAGACACAGGTGTTCCCTTTAATTCCCTCTTTCACTATTGCTTGACAACACATTTTACTTCAGCTGTTGGTTGTTATTGCTGTGGGCAGCCTAATGCTATAAAGCAAACATAATGTATAAATTATATTTTGGACCTGTTGAAGCAAATGGCCTTTTATGATGTATCATTTAAATAAAAATATAATTTTAAAAAAAGTATTTTCTGTTTTCTCTCTTTTTTTATTATGTAAGTTGAACCTGGAACACGAAATTCATATTTTGTCTGACTGACAGTACTTTGACTGCTATGTAACTAATGAAACACTGTCATTTTATCTTATTATTATTTTGAAGGAAGCTGAAACCAAGCAGCAATTCAAGACCCTTCCTAACTTCCCTGGTCTCTGGAGACTTGTCATTTATTTAAATATAGAGATAAAATAAAGACATTAACTAAAGTCAAAAGGGTAAATGGTCTCTGAGATCTGAACTACATCTCCAAAAAAACCCAAAATAAGCCACATAGGAAGTGACAGACAGACTGCTTTTTTTTTCCCTGAACAAATTAACAGAAGCCTTTCTGTTCACAACAAAGTGATTCATAGCCTGTTCCCATTACAGGCACTGCACTCTTCCACACAGCTCATTCACTTCACAGTCATTCCTCCCACAATCTTACCGAACAAATTGTTTGCAACAAATTGATTGACAAACTGCAATTGCTCCATTTATGAATAATGGTGTAATATTCCAGAATTTGGGGGAGCCTTTGCCTAAATGGAGCCAAAAAGCCAATACAAGAGATATAATTAGGGGGAAAATAAAAATAAATTTTTTCTTCTAATTCCTTGACCTCACAATTTTAAATATAGCTAGAAAGCATTGGTAGTCTTCTTTTAAAAGGTCATTAAAAATAACAAAGAAGAGGAAAACTAATAAGAGATGTTGCTGAAAAACTGTGTGGGAAGTTGACAGTAAAACTGCCATTCCTGAGAGTACAATAAAGGTTCTCTTGTGGAGGTACAGAGCAGAGCCAAATCTCACACTGTTTCAAGAAAAATAAACTTCAGTCCATTTCCTTCTCAGAATCACTTGCTTGCTTTCCTCTACATTTTTTAATCATTACTACATTGAAACCAGATCTCAAACATGGCTGTATGGAGACAGCACTGCTTCTAAAAGGCAATCCACCTTTGGAGTACCAAAGCCTCAATTTCTTTCTAGTGTAAATCAAAGATCACCTCTAGCAAATACAAGCATTTCCTGAGGCTTCCTTTTAGTTCATCATGATGGATAAAATTTAAATATGCCCTTTTGTCACATAAAAAGGATCAGAAGATATTATAATCATAGAACAGGGCTCATTTTCAGCTGTGAAAATGGAAGAAATGTAAGTTTGTTAAATGTGTAAAGGTAGTGCTATTTCCTTCTGTGATATCTCCACATATTTGAAAAATAATGCAACATTTTTTTCAAATTTCAAAGATTTTATTCAAGGGACTACTGCATTTAAGACGGTAATAATAAATTCTCAGGTATCAAAGTATCTAACATGAGGTCTGAAATATCCATTAAATACCTTACATGAAACTGCTTCCTATTAACCAGCACTGACTGTACAGTAAGCACCATTACAGGGAGATCATCAAATTAAAACTGAATCAGTTTCAAGAGATGAGTTAAAAGTAGTTCCAAGGACTACATCTGCCCACTAATTACCCTGGCAACGGGCCTGATCTTGACAAGAACTTTACAGAAATGTTATTTTTCAAAGCATTCAAATAAAATCATTTCCTCAGCTTTTTTATGCTTACATTTAGAGCCACGTTTAAAAATATTTCTGGATCAAGGACAGTAGTAAAGAGAGAAAGGCACAAAAATTTTCCCCTTAAGAATGATTTTTCTCTTTATTTTCAACAAGATCTCTACAACAAAAGGTGACACTGAGTAGCTGGGGAAACCCAGTGTATATGAAAAGGTGTCACACACTAAATAAACAGAATAACAGGTGAGATATTTCAGCCTCTATTACCTGACAGTTATAACTTAACGCATGCCTTGAAACAGTAAAAATACTTTCAGATGCAAGATTGCAAGTTGATAATGTCCTCTTATAAAAACAGTATTCAAATCTATTAAAGCAGTCATGTCAGTAACATGGTACTTCCACCTATTTAATTACACTGTTAAACTTTTGATAACCATACAAACAATCTTAATAGACACTTGTGTCCATCTCTGTATATAATGCACATGTACCTTCACACCCATGCACATATGTGTAAGAAAACATCTGCAATAAAGTCCATTAGGATCAGTTATATTGCTGCCAACAGCTACCATTCCTGAATTCCTTATCAAATCTTCAGGGGTTTCCTGGCTTTTGCAGGTGATCAGAACACCATGAGCCTGCACACCAGTGCAGCGGCAGTTACACACCTCACCTCATCCCCTCTCCAGGAAACTGTGCTTGGAACCACCCCCATTTCTCAGAAAAACCTCACATGAGACCATGTTTCCCCAAGCCTGTGTTTTTAGCTGCACCTCCTTACTTTATTTCTGTCAGTCATCAACTCCTCTGTGTACTCTTTGATACCCTACTGTGAGTTCTCTTTATTTATGTTATTCCATGAAGTGTGAAGAATTCATTGTTTTCCAGGAGATCATGTTCCTACCCAGCTGTGTTTTTATTTTCATTAAAACCGAGGGAGAGTCTCCAGCTGCAGGGGATGATGAAAAATAAATCAAGAAATAATATTCCAGCAGAAATGTATCTTGGAGGTCCCATTCCACCTAGGTGATGGCCACAGCAGTGTAACTTCAGATACTGTGGCAGTTTTTAGTAGCTATGTCCCAGTACTCTCAGCTACAAATAATTTTCAGGCTTATTTCATGGGTCCAGTGCCACTTTTGCTTTATCCCAGTTCTTTTGCTTGTACAGTTTCATGGACTTGAAATTAATACCGTTGTGCAGAAGCTTCTCAAGATTTCAAACACATCTATGCATTTGCCACATCATGTTTCCTGGCTTTATGTGATTCAGTGTAAACCAGAGCTAAACACAGCAGGGCAAAATCTCAGCTGGTGTCAATCATGTCAGGCCCTTTAAAATCAATGGAGCCAGGCTCATTTGTCTCTGCACCTAATTTTACTGATACAGAAAAATGGTGCTTTTATAAATATGCAAAATATGTAAATGAATAAGCTTGCTTAGCTTAATTTTGATGCCACATGAGCACTGACTCCAAAGACAGCTGGGGCTAGTGTTCCAGATGTCATAACACGGCATCCAATCCACACATTATTTCAGATAACATTTGCGCAAAATTATTTCGAAGTTGGTGAGTGAGATCCCCCTCCAGATTGCAGAAGTTTGGCATTGAGTGAGTAGAAATACGAATGGCAATACACACATGTTAAAAGTACCTATCATTAGAGATGTTTAATGTCCATTGTGGACATTAACCTTGTGAACTCAGGAATTTTTTTCCCTAAGTCTTCACTGGCACATGCCCTCATCATGCACCTGATTCAAAGAGTCAAAAGGCTGGGGATACAAGAACTTATTACTACCTATCGTAGGAGGTGAGGTTCTAGACCATCTAAAGAACCTGAATGTGCACAAGTCAATGGGACCTGATGAAATACATCCAAGGATCCTGAAAGAATTGGTAATGAAGTTGCTTAGCCACTGGCCATCATATTTGAGAAGTCATGGTATGCTAGTGAAGTTCCTACTGACATTTTTAAAAAGGAAAAAAAGGAAAGCACAGTGAAATACAGGCCCATCAGTCTCACCTCTGGGCCTGGCAAGTTCATGGAGCAGAACCCACTGGAAATTATGCTAAGGCACATGGAAAACAGATGTGACAGATTGGTGACAGCCAACATGGCTTCACTAAGGGCAAATGGTGTTTACCAAATTTGATGGCAAATTTCTATGACAGTGTTGCAGTATTGGTGGATAATGGAAGAGTGACTGACATCATCTACCTGGACTCATGTAAAGCATTTGACACTGCTCTGCACAACACCCTTGTCTCTAAAATGGAGAGTCATGGATTTGATGGATTGACTACTTGGAGTTGTCTGGATGGTCACAGTCAGAGTTGTAGTCAATGGCTTGATGTGCAAGTGGAGACCAGTGATGAGTCGTGTGCCTCAGGTGTTGGTATCTGGAACAGCACTGTTTAATATCTTTGTCAGTGACATGGACAACTGGATTGAGGGCACCCTCAGCAAATTTGCAGGTGACACCAAGCTGTGCGGTGTGGTTCATACTCTAGGAGGAAAAAATGCTATCCAGAGAGACCTTGGCAGCCTTGACAGGTGGACCCAATTTTGACAGGTAGACACCTAGACAACTGAACTTTACTCATGAAGTTCAACAAGGCCAAATGTAAGGTCCTGGATCAGATTATCCTAAACATGAATAGAGGCTGGGTGATGAGTAGACTGAGAATAGCCCTGCAGAGAAGGACTTGGGGGTGTTGGTGGATGAAAAATTGAATATATGCACTTGCAGCCCAGAAAGCACCAATAGAATGAGCTGCATCAATACCAGAGTAGAAGGTGATTCTCTCCTTCTACTCTGCTTTCGGAGACTCTACCTGGAGTACTGTGTCCAGCCCTGGGGTTGCCAGTATAAGAAAGACCTGTTGTAGTGGGTCCAGAGGAGGGCCATGAAGATGGTCAGAGGGCTGGAGCAGCTCTCCTATGAAGACAGGTTGGGAGAGTTAGGGTTGTTCAGCCTGGAGAAGAGAAGGCTCCAGGGAGACATTACAACAACCTTCCATTATCTAAAGGGGGGGCCTACAGTAAAGATGGGGAGGGATAAGGAGTGATGGTTTACACTGAAAGTGGGCAGGTTTCGATTAGATTTTAGGAAGAACTTCTTTACTGTGAGGGTGGTGAGGCACTGGAATATGTTGCCCAGAGAAGCTGTGGATGCCCCATCCCTGGAAGTGTTCAAGACCAGGCTGGATGGGGCTTTGAGCAACCCAGTTTAGTAGAAGGTGTCATCTAATTCCACTCACCTGCAATAAGCAGGGACGTCCTCAACTGGACCAGGATGCTCAGAGCCTCATCCAACCTGACCTTGAATATTTCTAGGGATAGGGCATCTACCACCTCTCCAGGCAACCTGTTTCAGCATTTCACCACCCCCATTATAGAAACTTTCTTCCTTCTGTCTACTCTGAAACTACACTCCTTTAGTTTAAAACCATCACCCCTTGTCCTATCTCTACAGCTCCTATTAAAAAGTTTGCCCACATCTTTCTTAGAAGTCCCCTTTAAATATCAAAAGTCCTCAATAAGGTCACCACAGAGCCTTCTCTTCTCCAGGATGAAAAACCACAGTTCGCAGCCTTTTCTTACAGAAGAGATGCTCCAGCCCTCTGATTATTTGCCTGAGTAAGTTCCTTTCATAATTTCATTGTGTATCTTTTGTTACTTACTAGAAGGATTGTTTTAACAGAGTCATGATGACCATGATGTATCTCCCATTTTGCAGATAACATTTTACATTCTGCCATCCCTATTCAGGCAGTCTGCTTTGCAAGTAGCCCTAATAATTTAATAGTCATAGAATTTTACTATAATAGTTTACTGCTCTTCATTAAAACAAAACAAAACAAAACAAAGTAAAAAAAACCAAGCAAACTCAATTTGTTCTTGATCTTCTTCCATCCTCAGAAGTTGCATTTTGAACCCCATGAGAGTAGTGGACAAAGACATTATTTAACAATCAGGCATTCCCACTGACCTTCAAGTGGAAGAAAAGAAAGCATGCTATAACTTCAAGTGCAACCCACTCACTTAATATAGAAAGAGGCTATATACACAGCAGCTCCCCAGGACACATGACTTCCTCCCACAACTTTAATCGAGATAAAGTAGGACAAACAATGTTAACTGCCACCTACGGTAGAAATAGATATTTTGTAGGAGGAAGGAATAACAGGATAGCAATACTACATTACTTGCCCTTTCTCCTTGTGAAGAAAGGCAAAAAATGATAAAGTGAGACCAGAAGTGTTTCACACTGGTACTGTAAAAATAGTTTTATCTTGAAGCTAAGAAAGATTATCTTTACTGTTCTTCTGACTGAAATGAAGTAGCTTCAATTTTGTCAACCTTAAAAAAAGCACTAGACAGGAAGCTGTAAATAGCATAGTGGTTTTTAACACAGGACAACTGTGAACAATAGCCCCTCTCAAAACACTTGTACAAAATGATCAGTGAGGACAGTAGGATTAGTTTTTCTGGAAAGAGAATCTATTGCCAATTGACCAGATGAAATTCAGAGAAGCAAAGTCCACAGTATATCTATGGATAAAAGCAATTCCTTCTGATTTCTTTACCAACACCTTGACAACCTATACAGCATAAGGAGAGTGCATCTGGAGCCCAGAAGAGTAATACTGATTTGAACTCTGAAGTAATTTCTGGTGTTTGAAACTAAGAGCAGAATACAGCACTTGAGAGTGAGGAAGTTCTTGAAAAGTCCACAAGAAAGGAATTAAAATAGTCAAACTTCTCAAAGTGAAAGTATATATGTAGACAATAGGAAAATAGTAATATTTACAGCTTGAAAAGTGAATGGGGAAACATTGACTTAAAGATAATGCCAACAATATAGACAGGGGAAGAAGAGAAATCAGAGAATCTGTTACTGACTTTAGAACATCTCACTTGTCACAAAGATCACACTGATATTTATTTGGATAAATGTATTAATAACCAATTACCAGATGGAAAGAAACAAACAGGACAGAGGGCATAAAGTCTTAATTAAAGAGGGATTGTGTCATAGCAGAAAGGAACCAGAGGGAAGGGAAAGAAAGCACTCCAGGAACATAAATTAATTCTAGTGCCAAGGGATATTATGTTGGAAAAATAATTCTTGTAATACAGTTTATTTACAGTGTGAAAGCTACTTTCCAAAATACTCTTCAGTTGCAAACACAGGATTCGCAGTCAAGGGCGAGAGAGAATACAGTGGCAGAGAAAATAACAGAGGAACAAAATTGTTAAAAAATAGAGCTGGAGATAAGGCTGAGGATATAGGTAAAGAAATCGACAAGGCAAAGGCAATTCTTAGAGGATTCAACATTCAGGAAAACTCATTCAGGAAAACTATATTTACAGTGGGCCACAGCTTGGGCTTAAATCCTTTGTTAAGAGTACATACCATTTGATTGCTAGGCACTTAAGCATCTATTTTGAAACCTCTGGAGTCATTAAGGCAAACCTGCCATCCATGCCAAGCTCTTAGGCACATGGTGGATGCAAAGTCTTAGCTCTCATCTGTCCTCAGCTTCTATCTGTCCTTTCCCAAGAGAGAAGAGGACATGGCTACAGGAGCGCTTTCCATCATTTCCATTCATGGGAGACAATCGCTAACCGCCTCTTCTCTAACATGAGACCATTGCTGGAAGAGAAAGACCCCACAGGCACAGAGCAGAGAATGAGGATGAGTGTCATCAGGTTCCTGTCCTGGATGGGAACTAATTTTACAGTGCCCGGGCTGACACCCAAGCCTGTGCAAAGGCTTGGTTTCCACACTGCTCCTGAGAACTAACCAGCAACCTTGGCAATCAAAAATAAGCGCTAAATCCAAATGCTTTAACAGAGCCATCTGGAACCAGAAAACTATGCAGGTCTGAGCTGAAAAGTGACAGTTACTAATGGTTGCCACAACCCAGAGAATCTGCTCCCATCTGCCTCCCGGCTGACTTTGGATGCATTTCCACCTGGTAGGGCCACAGCCCACAGCTGAACCTTTGCTGAAAAGCAGGATGTAAACAGAGCCACATGTTAGGATAATGAAACAAAATTAGTGCTCCTGTCCAGAGACGGCTTGGAAGTGAAGGTCCCAAGGTTATATAAGAAAGTTGAGCCTGAACCTCATTAAGGACTAGTGCAATCCCATCTTGTGGTATTAAAGGTTACCTGATACTTTTTCCATGTTCTGCAGTGGACAAGATGAGAGCACATTGTAATTCTTCTTTTTAAGGTGGTAGTATTGAATAATGAATAGTACAGGCCAAAATTTTAAGCTTTAGTTATAGGCTTGGAGGGGTTTACATCAAATCAGACAGTGTCTCTTCCCTTACCAATGTAGGCTGCATTAGCATTTATTTCAGTAGCACTACTTTTCAAACTAACAAATGCAGAAGAAATAAACAAATATATAACAATCATAAATGTTGCTAAATTACATTATTTGATTACTTAAAGATAGCTACCTATTTGCCTTTTTTTCTACCTCATTTCTCTGTGGATTACTTAACAAACAGTCTGTAAGGAACAACTGTTTTTTTACTTTGCTAATATTTAATGAAATTTCAAACATTTGTCTTTTAAATGCATTGAAGAATAACTTTTGAAGGCAAATGAATATTTTTCAACAATTTCAACCTTTTGTTCCCTTTTAAAATGAGCAAAGGACTGAAAATTATGTTTGATGTTGCACCTAGAGCATTCACAAAAGCTATAGAGAAGTCTGCACACAAGTGATTATTGAGTATTTCCAAATTTATGATAATTCAGTGTCTACAGTCTCCCACAGAGCCTTGTCTCTGTCTTGCTCTTGCTTTCAACATAAAAAAAAAATAAAGTCCTGAAGCTTTTTAGCAAACAATACAACTATAATCATTGTTTTTATGATGTACCTTTTGTGCTAAAAAGGATAAGCAAAGAAACTGAAACTTTTACACTCAGAGGCAAATGCAACAAGATGATCAACATGATACAATATCACGCAGTACGGTATGCATTACATTTACTTTTAATAAACTCGATGATCTTTAATGTCACTTCCAACCCAAACCGTTCTATGATTCTGTGTATTTGCAAATACCATTTACACAAGTAATTTTAATATCCTATGCAAGCTTTTTAATAACGAACGCCTCATTCAAATCTCTTAAATCACCGGTGCAGAAATAAGTGACCTGATTTTTTGAAGTAACAAGGATGATGTCATTTATTTAAATGCTCATAAGGACTTTAGGACATACATTTAGGTTGATGTTTGTTTAGACATTAGTATCACAAATGATATTCAAATTATTTATGTAATCTGGCATTCATAAATAACAAATTGTTCCTCTGATTCAAATATCCATGTTTGACCAGTCACCAATGCTAAATGCATATTCAAAATATCTTTTACACTAATCTGCATTGCATGGAGACATCTTTCTAGCCTTTCTAGTTGACTCCCTAATCATTATCCCTTTTTAACTCCAGCATGCAGTTTGTGTACATAACATTGCAAAAACTGACTCGCTGAAAAAGAAATTCTTTACTGTGTGGGTGGTGAGGTACTGGTTGCCCAGAGCAGTTGTGGATGCCCCATCCCTTGAAGTGTTCAAAGCTAGGTTGGATGGGGCTTTGAGCAACCTGGTCTAGTGCAAGGTGCCCCTGTCTATGGCGGGGGTGCTGTAATTAGATCATCTCTAAGGTCCCTTCCAACCCAAACCATTCTGTGATTCTTTGATTAATAATAATCAGACAGCCCACATAGTTCACATACCTTTTTCTACATTACATTAAAAGACTGTAAAATTATTCTGTGAGGGTATTTTAGTTCCCTTGAGCATAGGATCAAAATACTACAAAAATTGCTTCAAGACAAATCTCCCTCACTGAACTTATTCTGTGCTATCTTGTCTGGGTGCTGTAAGTGGGCCGTAATATTTAGTAAATCAGTATGATCAGGATAATTTTTCACATAAGGTTATTAAAGTAGTTTTATTCAGTACTTTCCCCTTATATTGATAGAATTTTAAATTCAGAAGGGGCTACTGCAGCCATCTGTTTTCAAAACTAGCAAAACATAGCCAAAAAGTCTTGGAATGAATTCCTACTTCAAGTCAAATAACTAGGTTAAAAACACAGTGGAGCTTTTTGAAAAAGCTATTTCATAAAATATCCAATTTAATATTCAAAATTTCAAGTGCTAGGGAGGCCATCATAGCCTTTGAATAGTTGTTTCTATGGATAATTACCCTCGCAGTTAAAAATGTGTGTAGTGAATAAAGCCTGAATTTGCGTAGTTTCAGCTTCCAGCCAGAGGATCTTTATGTATCTTAGTCAATTAAAAGCAAGCCTCTTCGATCATCAAACTGCTGTTCCACACTGTGTTTAAAATCCATGATTAAATCACCTTTTACACAGTTTTTTTTTTCTTAAAGAAATAGACTTCACTCTTTCAGTCTCTTCCTATGGGACATATTTTAATTAATTCTAAATATTATTATGACATTCCTCCGAGTCTTCATCACTTTTTCAATATCTTTCTTGTATTGTGGATACATGGATACTGGGAACACTTTTTCAATTCAAACTAGGATGTGGCCAAATATTTTTCAGACTGAACTGAATACAACCCAGTTACATCCACTTGTATCTAAGCAATTTTATTCTTTCATTTTACAATCGGTTCATGTTTGTCAGTAATCAATCCTTTTCATCTAGTGCAACCTCTCTGAGTTGAGAAGTTACTAACTGTTGTTCTTCAGAAATAAAAGACTTATTTCTGCACTTTCCATATAGGCAGGGAGTTCCCTATGCTCCTTCTCTATTTTCTTCTGTATTTTACAGACACTCATGTGAAAAGCTGTATTTCTGTCACCATACCCATGCTGTCACAAGCTTTCTCTGTACAGAGATCCATCTCTGTTTTTCTAAGGCCACCAGCCTGATTTTTACAGATAGAACAATTCATAACTAATCAGTAAGAATTCTATGTTTTTAGCTTGGATTGACATAGGAGAAACAAAGAACAAGCCAGAAAGGACATATCAGTCAGAACAAGAGTTATTCTAAGATTCTCCCCCTTTAATCACCAAGCTGCTGGTTCTTAAAACATCCCAACCTGATGCTCATGTTACCAAACTGTTCTGGAAAAGAAAAAATGCCTTGAGATTGTTATGTGTAAACTTGCAAATACTTTCAAAATAAGGAGAAAGAGAACTTTCCAAAACTATCAGGTCAGCTTGCAAGCCCTGGTGAAACAAATACAGATAAGAAGTCTAGGCATGCCTGTATTCTAGATAGTCTGGAGTTTCCTAGAGTAAGATCTACATATTTTAGAGAAAAAAAATCACCTCTGTCTCAAGCTAGTAATTTAGTGCAATTAGAAGATACAGATACTCAGACAACAAACATTTCAGAGTCCTAATTTTTAGGAACTACCAAGTGGTTTCGGTATGCAGGGAATCCACTTCTGTTGTGTCTCAGACAGAACCACACAAATCTCTACCTGCTTTAAAAACTCTTAGCCTTAATGGCATCTGTGTAATATCCAAAAGTGAATCTTAATTTAGTGATTGAAATGTGCCCTGGATCCAGCCAGGAGTTTTGCAGTAGCCACGAGGGGGCATGGCTAGGACCCAGAGACTATTCTATACCACCTCAGGTCATTGCTTGGGGCAGGAGGAAGGGAATCTCTTCCAGTGAGAAGGACTCCCTTCTGGTAGCAGGGCTATAGTCACGTAATGGGCTCCTCAGTGAGATGTTGCATGTGAATCACTCTCTTTTGTACACTTTTATCATTAAAATTGTTGCTGTTACTGTTTGTTTTCTTATCTCTCTGCTGTTTCCAGTAAATTCTTCTTAAGTCAACCCCTGATCTTTACCTTTTGTACCTCTGATTCTCCTCTCCAGCCAGGACAGGGGATGGTGGGGGTAGGGAGAGGGAGGGTAGTTTCAGTGGAAGCACTGAATTGGGGAGTACCATTCCTAAAACACAACACAATAAAAGAGTGAAACCTCGCATTAGAGAGATTCAGGCTTCTCTCAAACACTAGAAAAATCTAATTTTTAACAAAACATCAGTTTACATAATTCAGTCATGTTTCTTTAATAATTTTATTGTAAATATCATAATAGTCCCAATTCTTGAGCACACTAGCCTCGAAAAATAACCATTGTTTTTATTTAAAATATGAAAGATTTAGACTTAGCAATCTTTTTACTTTTTATTAATATAATAAAAAATTAAATACATTTTATCTCTAATGCTTACTAATCTGCCATAACAATGAGCATGACAATACTCTCTGGGAACTAATTATTTAACATTACTTCTGATAACAATGCCATCTTACACTGGCATTCTAGAGGCCATGAATCACTGGTTGTAGAAAAAAATTCTTTCTATGTGTTTTCTGCTGAATAGTAGCTAAACACTCCAAAACCACTATGTGAAAGTAACAAAACTTATTCACCTTAAAAAAGAAAAAATCTATTTCTGCAAGTTCAACATACATATTACATTCTATTTGTGGAGGCCATGGCCCGGATTTAAAAAGTATTTGTGATGTCCTTAGTTCTGAATTAGTACCTCAGATTTAAAGATGAATACATTTTTAGGTCTTTTGCCAGGTCAGAACTAATGTACTAAGTCAACATACTGACATATGTTGCAAACAGAAACAGAACAGCAAGTACAAAAACCCAGAATGCTCATTGAATAGAGCAAAAGAATATGCTTTGAATGTAATATTCAAAGAAAAGGTTTATTAAGAGATTATTCTATTGCTTTGAAGATATAAGGGTCTCAGATTCATAATACTGTTTTGCATTGATTGTCATGTCTCTCTGTGTGTAATATATTGATTTCTCATATGATAAAATCATCAGGATCTCTTGCATACAAATGCAATTTGCCAGGGAAACAAAAACAACCTCCATAAAAAGAAATTTACATAGCCATTGAATACAAATAGGATTAGTGTACAGTTAACAAGAAGTGCATTCAAGAGGAGTCAACAGCATTTGCAAGATGTTTAATAGCCAGCATATGAAGTAATATTAAGATGCAGCTGCATCTGGATCATTTTATAGTTTCTTTGTTCTTAACAGGATGCTCTCATGCTACTATTTTATATGCAGTTAACCAGCCTTAGAGGTCTTGTAAACTTGTGCTAACAGTATTTCTATCTATGCAGTAGATCAAGAAATGCACAGAATAACTCATCTCTCTCTTTAAAAGATAAAATAATTAACAGTTATAATCCTTTCTGTGTGAGGATAGTGTGGAAAATGCCATAAAGCCAAACTCTAATTTGCTTTAAAATGTTGCCAGAATTATTCAAAGGCATGATGTCTCTCTTGGAGGAGAGGCTCAGGGGTCCAGACAGACAAGGATTTATTGTGATGGGAGCAGAGAGCATTTAACCTTCCCATTAGAATGTGTAATAGGTACCCACACACAATATCACTCCTACATCTTCTCAGGTGCACAGGCCCCCTCCCTGCAATTAGCACTATCTCCACTCCCTGAAATAAAGGCTTGGAAAACTTGGCAAGCAGTGAATGCTAATTCTCACAGTGAGTTCACCTTGTGCGCTTAGTAATGTGGGCTGACTTTATAAAACAAGGGGGCATAAACTTGAACGCCTCCACCTACTGACATTTTAGTTATTTTCAAAAAATGACAGTCCTATGGCTTTTAATCCTGATTCCTCCTAACCTTATTATGTACTGTGAGCAAAGTGTTGACAGCATATTCTTTCCCTTTTGTAAATTTGTTCTTTGCTAGAATACTCAAAGATTACATACTGTTTGCACTGTGTTTGTGAGAAATCTGCAGCTGGAGAGACTGCGCTCCAGAGATCCTCAGAGCGGTTGGATGAAAGCCGTGTTTCGGATGTGTCCTTCCACATGGGGTTCTTGTCTACTTGCCCACCCTGCTGTGAGTTTTCTCAGCCCAGTTGGCAGCCAGCTTATTACTACTCTGCTGGCAATTACAACACAAAGCCCAGCCGAAACTCAACATGATGATCATGACAACACATTTTGCTGTGAAAAGACACAGAGGTGCTGAAAACCAGCATATAACATTCCTTTTTTTTTTTTTCCCCGTAGTACCCAAGCTGACTCATCTGTGTTAGAAAAAAGAAATTTAGTTTTTACATAAATGTGTAAGGCTCTACATAGTAACAGGAGCATGTAAATGTGAGTTAATCTGTGCCACTTTGGAGGCAGTGTTCAGTCATCCATTTCTTTTTATTTATCTGTATACCTGTGTCTGACTGGCTAAAAGTACCTGGGAAAAGAAAACCTGAACAAAGAAAAGGCAATTAAAATATTCCAATAATATTGAAAAATTAGGGGAAGAGGAGGGGGCAGTTCATTACCTTTTTCCATAATAAAAGTATGTGAAGCCAGTAATTTAAAACCAACCTTGACTTTCATGTTTTCTAATACCATGTCACAGGGAAAAGAGACTTTTTCAGTTGCCCAGCAAAAAAATGGAGGTAGTATTTAGAAAATTTATTTGACCTAAAAACGGTGTGATAAATCAAAGTTCGTTGCCAGTCTGAGAATACAGTATGCAAAAATGTCAGCATGGTATTAACATTGCAGCCAGCTATACACATCCAGTGACATATTTGTCTGGTAAGCAAAATCAAAGACTGGTATTTTTCACTCTCTTAGCCCTAAAACTGCACAGAAATGTGGGAGAATGAATTCAATCCTGTTCTTCCTTTCAGGTCTCCACAATTGTTCAGTGCAGCATCCTAATCTTTATTGCAAATGTTCCATTCATCTGGAGACAAGACTGAACTATGTAGGGACCCTGGCTCAGTGAATCTTCATTAAGAGCCAAAGTGAGCTTATTTTAACATTCAGGTATGCTAATTCAGAGTTCCTTCTACTTTATTTTAAGAAATCTGCTAAAGTGGATTAAATGTGATAAATAAATCTGTGAAGAAAAAGTAATTCAAAACACCTTCTGGCACATTTTGCAGATCAAAATCATGTTTTTTAATGGTACATATGTTTGCCTGGCATTCGGTTTTAATTGCATTATTTCATTGCATTATCTGATTTCCTGATTAAGAAAGGTATGGTCTGCACCCATGACTATGGGCAAGACTCAGATCATTGATTTCTGTCCTACCTTTTGTTTTGAAAAGACAGTGGTAGGTATGAAACATTCATTTATTAACCTTGATAACAGGCTAATTCACTATTGACCACAGACTACTTCTCCAAAACATGGCTAAGATAAGACATCGAAGCCAAAAATGTTCAACATATTTTTCTGATTTTTCAGTTAAAAAAATTCCTGAAAACTGTATATCTCTATTCATGAAAGAGCACAGATATCTGTGCTGTAAATATTGTATGGAGAATTACTCTTCAATTTAGACTTATTTATGTGAAAGACAGCAGGCTGTGTGCAAAAGAGACTTCTGCATTTAGCAATAAAGAGAATAAAGACTTCATGCTTCTAGCCAACCCCAATGACTTGGAATCAGTCCTTGAACATTAACAGCTGATATCCATTTGTGATAATTTTGCTGCCGAGGTGCTGGATTTTCTGTGGATGGCAATATGCCCCTTGCAAGGTAATATGCCAGTTTTCCAGGACACAGCTGCCAGTCAACTGTGGGTTGAGGTGGTGAGAGTATATTGCACTGCCAAGGCCATCCTATCTATATGAAGAGCAGTGTTTTTTCAGAGAGTGGCATGGAAGTGCCAAAGGCTCAAGCCAAAATGACATAAAGGAACAATAGAAGAGAGGATGACGTGGTGGTTTCAGGCACTTCACTCTGCCAGAGGGTGGTTGAAATCACAGAATCACAGAATATGCCAAGTTGGAAGGAACCCACAAGGAGCACCAAGTCCAACTCCTGGCCCCGCACAGGTCCATCCCCAAGAGTCACACCATGAGCCTGAGAGTATCATCCAAACGCTTCTTGAACCCTGTCAGGTTTTGTGCTATGACCACTGCCCTGGGGAGCCTGTTGCAGTGCCCAACCACTCTCTGGATGAAGGAGCTTTTTCTAATATCCAATCTAAAACTCCCCTGACACAACTTCAGGCCATTCCCTCAGGTTCTGTCACTGGTCACCATAGAGATCAGCACCTGCCCCTCCTCTTCCCCTCACGAGGAAGTTGTAGACTGCAATGAGGTCTCCCTTCAGTCTCCTCTTTTCCAGGCTGAACAGACCAAGTGATCTCAGCCACTCCACACATGGCTTCCCCTCAAGGCCCTTCACCATTTTCACTGACCTCCTTTGGACACTCTCTAACAGCTTAATATATTTCTTACATTGTGGTGCCCAAAACTGTGCACAATATTCAAGGTGAGTCCACATCAGTGCAGAGCAGAGCCAGACAATCCCATCCCTCAGTGGGCTGCCAGTGCTTTGCCTGATGCTCCCAGGACACGGTTGTCCCTCCTGGCTGCCAGGGCACTGCTGACTCATATTCAACTTGCCTTCAACCAGGACCCCCAAGTCCCTTTCTGTGTCACTGCTTTCCAGCATCTCATTCCCCAGGGTTTCCCCATCTCAGATGCAGAATCTGGCACTTTCCCTTGTTGAACTTCATATGGTTGGTGATTGCCCAGTCCTCTCATTTGTCGAGGTCTCTCTGCGGGACCTCCCCGCCTTCAAGAGAGTCAACAGCTCCTCCCAGTTTTGTATCATCTGCAAACTTGCTTAGCATCCCTTCCAGTCCTGCATCCAAGTCTTTTATGAAAATGTTGAAGAGCACAGGGCCTAAGATGGAGCCCTGTAGAACCCCACTAGTGACAGGTCACCAGTCTGATGTTCTCCCATTCACTATTACCCTCTGTGAGCCAATTGCTCATCCACCACATGATGTGTTTTTCCAGCTGTGTGCTGGACATTTTGTCTAGAACAATCCTGTGAGAGACAGTATCAAAAGCTTTACTGAAATCTGAAAAGATTACCTCAGGTGGCTTCCCTTGATCAACTAGGTGGGTTACCTTGTCGTAAACGGAAATCAGGTTTGATAAGCAGGACTTTCCTCTAATGAAGCTGTGCTGACTGTGACCAATGAGTGTATTGTCTTTCAGGGGTTTTTCAATACCTTCCAGAATAATCTTCTCCATAACTTTACCAGGCACTGAAGTGAGACTGACAGGCCTGTAGTTTCTGAAGTCCTTCTTCTTGCCCTTCTTGAAAACTTGGGCAACGTTTGCCAGCTTCCAGTCAGTTGGGACCCCTCTGGACTCTCAAGATCACTCAAAAATCATCAAGAGAGGAAATGCTGTAGGTACCCTGAGCAGCCTCTGAAGAACACACGTGTCCAGCATTTGAAGCAAAAGTCACAGTATTCATGTGCTCATACATATATGTTTATGGGAGCAAACTGTCTCATGTACTGATATGCTATAGTAACAGAGCCCAGATTCACAGATTACACTTGCTTGAGAAAAATTTTAGTCCAAGTACATGCTGTGACTGATTATGGGATACTAGGTATCAAAAAGATATTTCAATAGTTACGATATTCACACCTTAGTCGTGTTTACAGTTCCTGTTGGTCATGACTTTCTCTGCCAACCAAAGTTATGTATCCTTTTATGTACTTACATAACTTTTTATATAACTCTTTAAAGCTGTGTTTTAAAAACCTTCCCAGCAATATAAATTCTGAAGTTGGACAGACATGAACTATATTCCCAGGATGCTTAACACTCATGCTGATGTTATGCTTTTCATTTAAGTGCTACAAAAACCTCTGTGCTAATTGCAGAATGTTAAGCCCAAACACACCAAAAGTCAGCAGTAAAAAGATTAATAAAATCTAAGCATTTCCAGTGTGGTCAACAAGTGAGGTACTGTAGTAGTATTGCATAAAGTCATGTCTTGAGCTTTATCCATTTTGTGACTTATCTGCATGTAGCAGCACTGCTACATGTGATTTATACCCACAGCGCTGATTTTAAGTAACTGAGCTCCCAGTCAATAAGCCATCTAAATTTGGTTGAGTTATCAAGTTCTTTCTTTAAAAAAAAAAAGGCAACTTATTTACTGTTTGAGTTATCTGGGATGTGGGGAAGCAACAGGGAGAATACAAGATGCAGAACGTGATAAAGACAGAAAATATATTACTAAACAAGTTTCATTGCTAGAACCACATTGGCACTCTGTGTCATAACCCTAATCAGGATACCTGATGAAATATCACTGCAAGTTGTACAGGCTATAAGATTCAGGATGTTTTTCTAATGCTGATAAATTTCTATTTGTGTTGATGTCCTCCCCCCTTTTTCAATAGCATTTGCAACCATAATTTCAGAAATTATGTTTACGGTTGACTTATTTATAGACTCTGTACTTTAATTGGATAATGGTATGCCTGAGTAGTCAGCTATGTATTTAGACCTTTTATTTTAAAGAAAAATTCTTCAGCTGCTGACCAACTAACAGCAGGTTCTTCACATAAATACTTTGATTAACTCATTTACAACTTACAAAACTGAGGATTACAAAGCATTTTCAGATATACTCATTTCAATAAAGGAAAATCCATCCACTTTTACTCAAACATATTCACCAATCTATTTTTTATTATTCAGTCAACTCTGCTAATACACCAGAATACTAAACTGCATGAAAATGTTACATTTGCTGCCTTTAAACCAGCTGATTTCTACATAAAATCATTGTCTTGGTCTGTTCTCCATTCAGAAATAATTTCCGAAATAACTAACTAATAAATGCGGAACAAAATATTGTTAACAACTCTATTTGTCACTTAATTAGGAGAGAGTAGCTAAATGTAAGTATCTATGATAAAATCCCAACAATATCTAGCTTAATAGCTAAAAAATATTATATTGCATATTAATATCAACAGACTGGATTTTTTCCCATCTAATATTGTGCATACAGGTAAAGAATGTAAAGAAGGCAGCTATTGGCAAGACAAGAGGGCATGGTCTCAAGTTGTGCCAGGGAAGGTTTAGGTTAGATATTAGAAAGAATTTCTTTACAGAGAGGGTGGTTAGACATGGTGGTTAGAATGGGCTGCCCAGGGAAGTAGTGGATTCTCCGTCCCTGGAGATTTTTAAAAAGAGACTGGATCTGGCACTCAGTGCCATGGTCTAGCAACCGCAGCGGTAGTGGATCAAGGGTTGGACTTGATGATCTCAAAGGTCCCTTCCAACCCAGCTGATTCTATGATTCTATGATTCTATGATTCTATGATTCTAAGAGTTATTTTCTTCTCTATGGTTGGTAAAGAAAAAAGCAACATCCTGAGGTCAACTGATGAGACTGGAGATGAGAACTGCTTTCTGGAGATGCTTGTCTCTTTTCATTGCTTATTGAAGAAGCCTATGATAAATATATTCCAAACATAGGTACTTTGGTTAACCTAAAGTTAACCTGAAATTCTGTTACATAAAGTAGCACACTTTTGCTTAATGAACCAGACTAGACAGTCTAACCCAAGAGGCCTCCACGTTTGGAAAAATGTGATTCTGAATAAATCTCTACGAAAATAAATAAGCCAGTAAAGATCAGATTTCATCTAAAATTCTTAATTTATTAGTTTAGTAGGACTGCTGAGATATTTTTTCCTTTGATGAAAATATACACTAAAACTAGTATAAAGACTATAAAACAAGTAAGAGAAACAGGAATAAATTTTTTTCCCCATTTCAGAAAAAAATAGGTAAGAAATCTTTCAATTTGTGTAACTAATGTCTAGTTCAGAAATTAAACTTTGGTGCAATGTAAAGTTTTAGTCTCTTGAGTAAATGGTTGAAACTCTATTACTGAACATATATAATATTATCAGACTGACGAAAAACTTTGTAACTACCCTTAAGTCCCACTACATTATGAAATGGTGTGACTGATAAAATGTGGAGATTAGACTATGTGATGAAACAGACCCTTCCACCTTGCAATATGGCCATTCTAGTGTAGGCTGTTACCTT
This sequence comes from Manacus vitellinus, assembly GCF_001715985.3. Lineage (NCBI taxonomy): Eukaryota > Metazoa > Chordata > Aves > Passeriformes > Pipridae > Manacus > Manacus vitellinus. The sequence goes on along the minus strand of NW_021940208.1, from coordinate 45,423,276 downwards.
CAATTACAGCTCCCTTTTGAACCTCATGAACTGGGAGCTGAAACAATACAGCCTACCCTCTCCACACCTTCCCGAGGTGAAAGAGATTTATCTCACAGTAGATTAATTTACACCTTTCTCACTACGCCAGAATAAAATTTATGGAAAAATTCAAAGTCAATTCCCTCATTAGCTGAATGACATGCTTTGAGATAAGACCCATTAAAATATTCAAGAACATCCCAAAAATGGTTGTTCATATTTACTGAGGATATAACTCCTTTGCCAGGTTCATTTCATATTTTGTAACAAACAGGAAAGCCCAGCAATCTATCAATTCTTAAAAAAAAACCCCAAACCCAAAAAACCCCAAACAACTCAAAACAATAAAAAAAAAAGACAAAACCCAACCAACCAAACAAAAAAACCACCTAAAGAAAATTATGGTCCCAGGGTAAAAAACAATCACTTTCCTCAATGTGAAAAATATTCATAGGCAAATCTACCTGGCTAAATGGAGCATAAGCATTTGGGAAATTAAAAATACCAAGGCAGAACTATATTGATATTCAAGTAACACATTCATCTGTACAATTTTTAGGTTTTTTTTTTTTTTTTACTGGGGACATATGCTTTAAATAATCTGACATTTAGAAAAAAATGCCTGTACTAATAGTTCAAATTACATCTGTTTTCAGATACTACCAGCAGCAAACGCTACCATTTTACTGACAAGAACAGTTCTTGGATGCTTTTTGGCTGATACATACCAAAGCCTTTCTGATCCACTTTCACAGTAAAGGAACAGGGAATACAAATTTTCACTTTTTTTCCACCATTATTGCCCTTCGACCACCCTTTATATCTCATGCCAAAAAATCAGGAAATACCTTTGACAGCAATCAGAACAAAATTAGTTCTGTACTGGGGTATAGGTTCCTATCTTGAGAAAAGAGTAAGTCCATAGTACTAATGCTGAAAAAAAAATCTATAATCAGACATTTCTTGTCTCAGAAGGTATTAACCAACAGCTGTTTCTTACATATTACATTTGTAGTTATGTTGTAATATTGCTAGTTTAGAAGTTCTTTTCCCTCATGATTGCTAAGAAAATCAAACTGCAATTCTATTACAAGCATGCATAGTGGCTGAACTCTATAAACCAGAGACTTCCTCTTCTCTTTTGTCATATCACATGTTCTTTAATTTACAAGATCTCCTTATTCCAATAATGAATAACCTGGACCTGAAGCAACAGATTAAAGAGGACATTTTCCATTCCAATTCAGCAGCAGTCCCACTTTTCAAGTCTGACTTCAGGAAACTGAATTATGAAGCACTACATTTTACATATAAAGAAATTAAGGTTGATTCTACCCTTTTTTAATCTTTATCCATCATCTGCAAAATTAGCAAAATCATTGAGATATTGAATAATTGGATGGATAGGGGTAATAAAGAATAAACCAAAATTCCGAATTTAATCAGGTTATTTGTTTTTGTTTTTGTTTTTTTGTAAGAAATAACTACAATAGATCTATATGTGAGGCAAAACTAGCCTTCTGGGCTCCTAAGAAGTATATGAACACTATTCTTGACTTCTCTAATGAAATGCTAAGCATGATAAATAAATAAAGAGTCATTTAAAAACATGAAGTAAAAGTTCATTAAAAAAAAGAAAGGTTCACATGTAAAATGCACAGGTGTGTTTTCTGCAGTTGAGCGAAAAGGAAAGGAAAGAACACAAGACTTCCATGATAAATGGAAGAACACCTTAGGCAAGAACATCTTAGGTAATTTTCACTTTGGGTGTAGAGGAAGTTTCATTAAATTCATGGGATGTCCACATTAACAGGCAGTTTTTCCTTGGACTAGTTATGGGCTGGTCCATGCATTGAATGGCTACTAGTGGTTCTCTGTGTTCCCTCTCCTTTGCTGGAGAGAGACTGGCAGCTCTAGAACATGATTTAACCTGTATAAGATGTGATTTCCCCCTGGAGATGCCTAGTTTTCTGCAGAGACTGTAGAAACAGCATCAGGTCATTCTATTTTGAATTTACCTCATACAAATGCCTATCTTAGGTGATATAAATTTCTTGCTATTAAATATCACTCTTGATCTTAGCTTCCAAGAACATCTCTCCTCTATTTTTTCCACATCAAGCTTCATGCTTCTTAGCAACTTCTCAACTCATATAATATTCTCTGCATTATAAGCCTGTAACTTTTCTTGCTTATAAATACATTTATAAGCATTTTCGTCTGCCAAAACTTCCATTTTTCTAAACCCCTGTCCATTTCCCACTTTCACATTAAACATAGCATTATATTTGAGTATCTTAGAGCATTTAGGAAACATCTTACTTCTGAGGCTTTTTGGATGATGGTGCAAATACATTTAAGTAAAAAGATAATAGTGAAAAATGGTTCCATTAGAATGCATTTGTTTATTCTCACTGTTTTTAAAGGATGTCAACTTGACAGCATAAAATACTTTAGTCCTTAGTCACTGATAAAAATGAGCAAGAAAATGTGACTCTTAGTAATGCTTTAGCTTTGACCCCAAAATAAAATAAAAGCTACAAAAATAAAGCAAAAATAAAGCTACAAAAGCTAAATCTACACAGTATGGAAAACCTAGAGTAATTTTCTGTACTTGTTGACTGAATGATTTTCTCTGTACTAAGATTGCCTCCAAAGATACTGGACCAAATAGTGATTTCTGCGATCTATGTATAAATATATCAACATTTCATGATAGACACGTAACTATCCAACAGATGTAACAACACACAGCCATTACAAGCTCAAATAGTATCATTTGTATGCTATTACCTGCAGTTAGATTGGGTGTCCATAGGCTTATGTACACTCTAGTCCTCTCTTTCTATTAGTATTCTGATATATATTTGAGTAACCTGAGGTTAGTGAACTTCAACAACTATAAAACTGTGCAAAGGAAGATCGCCCAGTGCATCTCTCCTATAACACAGTAAGTTCTCCCACTGCTTTAGTTGCCAACATGCCACTATGTGAATCTGTATATGTGTGTGTGTGTGTGAATATGCACATGAATGTGAAGATAGAACAAGAGAAAAACATGTTGAAATGGATTATCACTTGATTGAGCAGTAAGCTCATGCAGTCTATAGAAATCTAATCTTTCCTTGATAGGTACTTACTCCTCCCAAGGGCCAATATGCAGTCACCAGGAAAAGAATTTTGATTGTAAAAAAGAAAAATAATTCAATACATTTAGTTAACACATTTCTTCCACTGTCAGTCTCTTCTACGCAATATAGCAATAAGAATAACTTACTGCTTTACACACCCCACTGCATAGGTTCTACCTCACAATATCAGTACTATTAATACATTTGTCAAGTCTTATTAATTTTTTTTTTTTTTTAATGTGTATAGAATGATAGAATCATAGAATTGTTTGGGTTGGAAAAGACCTTTAGGATCACTGAGTCCAACCATTAACCTAACACTGCCAAGTCCACCAGTAAACCATGTCCCAAATCTATACATTTTGACTCAAACACTTCCATGGGCAGACTGTCCCAATGCTTGACAACCCTTTCTATCAAGACATTTTTCCTAATATCCAATCTAAACTTTCCCTAGTGCAAAGTGAGGAATTTCCTCTCATCCTATTGCTTGTTACTTGGAAGAAGAGACTGACCCCCCACCTCACTACAAGCTGCTGTCAGGTAATTTTAGAGAGTGATACAGTTTCCCCCTCCTTCTCTCCAGGCTAAACATCTGCAGCTCTCTCAGCTGCTCCTCATAAGACTTGTGCTCCAGAGACTTCACCAGATTCGTTGCCCTTCTCTGGACTCACTCAGCACCTCAATGTCTTTCTTGTAGTGAGGGGCCCAAAACACAGGATTGGGGGGGTGGCCTCAGTACTGTTAAGTACAGGGAAACAATCACTGCCCTAGTCCTGCTGGCCACACTATTTCTGACACAAGTCAGGATGTCACTGGCTTTCTTGGCCACCTGGGCACACTGCCAGCCCATATTCAGTTTGCTGTCCACCAGTCTTGGCTTATAAACCTTCCCAGTGTATTTATATGTCCTAAGGGAATGCTCTCGTAACACTGAATCTCTCCAGATGGGATGATAAAAGAGAAAGGTCCAAAGAGTTTCTAGCAGGGCTTTCTCTTCCAACACTTCTTTTACATAGTGTTTTGTGTTGTCACCCTATAACTACTGTTCAAAAAACGGCTTATAGAGCATTTTAACTCATAGAGAAAAAAGTTTTTTAGAAATAAAGTACTGATGAGTAAAAAGAAGATGATGGATCCCAATCCATTTGCATGGATAGACTCTTTCCAGTGCTCTATAGATGCATTATGCCTGCACTAATTCCTAGGTGGCAACCAAATCCTGGCAGCCAGTTGACTCACTAGAGTGAGCAAGAATGCACTAAGTCATTTGGAGTAGTGAATTTTGTTCATGTTCTTCATGTATGTAATCTCTTCTGCTTCTCTGTTTGTAATTAATTGCCAAGGGCACGGAAATTGCCCTTAGGGACTGCGAACACTGTGCTTGCCCAGTTTGGAGCATATCTCTGGCAGGTAAGGTTATACACTTCAGAAGTGTATTAAACTTTTACAGTGTGTTAAAGAAAATCACATGTGAAATTTGACTGATGACAATTTTTTGAATTATACTACAAACTGATAGTCTGTAAACATTTTAGCTATGTTTACTCGTAGTGCTGTTCGTATGCCTTTAAATGGTCATTTCTTGACTGAAAATCTGTTATTCCACCCAAATTTCCTCAGCAATAAGTTTCCATCATTAAGTGCTTCAATCTCCCTGTAAAGACCTCTGCCTTAAAACCTTTGTTTTCTACCTGATTTTATATAAATCCGAACAATCAGACCCTAATCAAGTTCAGATTGAAGTCAATGGCTAAGTTACTTTTTACTGATTCAGTGAAAAGGAGTGAAAGTAGGAGAAGGGAGAGAGAGGTACAGACTGAATTTTAAATAGAGAATAGACATTTATATATAAAAATATGCACTGTAGTGATATATGTACATTCACAGTGCTTCAGTACTAGTCTAAGTCTAGATGACATTTCTCTCAGAAGCAGTTCTGGGGAATCAGACTGAAAATAAGGTATGGCCATAGGATGCTTTCTTAGGAGTCAGGTGGTTAGGAGGCTGGGGGTGCATGGGAGACTGGGAGAGGTCACAGCTCAGACAGATGACTCCAACTGACCAAAGGGATATTCACAGAATCACAGAATATACTGAGTTGGAAGGGACTCGCAAGGATCATCTAGTCCAAATCTTAACCCTTTACAGGACCATCCCCAAGAGTCATATCATGTGCCTGAGAGTATCACCCAAACATTTCTTGAACTCTGTCAGGTTTGGTGCTATGACCACTGCCCTGGGGAGCCTGTTGCAGTGCCCAACCACCCTCTGGATGAAGAACCTTTTTCTAACATCCAATCTAAAACTCCCCTGACACAACTTCAGGCCATTCCCTTGGGTCCTGTCACTGGTCACCACAGAGAAGAGATCAGTGACTGCCCCTCTTCTTCCCCTCACGAGGAAGTTGTAGACTGCAATGAGGTCTCCCCTCAGTCTCCTCTTTTCCAGGCTGAACAGACCAAGTGACCTCAGCCACTCCTCACACGGCTTCCCCTCAAGGCCCTTCACCATCTTTGTTGCCCTCTTTTGGACACTCTCTAACAGTTTAATATCTTTCTTATATTGCAGTGCCCAAAACTGCACACAATATTCAAGGTGAGGCCACATCAGTGCAGAGCAGAGCGGGACAATCTCCTCCCTCAACCGGCTAGCGATGGTTTGCCTAATGCTTCCAGGACACAGCTGGCCCTCCTGGCTGCTAGGGCATTGCTGACTCCTATTCAATGTGCCATGGACCAGGACCCCCAGGTCCCTTTCTGCACCATATGACATCATGCTCAGTATACAAAGTAGTGGGAAGGAGGAAGGGGGGGACATTTGGAGTGATGGTGTTTGTCCTCCCAAGTAACCTTTAGGTGTGATGGGGCCCTGGTATTCTGGAGATGGCTGAACACCTTCCTGCCCATGGGAAGCAGTGAATTAATTCCTTGTTTTGCTTTGCTTGTGTTCACAGCTTTTACTCTCCCTATTAAACTGTCTTTATCTCAACCCACGAGTTTTCAGATTTTTACCCTTCCAATTCTCTCCCCAGTCCTGTTGGCCTGGAGTGAGTGAGAGGCTGCTGGGGCCTGGTTGCTGGCTGGGTTTTAACCATGAAACAGCTGAGCCATACTGGTTTTAACATGTTACTCTCTGTCTCCCTGCCCCTTTCCCTCTTTTCTTTAATTGTAATAAAATTTATTGTATAAATTACTATTTCACATTATTGACACTTTTTTATATTATACATATATATTCTTGTAACTATATGAAGGAAAACGTAAATGCACAGTGGAAAAGATTGGCAGCTAAATTCCTCTGTTGTGTTTGAAAACTCCAGAACACAAATACATTTGCAAATATTTTTCACCCAAAATTTAACTCTGATTTAAGTGAAAACCTGAATTATATTAATCTCCAGTTGGTATATTCTATCATAGTTTTGAATGCTGAATGCTATATACAATTGTGTAACAACAAAAATATTGTATTGAATTGAGAGATTTCTTTAACCATGTACTTATGGCCAGAAAATATTCTGAGGGCTCCCAAAAAAGCTTCAGTGGAAGTTTCTGACAGCAGTTTGTCCTATGGTTTGGTTTCTGCATGTTGTCATTGAAAAGCAGATGTGCACTGTTCCTTACAAGCAGATGTGTGATGATGAAAGATACACAGGAGCTTATTTTTTCGACAAAACTGCATCTTACTCATGTGGGATATGTTGCCAGAAGCTTTCTGAACATCTTTTTGTTCTGTCTTCCTGTGCTCTATGTGGTAGCAGGTTACTCTCTTGAAGTTTACCTTAAAATCTCCAGGACTAAAGGCAGCAGTGTGCCTTAAGCTGTCTTTCTGTGGGATTTCATACTAACTGTTAAAATAGCCACACCTTATTCAAAGAAAATGTCAGTGTAAATTCAAAACTAACACTCAGACTGAAAGAGAACTGATTTCTTTTTTCATTCATGCTATCCTTTCCACAACAGTGCACAAAATTAAGTAGCTTTTTCAAATAAACAGTGGATTGACTGGCACTCTAATATTAATATAATCAGGTAAAGCAACAACAAAATAACAGATATAGCCTGAAGAAATGAGACAAATAAATACTTCTAGTGGTTCCCTCATCAACTAGGAAATAGACAAGTATAAAAGGCATTGTGGCCAGATCTGAAAAGAACATAGTCCTCTAACAGGAAAAAATTGCAAACGTGGCAAGAGCTTACCAGTTTTGGGTGTGGGATACAGAAGGAGGAGTTTGTTTAAGGCATAGTGAAAGGGAGGAGTTAGGTACCACATATTTACAGGTGAGAATTAAGTCAGACTTGCTCCAATCTGATTCCCATAGAAGAAGACCATAGACCTAAAAGAAGATGGTAGTTGAGCTGAGAAGCTTTTCCTGATATGCTTCTATGGCTCCTAGGCTTGAGCTGGTTTGAGTTAATGCAGCTTAGATGCTACAGACCAAAAGAGGTCAATTATTGCATTCCCCAGGAAGAGAAGACAAAGATCTGAGATCCATACACATTCACTTGTTTTGAGACGTATCTGAAAAACACGGTTCATAACAGCTGACTCAGTGTTCCATAACAGCAACGTAGAGTGGTGACACTGTTGAGCCAGCAAATTGCTAAGAACACAGTTTGTCATTTCTCTCTTTCTTGTACCTAAACACTGAAGGCTACTTTTGTGAAATTCAGATGGTATCTTTGGTGACTCAGGCTTCCCTTACCAACTATATGCATAAAACCTCCATTCGAAATAGAACAACTAGATCAGTGCCTTCTCTGTGTAGAAAACTGCTGACATGTTTGCATAACAACTCAGTATACAGAGCACTTACTTGGGAAATACGAGATAGAGTGTACTAACCCTGCTTAACTTTATCAGCTTGCCAGATATTGCCTTATACACATTAGCTTTTGAATCTACAGATGATGCAAACATATGAACATCAGTGAAAGAATTATGAGATTAAAACCACAATAGGCAAGTGTAGATGCAATTCTGTTGTTTGGTGATACTGAAGATCATGTAAGCGGGGGTTAAGTAGACAGTCTTTACATGCTTCCTGAAGAAATCCAGTAATTTTTCCACTGGTATGTTCATACAAAATTGCTAAATCTTCAGAAATCGAAGACCAGAAGTCAGACTTGCACAGTATTGGGATAGACATGAACAGCAAAACATCTCTGGCAGTTCCAAATGAAAAACAATTTTCAAGATTGGGGAAGCTGTTTGCAGGCTAAAACTGCACTGCAGTGTTGGGGAAAGGCAAAATCTTGTACACCAGTGGCTGAAAGATGGCAAACAATTAGGAAGGACAAGCAGGTATGTCTTGCATTAAAATTCTCTCTCTGTATTCTTAGTTTCTGTTCTTGGCCACATAAAGGTCACAGGTGTATAGCTGAGGTCAGCTAAATCCTCCTGTCTTATTCAAAGCTCTACTTTTTCCAGTTTTGTCTGGTACATTTAAATTGTACTTAAGAATTGAATTGTTCCTAAGGGCTTAAATGATAAAAGGAGAAGGAGGAAAAGAGACAAAGCAAAAGTAATGATAGTCTTAAACACGTGGACTGAACAAAAGTGACATTTCATCTTCAAAAAAGTTTATGGAAAAAATTCAGCAAGCTTGTGTCATAAAAAAAAACTTCCGTAAGAAACAGATGCTGGATGATGTGGGTAAGTCTAAATTTTTACAGATGACCAGAACTGTTTTCCTGACAATGAAATGCTTCATTTTGTATTCTTTTCTTTTTGTTTGAGATTTGAGATGCAAGACGTAAGCAGATAATGAAGCCAATTGCCACTGACCCCTGAGAATTGAACTTAGAATAGAACTGAGAATTGAACTTAGATCTGCATTGTTGATTTTGGACGTCATTATTTGAAAATCTCAAAGAAATTTAACTTTTTCAATGTGTCACTGATGACTTTGTTGACTGTAACCCTTAAGCAGATATGCATTATATTCCAGTTAGTATTCCTGATATGTTTTAGGTAAATCAGATACTTCCTTGACTAATGTTTTCTGTAGAAACCTGAAGGCTGAATAACCTATTAGGTTTTTTTTGCTTCTGGCTCACCTGAGAAATAAAATGAATTGCTTTTCTCAAATCATGATTGGAAAACAGTGCTTCCATAGGTTGCCTTCAAAATAGGATTAAGACAATCTGTAAAAAGAGTAATTCTAAAAAGTCAGCAAGTTGCAAGATGATATAGATCTCCTTGCATTGCTTAACCTTCAGACTTTTTAATCTCCTTCCTATTTCCATTTGATTCTCCTGAATTTTCTTTCACTCTCCTGTGTTAAAGCAGCAAAAATGTAAAACCTGCTGTAAGATTAATTACAGAATTTTGAAATCTAGCAGGGTCAACAAGCTCCTAGGTGAGCTTTGCTTCTTTACTATTATTTTTATCATGAATTGACTGTGTATCATGCATTGGGATGCATCCTTTTTTCCTAAGAATACCTCTTAAAATGTTCTAAATTTTCTCTAATATAGCTTCTGCAGGTGCTGTACCAACATCTTTCTTTTGTAGGTGGTAAATACAACTGGTGTGTGAACTTTAAAGGCTTTCATAAAATAAGGATTTCAGCAATTCTAAAGAAAACCTCAATTCAACTAATTAATTTTCTGATGTGTCATGACAGTGTTTAATGGCTTTGTTAAACTAAAATAATTACATTATGGTTCTTAACATATAGTTAGAAGTTTCATGTAAAGCTGAACTAAAGGGTATTTTCTATGCAACAGGTATTTAAAAAAAAAAACGCAAACTGAGCAAAAGCACTGTAATCAGAAGATCTTTGCTTATGAATGATACAAAAAAATCCAAAAACACAGGACTACTTCAGATTTTGAGATGAGAAGTGGCACATAGTAGAAATAAACCAGACTGGTAGACCTACCTACAGGGATACAGAGCAAGACTGACTGTCTTATTGAGCAGCATGACTCAGTTAAATTTGGGTTATTAAGTTCAGTACAAAGGTAGCTGAATGAAATTTAAGGACCTATGAAACAGAGAGGTCAGGCTGGATTATATCTGACAATTCTAGACCACAGCTTTTACAGACTTCCTACCTCCTTTTTCCTTTTGTTGAAGCTGCTGTTTCATTTTAGGCCTTTTCTCCTGAGCTGCTCTTCTGGAACATCTGATGTTTCCAGTGCACACAAAGTAGAAAACAGATTAGTGCACCTGCAGTAAGTCTGGGATATCTGGAAGGCATCTGTTTTATTTTTCCATGAAATGTCTGCAATTAACTAGATCAGTTTACGTGCCTTTTCTTTACGAGAAAGGAGAAAAGATAACCTGCACAGCTAAAGAACCTCAATTCAAAGAATACTTCCCAGAAAGCACTCCAGTGTGGATACAATTCACTCTTGCATTTGTGCCACAGACACCTCAGAGCTCTGAAACTCCCCTGGTTGGATAATCCCTGGACTCTCTACCCAAGAAACACCAAGGGACAAGAAAGGAAAAAAGAATGTGGCCCCATTCATGTCATGGTATGATCCAGTTCTTGGAAAGATATATCAACTCAATTAAAACTCAAACAATGAATGACTGAAAAAACCTTAAAACAATAGACACAGATGCAATGATAAAAGCTATGCTTGCTCTGCTGGGCTGTTTGTAAACCAACAATTTGAACTAAGGATTAAATTTTATTGAAAAATATAGTCCTTTTTAGATCTCCTTTCCCTCTCTGGCTTTAACAAGCCAAATCTCTTCAGCCAATGAAGTCAAAATATACAAGACACATAGCTCTTTGTTTGTCACACCCTGCAAATCACATTTTCCAGCTTCAAAGTACAATTTGTTTTGGCTTTAATTACCTGACTTATCACTATGTCATATTCTCTCCCCCACTGCAATAATTACAGTCTGAATCAATGTGTCATTCAATATTGGCCTTTATTTATGTCTCTCACAAACTGTTGAATGTTTATTTATAAACCATGAAAAGTAGAGTTTGTAAGAATATTGATTCAGCATGTTAGAAAAGCAGTGGCCTGGCATTCTGTGAGTAGAAGTAATCACAGGCAATTACTAGAGACTGCTTTTCACTACTTATCTTGGGTTTTACCTTATAATTGTATTACTGAATTTATTTCACTTTGCCCATATATCACCAAGTTCCTAATAGGAAGTCTGATATTAACGTAATTTAATAATATTCAGGGAATGAATGGTTTTAATTGGTTTAAAAAGGAGGAGATATATAGCCTATGCCAAACAATGAGAAAAGTATTGTAACAGCCTCTTTTTATTTTGTAATAAATGGTAATTAATATTCAAATGTATTAATGATACAAGTTCTTAGTGGCTAGATCACAAATCTTTGATGTTTATGCCACTAACAAAATCACTAACCGCTCTTAATGATGCCCCTCAGCTAAGCTTCACTTTACTCAGGGTATAAAAATTACTTTCGTTGCCAGTAGCGTGTATTTGCAATTGTGAAAGTCAAAGTCAAACTCTTAACAATTCTTCTTGTCCTTATCCCAGTATACAATGGGAAGAAAGTGCCCAAATAAGACAAAAAAACCCAAACCACAAAACTGTCAAACTTAGAGAAAAGGAAAACTAGCAAACAATAACTAAAACCCTAGATCACTCTAAACAAAATACTCTGTTGTACCAGTTGCTGTTCCTAGTGAGCCAGACTTAGTACAGGAGAAAAAGAAGATGTAACTGTCTGCCTGGGATCGAATCAGAGCTCTGAGCAGCAGTGGGGTAATGGACAGCTGCCTAAAGGCTGTGCTTTTGAACAGGACTGACCAGTTGTACTTTATTATTTGTGTTTTCCTGTTAAACTCACATGTTCTCGTGAATTTACCCAGGTTAACACATGACATTGGCAAAAGTCAGACTTGTGAAGTTATGCTCACGGAACATAAAAAATGTGCTTTTTTTTTTGTTTTCTCCTGTTTTCTATATATTTTAATTAAAAGAAATGGAAAGAAAATGTTTCCAGGAAATATTTCCTTTGGTTGGAATGCCAACCTGATGGGATAACACCCATGTTAGAGAATCAGCAATGCCCTTACCAACTAGTACAATATTTTTGGCAATTTTGCACCCAGTTAGATACTTAGATTATCTTTTGAAATACCCTTAGCTTCAGTCTTAATCTTTTCTTGGGAACTAATTCTATTTTAAACATGCCATGTTTGGTCCAGATCACTTCCTTATTTAATGAAAAAATAATTCCCAGTACAATCAGCCTTAAAATTGTTGTAACTCAGCTAATAACATATTTGGGGAAAGTATTTCAGGAATCATATATTCTGGAAAATTGCATAGACCCTTCAATTTAAAAATTTTAATTCCTTTATTCTCCCTACGTGTTTTTTTGCTTATATTCTCCACTTTGAACTCAGTGACAGTTCAAAGAGAGTATTATGATTACTGAGAATGCTTTGTTTAGAGTCAGAAAGAATAACTTAGCATTATTTTCTTACAAAGTATCCAGAGCTCAGACACAGTAAAAGATGAACATGAAAAGTATGCATACATCTTTTCTATCACATTATTGGTAATCACAGAGAGCAGCAACTTCAGAAATATTTTCAGTAGTTTCTCTAGTTTAACATTAAATACTAAATCTCAGCAGGCTTGGTGATTTTTTTTTACTTATTTCTCTTATCCAGAAAAAAAATTAAGAAAAATTGAATAAATTAAAAACCAGTAACATTTTAATATGTTATATTTTTACAGACAAAAAGGAAAGGATAGCACACTTTCTTTTTTTCCCCCCACCAACTGGTAACAAGGAAGAAAAGCTAGGTTTTTAGAATTTGACAAACTCCTGGAAAAATAGGTGGTAGAAAATTTTACCAATTATTTCTGAGCCTGTAGTTCAAAAAGTCCATAAACATCTCCCACCTACAGCTTAAGAAGGTATGCTAATTGAGAAGCTCTGCTCCTGTGCTGACCTTTAAACTACTAGGCATTAAGGCAAAATCAACTAAACAGACCTTTAATGTACCCGAAAAGGCAGTTCTGACGTTGTATATTGAATACTACATATTAAAGCAGCATCAAGGCAAGTTCAGATTGGACATTACAGAAAGGTTCTTCACCAGGAGGGTGCTCGGTCACTGGAATAGTCTCCCCAGGGAAGAGATCATGGAATGAAGCCTGTCAGAGTTCAAGTAATGTCTGGATGATGCTTTCAGTCATATGGTTTAGTTTAGGCAGTCCTGTGAGTTGAACTCGATGATTTTCAACTTGACACATTCTAGGTTCTTCTATACTAATAAATAAATAGGCTTATTTTAAGAATTAAATTTTTCACTTTAAGAAATACTATAATTACTTTTTTGGTTATATGCATATGCAGCTTTCTAAACCATATATAGAATTTAGACCTGGTCTATCCAAGCCAGTGGAAATATACTACTTTGAATGGAGATTTAAGCAGCATAGCAACATAGCACTGACAAATTTTTAATGCATGAGAATGAGAAATAAAAACTTTTGAAAAGCTCTGAAAATTAAGAACTATAATTGGACTTAGAGATTATGAAACCACTGTTCAACTAAAATGGCATAATAAAACTTAAAATAGATGGAAGCAACTCTCTGCTTACAATTGAAATACAATAGAAAAAAATTACAAAAATAAGATGTCTTAACCACAATCCCTCCTCATTTATCTAAATGGGACTTATTAAATTATAATGTCACTGACAAGGAAATTACAAAATTGAAAAATACTACTGCAAGAGGAAAATCTTTGCAACACATTGCCTACTTTTAGTGTGCTTGAGTGCATACTTAATTTGAAAAAGAGGGGACTGTAGGTCCTTTGCAAGGAATACACTGACCGCATTGTTTTCAGACATTATAACCTCTCTAAAGAGAAATCTTTAAAAAGGATGTGTCCCTGATATTAGAGAGGGAAAAAATCCTTCTGCATGTGTGACCCACCAACTCCTCTACAGAAATGGTCCAGAAGACAATGAAAAAGTAAATTAAAGGCCTGAAGGATATGTTGTTACCAACTTTCTCATTAGTAAATCTCCTCATGGTGTTTAAGGTGTAGGCTCAACATTTCTCTGTATCAGTGGCAGTTCAGTGAGATAATGGGTCCACAAATAGAAAGGAGAAAGCTTTTAAGCTTGTGATGTTGCAGTTAGAAGATCCCTCTCTGTTCCCAACCGGTTCTGACAATGGACAAAGGCTTCTGCAAAAGAACTGCAACAGTTCCACTTTTCATTTTCTCTTTTATTAATTTCTCTTGACTTACCCAGATGTGTCATCCTTATCACAGAATCTCTCAATATTTAGAGTACAATGAGAATGAAATCCATGCTAATCTGGATGACTTCCAAAACTGCAACAAAAGATGTTTACCTGCCTCATTTTTTGTTGCAAAGTTATGTGCTAACTCCAAGAAACGGTTGTAGTCTTTTAAAATTAAAGAAAAGGATTTGTCATTTTCTGTAGTAGATAAACCAGCATGAAAATCACAGTTATAATATGAACACAAAAGCTTCATTCTCAGAATAACCACAGCCTTTTCACAGGATAATTATTAATCTTGAACATTTGGTGCCACTTATGGTTCTTCATATCTGCCTCACCAGGCTGCATGTAACACAAAGTCCCAAACTCAGCCATTGTTTATCATCTGCTCTGGGAATGAATACAGATACTGAGATTTTAATACAAAAATTAGTCTGGCAATCAAAGCATATTCTACATTTAATAAAAAATATTCATTTCATTAATCTTTTAATAGGATCACAGGATAATGATCCTAAAGAAACATGATTAGCAGGTCAAGAGAGGTGATTCTGCCCCTGTACTCTGCTCTCATGAGACCCCATTTGGATTACTTCATCCAGCTCTGGAATCCTCAGCATAGAAAAGATGTAGACCTGTTGTACTGAGTCCAGAGGAGGGCCACAAAGATGGTCAGAGGGCTGGAGTACCTCTCCTATGTGACAGGCTCAGAGATTTGGGGTTGTTCAACCTGGAGAAGAGAAGCTCCAGGCAGACTTTATTATCAGCCTTTCAGTACTTAAAGGGGACTTATAAGAAAGATGGGGATGGGATTTTTAGTAGGGTTTGCTATGATAGGACAAGGGGAAGTGCTTCAATTCATGCCCATCATATCACACCATGTGAAGAACTTTGCTGCATTTCTTTAATGACCTCCCTACCAGCACCAGGAGCTATTGCTAAGTGCCCTTGCAGCACCCTCTTCTCCAGGATGAATAAGCTCCAGTCCCACAGCCTCTCCTCACAGGACAAATAATCCAGTCCAGATCATGCTGGCTGCCTTCACTGAACTCACTTCAGTTTGTCAATGTCTTTCTTGTACAGGAAGGGCCAAAACCTGAACACAGTATTCTGGATGCATTCTAATAGAATATCACTATGTGTATCCTGCACCAAACCACTGAGTCCTTTTAAAGATTATTTCAAGTCTTGCTTTCATGTTAAAAGAAAAAACCAGAAGCGTTATTGAGCTATTGTTATCATCTTCAAGTGACACTACAAAAAGCCTACTTTATGATTGTAGAGCTAGTAGTTCTCATTATAGGATCATAGGATCACTTAGTGATCTCGTTATAAATCCTGTTCTTGAAAGAGCTTATGTACCCAAAACCCAGAAGCCGAGATGAAAACATTGCCTGGATGTGTGAGACTGGACACTCGCACATTCTGTACATCATGTATGTACACAGGGAAAGTGACATCTCAGCAGACAATTCAGACCTTAATCTGTGAGGGATTCTCAAATTATATATATAATACATGAATTACATAGCTTACTCACTACAGTCTGATGCAGTTAATGCAGCAAGGCTTAATCCCTGCTGACAACAGTGACATCAGAGTTCAGCACTTTCACTTAAAAGTGACCCATGGGGACACCATCGCTCTTCAGAGGAAATCTGGGGCTGTAGATATATGAATTCTGAACCCTTGGAGGCTAAAAAGCTATATCTGCCCCCAGCCAGACTAGGCAGTCTGAGATTTCCTGCTGAGGTTCTGCCACTGTTCAAAAAGGATGGCAAGACCTGGCAGTGCCAGAAAACAAAGGAAGGCAATGCCATAGCCCAGGAAGGCACTTGGGAGGAAAAGACTTTGGTTCTAGCTGACTAACCAGGATCACATACTTCACTCACCAAATTTTAAGTGCAAAATGACCTTTTTCTCCAATGCAGTCTCTGAGGCATAAAATCAGGCTCTGCCTTCATGACATGGAGCCGTTCTCTGGTTCCATGGCTTCTCAATTTGTAATTGCAAAATATCACATAATACAGGTTAAGAAAAGTATAGAAGGCTCATCTTCTTGAGTGCTTGAATTGAAGTCTACTGGGCAATATATCGACTCTACCTTACTTTCTGGCTGTGATTTAAATGAAGCAAATGAGACAGTCTGCTTGAGGTAAAGTATTGGATGGGCCAACCACCAAAATTATTCATGCACTTATGTTCAAAAGTGAGTGTTTGAGCATTTCGCAGTGGATCTCACTAGATAATTTCAGAATTCAAGGTCAAAATACACTATGAGGACTGTGAAATGGCAAGATCACAGAACAAGTATCCAGTTGGAATAGCATTTAAGTAAAATACAATTGAGTTTGAAATACTGTACAAGAAAAAGTAATTCAGGCACATTTGTGGTACCCAGATGGGTTATTTTTGTATGTGGTTTTTTTTACATAGCTTTAATTATGTGAAGTCCTCAAGGATTATAATTGTCAAAAATATTTGCATAGATAAATAATTGAAACTAAAATAAATGTGAGTCAAACCATCCTTTGGGAAAGCTCAAGCTCCAGAGGTGTCACTATTTGTCTATTTTCTCATCAGAAACATGACTAGACATTTCTAACAAAATCCATCACCCAGCTGCATGATGAATGAATGCTGTGAGGGCTGTACTGTCCTAATGAACAGCAGCATAAATTTGCTTGAAACATTTAAATTCTGATCATAATCCCCATCTTATATATATGTAGCCAGTTTTGAATTACAAATGACAATCACTACCTTGCTAAAGCATTGATCTATATCGGTGTTTCATTGTGTCCTAAGCACAAAGAAATGCTTTCCAGTCAGTCAGTATTGCCTTAATATCCCCAGAAAGAATGCAAAAAACCTGTTGCCTCTATTTATAAACTTGGGATGGGTGTATCAGTGGACATAAAAAACAACCAGACATATTGCCTCATACTGAAAAAAAAAAAGCATACAACCAGATTTCAATTGTCTAGCAAGTATAGAACAAATTCAAGCTTAAAAAAACCCCTTGATTTTAGATTACCTTGGATACTCTGTTCGCAACCTCTCTGCCTACTGTCAGCCCCTGAACAAAGGTCCGTGCAGCAATGAACGCTCTAGTCACTTGAACCTTCAGCTTCCTGGGTACATCTCCAAATGGCTTCAGCTGGTCTGTGTACTTGCTTACACACTCCAGGTAGTCCTCACTGAAGTGGTACTGGGGGTTTATGAGCTGGAACATCCGCTCCAGCAGCCGAGCCCAGAAATCATTCAGCATTTCCTCCAAGTTCACATTGCCTCCCGTGTAATACCGCTTCAGCTCTGTGAAGAGGTCCTGGAAAACCTCAGAGTTTTGCATGTACAGCATGCCGTATGTCCGAACAAACATGTCATTTAAGGATCTTTCTGCATTCTCCAGAAGTTCTCGGAAAAACTCTGAAGGGAAAAAAAGCAGGTGTTAACAGCTATAACAGTAAGGTATGAAAGGTTTTCTAACTGCATTCCTAATATATCACAGCTTGTATTAATATGTTCTTACCACAGCACTTTACTATTGAAATTCATCATTAGGATAGGAAATTGCTTTATTTACAGGTTAAGGATAATAGAGCATAAACTGAATTCCCCAACAACGTAGAAAGATGTAGAACCAATAACACTGAGCATGAAAAACACGTTTAAAAGAACTTCGGTGAGAGCAGTTACACTTCTTCTTCGTGTGCTATTTGAATAGGAATCCCTGCCCCTTGCAATATCCTCCATAGCCAGTATACTAAATATTCTAAGCTAAAAGTAAAGTCATTAATACCATGATTTAACTGAAAATGTAATGATTTTAGAAGTTCTGTTTTGATTAAATTTTTTACAATGTAGAAGAAAACCACAGAAATAAATCTGAATATTTATTTGCAAATATTCTTGAAGAGAAGTTGAAAGAGACCTGAGAGGAAATGATAATTCTTCTTAAAAGTGTTAAGTGTTAACATGTCTAGGTAATGCTAAGCAAATGTTAGTATTTTCAATAGCTTTTTACTTTACTGAAAAATAGTGCTTGAACCCTCCACCAATCATGTCACAACCATTCTATTAACTTCATTTTGGAAGAGCAGACCTTAAATTTTTTTTTAAAGGGTTTCAGACTACTGCTTCTGTGTCTTGTATCTACCCAGGCCCAAACCAAAACCTACTTTTAAATTTTGCCTTGTGGAAATTATTCTTATTGGAAACCAAGCCCATGGGATACAGGGGCAATACGTAATCATCTCTTCTGTTCAGATTCTTGGTAGTTAGGTTTTCCTCAAAAAAAGCACAGAGTGTATACAACAGTTCTTTAAACACAGCTGACCAAAGTAGGCATAGTGTCTCCTGCTTTTCAGAAGATCCCATCTTCCTATAGGGTCTGTTCTCAACCTCAAACCACCTTTGGAAAAGAGTTCTATAACTTCTGTGGCCTGTAAATGGGGCATTGCAGACAGAAATGTAGAGAGGGCAAAACCTTTGGCAAAATACATATATTTAATGCAATTAAATGGTTTTTAGTGATTGCAGGACTCTTCACACATCAACTCTGGGATACCAGATGCTAAATTTGTGGTCATTGCCCATAGACATATCTGTGTGTGCTAACTGCAGGGATGTGCTGACTTCTTATAATCTTGGCTAACGATATAATGTGAATACTCTTTTAACATACTGCCCTGCTGCAGAATCATTGCATGCTAAAGATAGGATGGAATTTAAGACTACGTAAGAAAAAAAGTCACATTAAATTCAAGGATTTGCAACTGTGATCTGCTAAAAGCAGAATCCACCAAACACTGTGTGCCAGTCTACCAGGACTCAGTAAGAAAAGAAACTGTTATTTTTGGCAGAAGTTGTGCAGAGTTGCAGTCTTTGGTCTCTCAGATAACTGGAAAGGGGTTGCTATGAAAATGTATACACAGAACATTGAGAATATACTAGCTACATCAAAGCATTTATTATAGGGAAAACAGTCTAATAAATATATGAATGTCTAAACTGTCATTAAAACCACAGTTCTTCATAAGGAATAAATTCCATCTGGAAAAGGAGAGGCTTTTGCTAAATAGTTTATGTAGGAAAAGAACAAAAACAAAACAAAACCAAAATTAAAGAAACAAAAAAACCCCCACAATCAAAATTTTGTTGCCAAATAGAATAATTCAACATCTACAACCTACAGTCTTCTGTTTAAGGGAAAAGCGAACAAAGATGTTTTTCACTGTTAACCCTGATATGGTGGTATCTTTGACATCTGGATCACTTTGATTATTACTTCATACATCCAGTATTTCGTCTTCTAGAAATAACGCACACTGTCTGCACTGCTGAATACATGTAGCTCTCTAGTCACACAATCTGGAAGGCAAAAAGATGGCAGAGAACCTGGGGCTTAAATTAAAATTTGGTTTAAGTTTGGAGCCAGGATTTCATACCAGTGCAATTGAGTGACAACTGGGAAAGATAGTCATGAAAACAGTGAATCCAGGTCCCTTGTCTTCTCTCCCAAAAAGGCTGTGTATGCTGGGAGGATGCTACAAGCAATTCACATGATGGTTCCTTGCAATCCCTGTCTATCCTGTGAGTCTCACTATTCATTTTAAAAGATCATGACATTGCATAAGTCAATCACAGCAAAGCTTAACTGAGTTTGATGACACTCCTTGTCTATGATTGTTAGCCCACTCTTTCTTTGTTTAGGGATATTACTTAATCTCCCAGTTAGCTTGTTGGAAGCCAACCAAGAGAGGTAGACATGTATTCTCTGCTTGTGCAGCACCTAGCACCATGTGGTCCATGCTGGTCACAATCTTTATTTATACTGTGGTACAAACATTATTAGTAAATCTACAAGCTTAAATTTCATGCTATTCCAAATGCGACACCATACATATTAATTCTGTAGGAAAGCTAATGTCTTCTAAACAGTAGTACATTTATTTAATTTTTAGTCTTCTTACAGGTCTCTAGTCTTCGAGAGCTACTGCTTAAGGCAAATTATGCCATTAAAAAGTTAGACCGTTAGTCTTCTGCACACTTTGATACAAAAGACAGTTTAAGAGAGCTATCTGCATCAGTAACCCTATGCAGGATCAGAATAATAAATCAACAACTACAGAATTAGATACCTTTTTAGTTCCAGACAGAAACAGATCTCACATGTTGTAGTAATTAGAGAAATTCTCAATCAACTCCCATCCAGCAAAATTAATGCTACTGTGAATGATTGCTTGCTTTTTTAGTCTGCAAATCTTCCATATATCAAGAAAGGAGTCTGCTCTGCAATGCTTATGTATAGAAACAGTCCTGACACAACTATGTACTTGTTCAGTTATGTCAGGAGAAACTGTATGTGCTTCTGCAAAGGCTGAATTTTTCCACGGTCTTCCAAGTAATGTAAAAATTTTATGTTCATTGAAAAGATGATATTTCATCAACTTGCAGGTAGTTTTTGAAAAATAATGTAACATTTCAGCTTAAAGTAAAAGAATGAAGATGAGACATACATTAGTCATATTACTTAATGTGCTCCTGGAAGGCACTCAAGTACTAGGTGGGAGAGGAGAATCTATATAACACAGAGTTGTGCAGTGTTTTAAAGTATATATCTTGTGAAATTTTTTTGCTGCCAAAATAGGATGTCATGAGCAGTGTTAATGCTGGAAATAATTTTTCCTAATTTTAAGTGATGATTCATTTATATGACCTATATATGTCCCGGATATTTCTTATGTTACAAGCATGTTTTTATTCAGATCTCCTTTATTAGCCAGAGGGTCTAAGGAAGCCCAATCACTTCTATGAGGTAGTTGGAAAAAATAAGGTCTAAGGTACACTGAGATACTGAAAAGATGGAGAAAAGATTGCTATTTCAAACCATTACATGCTCTATATAGGCTTAAATGGAGAGCGTCCAGTCCATGGATCACACTTTAGTTAGTTTTCATTTTTAAAGATTATTTGTAAATTTAGGATGCAAGATAGGTAGTAACAGTCTCTGGAAACAAAGTGTGAATTGTTTTTAAATGTTTTATCTATGATAAGACAACACAGTTACAAAATGAAAAACAGAATTGCTGGAGTCTCTTACTGAATGGTTGGTACAACTCAGATTAAAAACAGGGTCTTCTTATCTGTCACTATCTTGTCAACTGCAAGGTGAGATTTTCACTCTATTTTTACATAGGTAAACTAGTGCTATAATGCAATTCAACCTGGGAGCTAGCCTAATTCCAGTGATGACTAGCTGTCACCATGAGTCAAGTTGGACTTATTGAATTGGATCAAGACTGCGGATAATATTGCAGCATGACATGATGCAATAATTGCCTTCAACAAAATATATGCACAAACATCTAGAAGCAATTTTTAGAGACACAAAATTGTATTATGTTTGAGTGGATATTCTATGAATATTCCCAGTCTGATAAGTTCCCTTGTATTTTCTTTTCCATCTGTAATTTAAGCAAAAGCAACACCTGACTGTAGGACAACATGCAAAGGTAGGAACAGTTTGTTGTTTGATTCCCAAGCCCAAAAGTATATGCACGAGCTTTAAGACTAAAGAGACAAACAGACAATTTCGTTTAATTACCATATATTCTGCATAGCTTTCCTTTTTTAGCAGAACTTGAGACCTGAATGCCATACTATGGTGCATCTGATGCATTGCACATGCTCCTAACTGAGAAAAATCCAGCATAGCTGCACAGAGCTCTTCAGCATTAAGAAGCATTTACTGAGAAGACGTACATATATCTACACCCTGTGTGGATTTTGGGTACCTAATTTCATTGAGCATTTGTCGTAAGGCAAAAATTGTGTGAACAATTTCCTTTGCATTTCTGTGTGTTTCACCTTGGCATGGCTGGGTGCAGATAGTAAAAAATGCTGCACCACTAATATGGCTGCAGGCCTTGTGCCAAGATGCCAAGGAGGAGTTTTGGCAGGTGAATAAAGTTTTCTCATCTCCTACGACCACCTGTTGTGGTCCAATTAGCAGTGGACAGCAGAGTATGTTTTCCTTATGTAACCAATGTAGTGTGAACAAGAAGCTGAGCGTCATGAGCACTATATAATCTGTGTTTCTCCTAATACAGTAGACATTTTGCCTGATCATATTGATCCTGGAGCACTCTGTCCGTACCCTTCCATCAACAAGCATTCTTTAAATTCCCCGTCCTGATAAGGCTGACAGTAAGAAGAATATAGGAATTCATGTAAAGTGACTATGGTTTCTGACAGAGAGGTCCTTTGGGGGTTCTTT
>NW_021940208.1:44994412-45400148 GCF_001715985.3 Manacus vitellinus | reverse complement strand
AACCTTCCCAAACCTTCCGGTCCCAAACCTTCCCTTCCCAAACCTTCCCTTCCCAAACCTTCCCTTCCCAAACCTTCCCAAACCTTCCCTTCCCAAACCTTCCCTTCCCAAACCTTCCCAAACCTTCCCAAACCTTCCCAAACCTTCCCTTCTTTTTTTTTCTTTTTTCTTTTCTTTTCTTAAAGATATTCCACAATGACATCAATTAGTGAAAGTTGCGATTTATCTCAAGGAAATTCAAGTGAAATTAACCTCTGTGGTTTCCAAGCCTTTTCATTTCCCTACTGCTTTATGTTTCCAGAGACTTTCTTCTAACAATAACTAATCTTACAAAACAAAAAGAACTCGATTTAACTTCATGATTGAGAAAAAAATTGCTGTAAGGAGAATACTTACAGCAGATGATTTTTCCCTCTAGTTTTGGCATTACATTTGTTTTATATTCAAGAGCAAACAAATTGTATGCATAAGACTACCAGTGCATTGGTATTACTTTTTAGTAAGCCTGAATAACTAATTTGAAAATTCCCTTGTAGTTTTGACCTTTAAAAACACTCAACAGTCTCATCTGGGAAACAAATTTCAGCTCCCATTAGACAAAACAAAAGCTGCAGTGTGATGAGGTCTGTTGAAAACTGCTCTTCTTTCTAAACTTATTTTGAATATATATACATCGCATTTAAATATGAGAAATACAAGTCTGATAATTAAATGTGCCCTATAATCATGAATTTCAGAATAGGTGATTTACATCCTTTGTTATGTCTAAGGTAAAATCACCTATGTGTGAAATTATGTAGCTGTTACTGGATATTGATACCTTTCTGGAATGTCCTATACCTGTAAATACCAAGATATTAAGAAACCTTTTGGATGCTACTAAATATAGAAGGCAGTGCAATCTCAGAGGTTGTCAATAAAGATGGAGGTCGCTCTTCCCTCCCTAATCCATCCATTTCTAAGACTATAGCAAGACTTGGTAATAGAAGATAATTCACTGCAATCTTCTCCCTGACTCCTGTCCAGAGTCCATGACTTTTTCTGCCTTATGGGCCAGGCTGTTTCAAGGAAGGAAGGAAGGAGACCCAGGGGAAGACAAAACCACTGAGGCTTCATCCTTAGCCACTCCCCACTGTGGAGCATGGAGACAATGCAAACAGGACTGTCCTGCGCTGAAATGAGGGACATGAAATGAGGAAGAATCACAAGTACATCTACCATGGGCTGGGTGGAACAGGATAGATTCAGTGCAGGCCAAAGAGAAAAAAAGCTATGCTGCTTTTTTATACATCAAATGCCATTATCACAATGGGAACCTAATCTGACAAACAATTTAAGGCATTATTTGATGCCCATACACAAAGAAACTATTGTACAAATGAACATTAATATAAAGTTAAAGGATATGTCAGTTACTCAAAGTTGATTACGTGCATTGATAAAGGCCTATAAGACTTTATTCCACAACACCAAAATCAATGAGAACATCGTCAACAATTTTAGCGAATGCAGGTGCAACCCTTAAATGCTAAATTTACTGCTTCTTCATTGCAAAAGGTCATTTACCAACACTTGAGTATGTATAAAAGGGATACTTGATCCTGCCATGGATTCTATACAGACACTACTTGAAACACATCACTTGCACATGAGAAATATTAGACATTAACATACACTTTTTGAAATCTTACTGCAGTCTCAAATCTCAATTCATATTCTGTTGCATGTGGTACTTTATACTGATGATGTATCCTTGACTATAAATATGAAACCTGAAATTCCCAAGATGCCCTCAAAGAATTCATTGATCTTAGAGCAATAACAATGATAGGAAATGCTAGGAATAAAAACAAAGCAATGAGATAGTTTTACACATAATTTATATATACACCAGTAACTGTCCCTGAAGGTTCTGCTTTCATTATCAAGTGGAAAATGCCCAAGTGAAGTACTCATAAAATGTAAGCAAAATGTTACATGGCATCAGAAGGTTACATTCTAGAATATTTATGAATGGGCATTTAAACGCTTACAGCAGTAGTACTGTCATGAGTATCCATGACCAAAGAGAGACATGTAGCACTTCATGGATATCTATGAATTTCAGAATGATGAATTTTACATCATATGTTCATAAAAATGCATAACACCTCGTGAAAGATTCATGAGTCACCACAGTTTCTTCTGAAAAACATTTAAAGCTTTCATGAAAATTATATTAACAATATACAAACTATGGGACTCAATGCAATAATTGTTTTAAAATATAGAGACTGTACTGTTTTTCACTACGCATCACTAGAGGCTATTAAATATCCAGTTCAACAGTTAAGGAGATTTACCAACTAACACTTTGTATGAAAATTCTTTGCCATGCCTATATTCCACACCAATCTTCTAAATGTATTAAAAGTTTGTTGACTTTTAATACAGGGAAGTGTAATGTGGACCAGATGACAAAGGGAGAAAGTAACAAAAAATCGCCTTGCTACAGTCCAGATAAAACTGATTTAAGCCAGGATAATTTATATATTCTGTCCAAAAAATAATAATAAAAAAAAAAATAGGAGCAATTTTTTGACAAGCAGGTCCCTAACCAGAGGCAGTATTTGCCATCACTTGACTCACTCGTGGTGTTCAAAGGTTAGGAGTTGTGCTGGGGAGGAACATAGCCCCAAAGTCACTGTTTGCCCTCATATCTGTTCTCAGAGTAGATAGCTTGAATTGACTAAGGGCAGGAGCCATTTGCCAGGAAGAAGGCTTTTGCTAGCCAGAGGAAAACACTGAAATCTTCATAGACTTATATTTGCATTGAGGTGATCAACCACAACTTGACACCAGTAATACTTGGGAACTGGGCTTCAGAAGCAGAAATCTCAGCCTGGGTTTAGGCACATGTGGCATTAAGGAGGGTTTATTCATCTATTCTAGAATAGTGTCTTTTGCTTCTCCCATTTTAAGCAAAATAGACTACAGTGAAGAACTGTCATTGCAGTGTTTGAAAACCATTTCTTGGGCCTTATTCAGCTTCATTAAAAGGTTGTTTTCTGAAGCATCTGCTGGATTAGATGCATCTGGTGAAATACCCAGTAGTAAGTGCAGGTCCTGGGTCTCAGTGTGGAAAGACAAGTTTTAAACAGAGTGGGTGCACCATGGTGTGTTTAAAATTAGAACTGCAGCTACTTTCATGTCACAGTTCCAAGTGTAGAGAGCTAAAACACAGTTGTATTTATATAATGTAAGTGCTGTTAATCCATTGCAGTTTTCCTTTCCATCTCATCTCACCTTTCTCTCTCTTTGAAGAAGGCTCATTTTAGTACTTTTAAAGAAATCAGTATATTACATTAAAAAAAACCCTCTTAAGATGTTAGGTCTGAAACAGATACTACTGAAATATCTGCAAAGACTTCTCTTTGAAATAATCAGCAGAAGCCTGATGTAAGAGCAGTTTGAAGTTTGACTTCCTATTGAAATTATTATGTACATAAAATCAATTTTGTATATAAGTCTGCAGTTTAAGAGGTAATGAAGTCATGTTGACTGTTTTTCCAGACACCTCTGAATGAAGCTAATAACTTCTGTTGTGGTTTAGCACCACTAACAAAAAATATAAAGCTACCTCCAAGAAAATGTACTTATTTTTGAGCTTATCCAATTTCTCTACATCTACACTCAAGAGAACCTCATGCACTATTAAGGCCAGGCAGTATTAAATCCACACTGGTTTCCCAGATGTTTCTTGACTACTTGGACACTGAGCACAGTACTATTTGTTACTGCAATAATAGAGAGGTGTGATTGAATTTCTTGCTTGTAAATTGAGCTATATGGTCAAACTTTACTGAAGCAGCAAACTTTCTTTTTGTTTTATGACATCAAATTAAGTTAACTTAAATGTCATGAAGTCAACTTAAATGTTCTCAGTTTGCTAGAGGCATGATTTTTTTTTTCTAAGGTAACAGTGGGAAAGTTAAGCACTAATGTCCTATAGATCAGATTTGGGCAATCAGTGACTTAAAACAAGGCAATGCATAAAATCCTAGATTAAGTATAAAGTTAGGGATTAAGGTTCAGGATAATAGAGTTGGCCTCAAAGAAGCTACAAATGTAGGAAAAGATCTATTGCTTTGAAGAAAACAGTCTGTCAGATCCTGGATCCACATTCATATGCTGGTATAAAGACCTTGGATCCCCAACAGACCTTTGCAAAGTCAATAAACTTTCCTACCTGCATGTTTCAAAGATCGGGGATTAAAAAATGAAGTCTGTATTTGAATAGCTTTAAAGCCAACACAAATCTTCATCTACAGACATCAGTTCACTGGATCAAGATGCTGCATGATTGATTTTTATCTGACCTACCTTCTCAACAGAAATGTTTCTCTCTCTTACAAGTGTGTCTAGTGGGAAAGCTTTCCAGTGAGAAGGAAACTTAGATATAAGATATGGTATGATGAACTGAAAAAACAGCTTTACAAGATTGGTATATATTTAGGGTTACATTAGATTTTTTAACAGTATAATCTAATTTTTCTTTGAATAATCTACACGAGAGTGGCCTTAAAAACTCCTAGGTTAAGTTTATTTGCGGAATTGTTTCCATTTATTAGCTGCTGTATTGCATATGATGTTTTCATCTAAATGGATATGTCCATATAGTGACACCAAAGTTTTGTGCTTCTATTGCTGGTCTGCTGATCAGTTGCTGAATCTATTGAACATAGTGACAAGAATATTTTAATGACCCTACAAGCTGTTGACTCTCTAAGCAAACAATATCTCTGACTTCTTCCTATGGTTTTGTGACAAATGAAGAGGTGTGGCTCAGTGGGAGCTATGAGATTTAGAACGTATTTCTGGATTTTTGTATGGTTTTTCTATTTGTCTGTTGGGGGTTTTTTTTGCACAGAAGTCACTGGGCTTCCAGGCCTTCAGCCATTGACTATTTCTTCCATCTTCTCTGCAATTTTGAGACTTAATTGTCTTCCCTCCCTACCATACAGTCTTCATTCCTCTCTCTCAGACAGATGTAATTCTTCACATTACATTGTCCAATGCTTCCTCCTGAGTCAGAATTGAAGCAAATATTCTGGGTCACTTTTGGTGGCAAGGTCTCCAAAATTACTACTGGATGCTACTTCCTTGTGTAATATTTGGGTATTTTTCCAGCTTGTTTGGCCATAACATTAATGCTGTAGCATATATGGGAAGAAAACCCAACTAACTGTTTTTCCCATATAAATCTTGCCAGTTGAGAATTACAGTCCTCTGAGATGAGGTTTGAAGAAAAAGCTGAAAAGCTGATCAGTCCTACTGGGCAGCAGGCAGTGAAGGGGCGAGGGTGATCCACACTGACTACAGGCCTTGTACTTCTTTTTCTGCACTATACTGCTGCAGAAACATTAAAATATGAGAGAATAGACAAGCAAAAACAAGGCAGTACAGGTGAAATAGGAAAGCAAAATTAGAGAGGACAAAAATAGTTGGCAAGAAGATAGAAAAGCAGGGAAATGGCAACTGAAGGAAACAGGGAAAGTGATAAGAAGACAGCTAAACTTAATCCAGATGTTTCTCAGATACAGTGTATCAATATCATCAAAACCACCTCCCTGAACACATGGGCAGAACAAGGGTCCCAAAAACTGAGTGATCGGGCTACACACTGCTTCACCCCAAATACCCAAACAAAGAACTTTGGCATAAAGCCCTGGTCCAGCTCTGCCTTTATGTTCTCCACAGGGAGAGAAAGAAGGTTTTAGATCAGAAGTCTGGCTCGGGCTCTAAAATGCTGGCTGCCCTTCACATCCTGCAGGAGCCTGTCCTTTATATCAACCCCACTGGATCAGGGTTAGTATTTTCATTTAATACACATATGAGTACACGCATTACTGCTTGATAAAGCGATTTTAAAGCTTCCACTACTGCATTATCTGAAAGACTAAAGTTTTTAGTGGTCTGGTGAGATACAGAAGCAAAACAAATTATTGTAAACTTTTTTATCCAATAAGTTCTTTGTTTATTAGTTTCCCTAATGTATATATATTTAATCATTTGGGAGAAACATCAGACATAGGACAGGAATAGGGGCCAAACAACTGAGTACAAATTGAAAAAATAGGGATTCCTTTTGAAAAGGGCATGAGAGAACACTCTGTTTTTAAATTGAGACAACATTCAACATTCTCTTATGAGGACCTAAATAACTGTGAGAGGACTTTGGAACTCACAATAAAACACTGATAACTTCTGAAAAATGAAAACATTAGGTATGTTACATATTAGGTGACACTAATTACAGTGCTCCTTTTTCATAATAATAAAAATCATAAGTACATTATAATTTTATGTAGCCTAGATGGCCTTATACTTCAAGTGCTTCCACATTTACAAATCATATAATTAGAAATGTGTTTCCAATAGGTGACTTTTATATCAGGGTTCAGCACTAAATTGTTTCGCTCACTCAACCCATTATCTAGAAAGTATTCTCCATTTTCAATGAAGAAGCATCATTTTATTATTCAAACACTCCTCTCTTGTAAAGACCACATGTTCACACAGACCTGCCTGTAATATGTGTACGTATAATACATTTTAATTGAATTTTTTATGTTTGATGTCACAATAATTGCAAGAGGTGCCATACCACCCACCTCATATGTATTTATTAATTAAGCACATAAAATACCACATATTAGGTATAGTTTATACTGTTAGTCCCTTAATACAGTAAAAATCAGTTAAGTACCTGAAAATGTAATTGCAGGAGGTACTGAAAAATCTTTTCTGTTAATTACATAGAAACAGCTGCTTTTGTCTCTGGAATCAAGAGTCACACAGCAATATTTTATAACACCCTGGATTTTTTTTGTTTTTGTTGCTACTACCTGGTTTTAATTTAAAATTGGCCTCCTCCAAACATCTTTACTTATTCTTAGGAGTTTGTACATTCTGTCACAGGCTTTAAATTAAACTAATGTAGCTGAACGTCATGGTTTCTTATACTCTGAGTATCAATATAATCTATTACAAATGTAAGTTTATTTTGGCATTGTTTTACTTTGCCTTGTTGAGTTTTGGTTTTTTTGTTTTTTTTTTTTTTTTTATTTGGTAGTTTGCCGGGTTTTTGTTTGTTTTGTTTTGTGTTTTTTGCTTTTGAGGGGAGTTTGTTTGTTTGTTTAATTTTGTGACTACACTGTGGTACTACCTAAGAACTAAACAGGGTCCTACCTTGCATAGCAACTATTTCTACTGCTTTAACATAATGTCTGCCTCTGGAAAATCTCAGACCTACCCTCTATTTCTTTTTCCTTTGTGATGTTATGAAGTCTGACAGCAAATAAAAAATTCAGTCTCATGTTATTTTGCTGCTGGCTGATACACTGGCATCAAGTCCAAAGGGCCTCTTGTTATCCTTCAAAGCCAAATGTGAGAACATAAATACGTGGTCTGCTCTGCACGGATAGAAAAGCCAGAGGCACATATCCAGACCCACCAAGAGGAACTAAAGGATTAGAAAAATATACACTTTTTAATCCTTTGAATTACTTCTATATTTTTGAAGCAATTCAAAGGTCTGGAGTTCACACAAAACAATGAAGAACTTAATCATATTTCTTTTTCTAATACAAGAAGTAAGGTCACTACTGTTAATAACTTAATCACATATATAATCACATATATAATTCAGAGCATAATATAAAATTTAGAAAGTTCAGACAAACAAGGACATGGAAAAATGATGTCTGTTCTCTACAGCTTCTTTCAAAATGTCAGGTAAGGTCTAAAAAGACATAAAAGTTGAGAAATAATTTTTTACCAGACATAAAGAGAAGGAGAACTTCTGAATGAATAAAACTAGAGCTTTTTATTCTTTAACATCACAGAATCTGCATTCTTCACTTCTGTCTATGCATATGAGAACCATGAGCCCTGGATATTTTTCATTTATTATTTCTCATTTATTCCTTTTGTCTTAGCTTTTTCTTTACAGGTACACCAAGAAAGTGACTAGCATTTTACTACTAGCTGGTTACTAACCTGGTAAGCAGCAGCCATTTGGGTCTGCTAATCTGACATGAAATAAAAGGATAGGAATAAGGTAACTTTGCTCTGTTTAAATTATTGTTAAAATTTTTGCTGATATTCTGCTCCTTTGATTTCTGCTATCCTGACATGGAATATATGTGGTCTACACTGTGAACATGCTTCCCTGAGCATCTGTTTACACAATCTTTCTTTGAACTGCTGATGGTAATGAATCCCCTTCCTCCAGCCCCAAATACTGCATTCAGTTATCATCAAGCACAGGCACCAACTAGAGCTCTAATCTTGCTCTGATGGATGGAATACTAACCTTTCACAAGATTAGAGACACAAGGTGCTCTAGAGATAATAAAATTCAAATAGGTTTATTTCAAAGGGCAACTCAATCTCGATTTTGTTCATGGGTCACTTGACAGATCATTTGCCAATGTAGTTTTTGTGTCCTCCTGTGTCTGGTTTCTGTGCAGTGCTCCAACTATTTCATATTTAGTGGGCCCCAACAGGCAGAGTTCGGCAAGGGTCTACCTTCAGCAAAAATAGCAAGGTACTCATTCAGCATGGAGCTGGCAATTTCTCTAAAAGTGCATCTTAGGCGGTGCTTGAATGGTGGAAGAGTTTTTCTTAGCGCTTTCTGGAAGGCATAGAAATGACAGTCATGATAAGCATCTTGAATATTTTGAATTTTAAACTCCTGTTTGATCAAAGAGCAAAAATCTTGCTAGCATCATGACAGCCAGCTGTGCAATATATGCAGTTGCTGTAAGGCAAGAGATTTGTAGCTCCTGAGTGACCATTTTTAATGTGTTTGTCAAGCACTAGTATGCAAAAGTGTTTACAAATCAAATATTTTAATTCAGGTCTCTACAGGCATGAAGATAAGGCTCTTAGAGGTGCTGAAAGAAGACTCCTCTAGATGACAGTTTTGGTGTTACATACATCAATTAGGATCCCATGAAGATAATATAGGTGAAATTTCCTGCAACTTCTAAGGTTGTAGCTTGCACATATTAAAAATAATACTAACTGACCTAGCTCCGTGGCTTAATAGAGCAAAATTAAATGATTAGAACCAGACCACTCAGAGAACAAATATTATTGAAGCCAGTAATATAATATCTGGCCTTCAACTAGGAGAAGGATAAAAATAATTAAAAGGCCCATATAAACCAGACAGCTAAAACTGCAGGTGTATCAATTGCATACAAACTACAGCATGTCAATGAGTTAACCAGAAGTTTGGAGGCTGGTTTGTGTGTGTGGATGTTAGCAGTTGGACTTTTCTCCAGGAGAGAGGGGGAGACAGAAGCACCAGAAGCATGCATAAAGAGAACCAGGAAAGCTTGCAGAAAGTCAGAGGGATGTAATATGCTCAGATTCCAGACAGCACTGAAAAAGTGTATGTTCTAGAAATTAAAAAAAAACCAAAAACAACCAAACAAAAAAACCCACAAAACAATGAAAAGAAAAAAATTGCTTAAAAATATAAAACCCTGTCTTTCTTCTATAGAACTTGCTTCTTGCATATTTATATGAGTCAGAGTTTAGAATAACAAACCCTTTGGAGGTAAGATTGCATGCTTTTAGCTTCCCCAAACAAGGATGACTACAATGTATTTAAAATTCAGTGGTTGATGAGTTTGCATGATAACTAAGTAGGACAGATTTCATGGCATATGCATTTAAAATGTGTACTGGACTAACTCTGAAACCTGGGAACTGGAAAATAAAGTTCAAGTTTACTGTTTTTAAAGCCTTAGAACAACATGAAAAATGTATTCTCATTTTGGATGTTTTAGCTGTGACAGCTCATAAAGGAGTCTATTCCTAGAATTGCAATTGTATCTCTGGAGTCCATTTACAATGTTTAAATTTCATAATTGAATGAGTTCTTAATATTTCAAAAAATGTTTCTGTTTTCATAAAGTTTTCATAGAGACAGACCACGTGCCACTGCTGTCCTTTAAAGTAAGAAGCTCTAGAAACTAATTTCATATTACACGTTTTTGAAAATGCCAGAAATAACTCACTACATATGAATCCTGTGATTGATTCAGGAACTTATGCACTTACATGTTTCTTTTTCTTGCTTCAGTACTAAACGTTAGGCATTAATTTTCTGGAAATATATGTGAAAGTAATCTTTAGGCATACAAGGTGGGAAGATGCCCATCCTTGGGAAGTGAAGTCTTTTAGTTAGAGGATGTGAATTTTTCAGGTAATCATCTGTCTTTGCCACTTCACTGCCAACTCTATCAACGATGTGTAATTTTCTACCCATAATAGATGCACCTATGAAATTGCCACAGGATCATACAGGCTACATAATAGAGAATTAAGGTCTGAGTTAGCTAAATTGTTCTCATAGAAGAGGACTACATCAAATCAAGACCTTTCAGGAGTATCAAAGCTCCCAATCAGCTGCCGTGGAGATGGGTACGACGACTAACAACACAGGCTGCAGACAGGTGCTGTAACTCTCCAGCAGTCAAGGGCTGGGATGGAGGAAGGAGAGGTGGGGAAGCAGTCACTGTGATCAGCCTGGCAGACTAATCATTGACTTGTCTCAAACTTTTAACAATGGAATTTTTTACTGTTACGTTTCATTCTGAGAGCATGTCTGCATAGACTTTCCCGTGGGCTTTGAAATCTTCAGTCAGTATATGTGGGTGAGATAAAAAAGCTGAAGACACAGAAAGCAGGACACGGAAGTGTGACTGTGGAAATAATTTAAAATTATTTCCTGAACAGAGTGTGGATTAAAACTTGGAAGATTTTAGCTTCTAGAAAAGCACTCATTCAAATAAACCAGATGTTTCTACTTCCAAATCATACACATAAAGAAATAGTATTTAAGTGCAAGTCAAAATATGCCACATAGAAGTACGAATACTAGTCTGGTAGGCTTTCAGGAAATATACTATACCTGCAAACAAAAGTAAATACCAAGGAGTGCATCCTCTAGATCAAAGACAGGACTATATGTCTAGAAGCATGAAATCTAACATCAGACCTAGTTCCAAAGCTAACTGCTAACTGCTCAATAACCTTTTTGATAAGGCCTGATCTGCAAGCACACATAAAGAAAAGTCAAAAGATGTAATTTGATTTAAATGCAGCTGCCCTAATCACACAGAGGAACAACCATGATAGTCAGAAATAGTCAGGCTAAGCTCTTTTCTGAAGAACAGCACTTGGCCTGAAACAGGTAACATTAGCCTCTTCACCATTAACTTCAAATTTTCTTGCTTTTGTGGGATTAAGTCAAACCCCTAACATTATGTTAATGTAGCTTTCTGTGGTTTAATTACAAGGTTTCCTCTAGAGTGTAACATAATAACAATTAATCAGCTACTTCTTAACTTCCACAAAAGGAACCCTCATCTGTTATTATCTGCTACTAACCCACTACAATGTCAGCAGAACTAAACACAATTATACCACAAAAGCTACATGCAAATACTGTCTGCAGCTGAAACAAATGAAAGCCAAAATCTCAGACTCAGTCCCAAAATTTTCCTTTGTTCATTCAATTTTACATAAACAGCACATCACTAAAATTATTAAAATGAATACCAGGCAATAGGGATGCCCTAGCAACACAGAGACTGACTGATGCAAGTTGTGGAAAGTCATCTAAAGAGGCAGCATTCAAAGATGATGCTATTTCAGGATTTACTGCCTTCTTCCATGATATCTAGATGTAAATTATCTGTTTTATTTTTAGGTCATGCTTATTTGCAGAGCCATGCTGATTATATTTGGCAGAAAAAAAATCATTAACGGATGCAGATAGCAATTGATGTGATAGACTAAAATACGCTTTAATAAAAAAATGAAGGCAGGATTTTGGAAATTAAAAGCAAAGGAAGAAACAAAAAGTCACTGAGGGCATTCAGCATTTAAAAATATGAAAGACTCAATCCTATCAGCAGTGAAATATTCCCAGGTTACAATTCTCTCCTCGATATGGACTGGGTACAGAGGTAGAAAATATTTTCATGTATCTTGATGGCAGTGGGAAATGAGAAGTGAAATTCTGCTGCTGTTATTACTTTTCTTCTTCTAGGGTTTCTCTAGGGTGCTGTTTGACTCTTAGAAGTCTCCACAAAAGATGGCAGTTTGAGTCAACAGATTTGTTCAATGACAAAATATGTTCTTAGCACTCTATAGTCCTGTTAGCCCTGAAGCAATAACATGACAGAGGGGGGCAGAGAATGTCCTAGTAACTTTTGGTAGGCATGAATGGATGCTCTCTCCCTAAAAAAAAAAGAAAACAAAATGAGTTGATTGAGCTGGAGAACTATGGGGATTCCAGGAACTGCTTCCCAATCCTAGGTATAGCTACTGCTCTCAATGGCTGTTACAATACCTGTGGAAGCAGTTTTATAGGAGGTTTAATTCTTTTAGAGCATTTATGGTCATTACAATTCATTATACTACTTTTTCTTAGTTAGGTATATCTAAGTATTAGCTGTGTTTTTAAAAAAACTGTTCACAAAATTAGCAGATTCCTGTAATGGATGGACCATAACACCTGTTGTATTACATTTTTTATTTGTAGCTATAGTAACGTTCAAAACTGCAGTCTAGTTAATAAATTCAGTTAACATTTCCCTAACACTAACTGGTTACAGACACAAAGTCTAGCTACAGCCTTTCTGTGATTGTAGACAGTTCATACCAGCTTTTCAAAGGTATTCCATCCCCTCTCTTCTGCACAAATCACAAAGAAAGATAAACCTCACATTCCAACACCAGCTATCACTTCATTTATTAGTAACAAACACCTATAGCAGTAGGAGCCACATACACTTTAACTGGGTTTTCTTACACCTTTAAATTGCTTGCCATCATAAAGAAATGACAGCAGTTCAATGAGAGAAAAGTAATGCAGAAAGAAGACTGAGGCCCATTGTCAATGTTTAATTGCCATGAAAAAAAGCTAACGTGATTAAAAAAATAAATCAAAAGTTTCCAGAAAGACTAAAGCAGCCAGTCACTTTTACGGTTTCATTTGAGCTACAAAGATGTTATTATACATCCATTTACAAAACAATGAGCTCTTACTGTTTATGAAAGTTTAATCTCTTGGTTTATTGCTTTAATATATCTAACATTGGTAAGGTTTACTTTAAAATAAAGTGTCTGACTATATGATGTCGATGTTATTTTTTCCATTCAGTCTGCAGATGGAATGAATAACATAATAATTGTACTCATCTATGAAACAATTAAAGTAGGGGTAATTGCTGCTTCTCTCATATCTGCATATAAAGTAAAAGAATTAATATTTTATCATCTGGCAATGCTTCTTGTTAGCACAATATTCTCAGATCAATTTTTTGTTGTCCACAGACATTTGAGTAAATGCTGGAAAAAGTTATGCAGAGCCAAAATGCACATTGATGGTAAACTTGTGCTTAAGGAACACATCACCTTAGGCTCATATGTCTGGTAAAATGTGGACTGGTCAAATAACATCAACAATAGCAAAAACAAAACCAAACCAAAACCCAACCAACCATCCAAACGAAAAACCCCTGCAGCCCCCCTGCCCCCACATATTTCTTAAACAAATAATGTCATAATTTAAGAAAATAAACAAACGAATGAACAAATGTGGATTTGATGATAAACCACTGCCACTCAAATGATACGTCAACCCTAGATTGAACTACAAAATGTCAACAATTCCACTGCCATCCAGCTACATGATAACAAATAACTGTAGCAGTAGTTATTAAAGAGGATTTAAAACACAGGTTTAAGAAGCTCAGAAAACAAACTGAGTGCTGTAAATTATTTCATTTCTGAAGAAAGCCAAAAATCATCCCAAAACTATTTCTTTTTCTTTCCTATCTTGTCCAAGAATATATTGATCTTCGCATTAGAATTGATTTTTATTTTTTATCCACTATTTCAGGAAACTGTTAATGACATGTTTTTAAATTCCTGAGTCTTAATGATGTGATGTGGGAGACTGTCTCTCATACACCTTGAGGATTAGCTTGGGGGTGAAAAAGAGAGTCTCTGAAGATCAGAGAAAGGAAAAGGGAGGTGCTGATCCTCTGAAGTGCCAGAACTGTTTCCTACCTTTCAAAGCTGTCAGGTCTTTTACTCATTTGCTGTTCCATTTTGCTACTCATTTGCACATCAAGTCCTGCAACCTGAGTTTCCTTATCTTTAATAGACATGCTACAAGGTCAGTAATACAATCCAAAACTTCTGTGGTCTCTTCAATTCACCACGTGGACATAAAGCAACAATTACAGACCTCTGTCAAGATGTATTCTCCATGTAACTACCAAGACAGAGTTTCACTTCACCAAGCCTCTTCACCAGAAATGAGGGAATTATTATATGGGAGTTTTCAGACCAAGGGCTACTACATCAGCATAGTAACTCACAGACACATATATAACCACATATACTATAACAGAATGGTGTGAGTTGGCGGAAACCTTAGCGATCATCTAGTTCCACCCCCCACCCCCACCTCTGCCATGGGCAGGGACACCTTCCACCAGATCAGGTTGCTCATAGCCCCATACAGCCTGGCACACACCACAAGCATGGTTGATCAGATGTGTGTTAGGGATGTAGCTATTGATATCAAAGGCTGGCCCTCTTGTTATCTAATTAGACTCTGCATTATAGACATAGGTCAAGAAAGGTGTGGGAAGAAAAAACATTCAAAAATGGTGAGCTTATTGGGCCCATGGTTAAAAAAAGACATCACATATCAAAACATATTTTAAAAAGCACCAAAAGACAACACTTGGATACATTAATCCACAACCTCAAATTTTCTTAGCAGCTTTACTATGTTTTCCTACTAGTCCATTAATAAAACACACGTAATAATACACATTTTGGATAAAATTTTTAAAAAGTTGGATTGTGTTAGTAACTTATGTCTAGCCAAAGAACAAATATGATTCCCTTCTCTGATCCTTTTTATTAAAATCTTTCTCCAGTAAGCTCTAAGAGCAGTGTCTGCGAGTTTCTGAATGAGAACAAACACCTATTTCAGTAGAAAATTCTTGTCAAATGTGCTTAGCTGGTTATATTACTAGCATGATCACTTCAAATGTGATATAAAAATCAGATACTATTTATTTTGAGTCAAGCATACTGGGTTTTTTCCCCCAAAATTTTGCTAAAGATGTTCAGAATTGCAAGCTGTTCATAAATTGAAGGGAAAGAAAAAAGCATTCAGAAACAAAATACAATGTTTATATCAAATTATAGCAAGAATATCACTGACATAGTTCTTTCGGGGCTGAAGGTCTGGAACCTTGAATGGAAGGTTACACCCACCACCATCCAAAACAATGAAGATCACCACCGAGTAAGAGGAATGATGCTTAATTCTTTTAATAAGCATGTGACTGACCCTTTCAAAAAAATACCCCCCCCAAAAAACCTATGCCACAAACAAACAAACAAACAAACAAACAAAAAACAGGAACCGAGGAAGAAGCCCAAATCAACCTGAACTGTGCAGACTCACAGAAATCAGAGCAGTTGATTTTTTCTCATTTCCCACTCAGTATGACTCCTAACATGTAACTTACTCCAGTAAAGTCAGTGGTATAAGATTGTTACTGAAGACAGTGGCTCTAAAACTTCGGGGAAAACAGATAATGTGGTAGTTGTCACCCTAACATTATTATACATCTTCCATGCATGCTCTCATGTGTCGATGTTTATACATGTGCTAGAAGACTTAAATTTCAAAATCAATATTATACATTTTTATACACATTAATGTACTTAGCCACTGCAATCTTTAGTAAGTAAGCATAAAAATACAGAACTGTGCACCAATTAGAATATTTCTAGATCTTTTTCACAAACCTTCAGAAAGTAATAAATCTATGACTCTTCAAAATAGACATGATTACTGATTCATTGACATCTTTTAAGACTACTGTTATTTGGATCCACACTTATAAACTTTAAAGTGCAAATCTATTCATGACAAAATAAACATAATGGTAAAAATCTTGACTTAAACTCACCACCCTGGAATAACATGCATTGTAGACCTCTTCTAAGCGTATAGACTATAAAATTTAAAACTTTATTCTTTTCCATAAAAGTGTCTAGTTGGAAAGAAAATGTTTATTTCTACAAATACATCATCAGAATTTCTGATTGAGCCATTATTTCTAGATAGCCATTTTTCTTCATTCATCAGCATTGACAGTACTTTAAATTTTTGTAGTCAGGGACTAAATGTTAAATCTTTATTGAGTTCATAATCTCTTATGACTCTTGTTTCCTTTTTTTTTCTTTTTTTCCTGAATGTTTATTTCGCTAATACAGCACTTCTAAACTATCTCTGGAGGAATACTTAATGAGTGTAATAGAGAATAGCATTTCCCTATGTGGATATCTATTACAGTTACAAAGAATTTAGGTTACAATGATCAGCTTGTAAACAAACAAACAAAAAACCGGTAAAATTAATAGGTGTAAAAGCTAGTAAGATTTTCTTTGTTTTAGTGATAAAACTAGTAAAAATCTCACAAACTCTCATTTCCCTTCCCCTTTCATAGTAGAATTTACCCATAAAGAGGATAGATTTAGGTAAGATATTAGCAAGAAATTCTTCGCTGTGAGTGTGGTGAGGCACTGGAACTGGTTGCCCAGAGAAGTTGTGGATGCCCCATAACTGGAAATGTTCAAGGGCAGGTTGGACGGGGCTTTGAACAACCTGGTCTCGTAGGAGGTGTCCCTGCCCAAAGCAAGGAGGCTAGAATTAGATTTTCTTTAAGGTCCCTTTCAACCCTACCTGTTCTATGATTTTATGTTCAACTACTGTAAACTGTGCCACACAGGAGCAAAATGTGCATGGATGTGGCATGTGTGCCTACTTCCACTGACAAGGAATAAAGGTGGGTGAAGCTTGTGCTAATTCTGTACAGTTCATTAAAGACACAGTTGTTCTCCAGTATGGAAACTCTATTTTCATTACTTTTTCACAATTCATGATACAGAAGCACAGATAATATAGTATTTACTTTAACAAGTCTGTGTTTATACTGCAAAGTAAAGAGTGAGTTTGGGAAAAGCTTTGATTTGTCACTTAATTATTTAAAAGGTTGGATTCATGTCACCTAATTTGGGATGCTGATGATGCTGATACCTGTATCCAAACTGGTCACAGCAGAGTCCCTTTTTCGTTAGTGAGTAGGCTTAGTACTTAGAATACAGATGTGAAGTGCACATTAGAGACATATAAGCTGCACCTTGAAGTGCTTTTTTGTTTTAAATGACTATAAAAATACCAAGAGTGACCAGTACAGATGTTT
This sequence comes from Manacus vitellinus, assembly GCF_001715985.3. Lineage (NCBI taxonomy): Eukaryota > Metazoa > Chordata > Aves > Passeriformes > Pipridae > Manacus > Manacus vitellinus. The sequence goes on along the minus strand of NW_021940208.1, from coordinate 45,382,782 downwards.
ACAATGTACACAGTCATGTGAATTGCACTGTTTTCACTCTTCCTAATTCAAAACTAGGTTGTGATTATCTGTCAGTCCTCACACCTTTCATTTAGTTGATTTGTCCAGAATGCTCAGATCAATGCCTGATGTTAAAAGTCCAAGTGTTCCCAAGTTTCCCCCTCCAAGAGGGTTCTGAAGGTTCATGCCAGTTATATGAATGAGAGCAGAAAAGAAATATTAGGCTACTAAAACTGTATTTTTGTCCATACTTTGTCATTTCTTATTATCTGTGTCAGTCGCATAGTATAAGATGTTTAGTCTACATATTGTACTGAAATTCTTCTTCTGCCTAAGCATAATATTATCATGCATGACTCTAGCCCAAATAAAAGTAACAAAAATTTTGCATCTATTTACTGCTCTTTATCCAAAGATCTTAAAGTATATTAAAGGTGTTTTCAACTATGGGAGCTTCTGAAGCATTTCTATAAAGGAAGAAAAAAATAAACCCCAAACCAGACAAAATCTTAGCTCTGGCAGTTGTGTTTGGTGTTTTTATGGCATTACCATTGGAAGTTTTATTCCGGCAGTCACATTTCTGGTTAATAATTTTAAAAAATTATAATCACAGTCTTGGCAAATACGTCTATAGGGGACAGGACACATTGCAAATCATGGGAGATAAGAAAGGCAAGTAGGCATGTGTTAATTGGTTTGATTGACCAGCAAGTCTACTTCTATGACATGAGCCATTATCTTCAGGGAACAGAAACATTGCTTCTAACTTCAGGCTATTGTTTTGGGGATTTCCCATGGAACAGACCTTGTTGACTTGTAGCTGAAAAATACAGTGGGTGATAGCAATTTGGGAAACAAACTGTCAAGGAATTGTTGTGCTGGAGCTGGATAAAAATAAGGTTAAACTTGTTGTACTGGAGTTACATTTGTGTGAACAGCTCTAGTAGTTGCTGATTTGATGGCTGATAAAGAGAAAAGAGTCCCAGTGGGCAGCAACAAACTGGTGAATCACAGCTGCCTCCTGATATTCTTTTGATTATAACCACAGCTTATGAATGTCATAATTGTGCAAGGGTTATTTGCTATTTAGGGAATCCAAATTTCTATTAAAATAAGGACAGGTAGAAAAGTCCATTCAAAGGAATGTGCAGTGAATTGATTGCATTTATTTTTGGTTGTCTTCTCAGCACTTTGAAAAGAAATATAACAAATCAAACATACCAACAAGGGATTCATTGGTCATTTTAATATGACCATTAGGATAATCAAAAGAACAGAGAACCTGTCATAGCACGGAACACTAAAAGAGCATGTCATGCTTAACCCAACATTATGAAGGTTGGGGAGGGGCCAGATGTGATTACTCTCTAATACATATGAGTGTTAAACACCAGGGAGAAAAAAGAGCTTTTTAAGATGACGGCTAAAACAGGCATAAGAACAAAAGGCCATTAATACAGGTTGTCTAGGAATTAGATGATTTCTATTAAACAGAGAGTTTCTGCATGGAATTTCCAATAAAACTAATGGGACAATAAAGCTGAGGAAGGCTTTTAAGAAGAGAAGTTTGTTTTGTAGACCTGGAAGACCTATTATATTTTGATTTACACTGAAAACTGATGAATATTATCTTTACAAAATATTGCATTACAAATGGTTAAAAATATAATATCCTCACCCATTAATATAATGATGATTGGACACTGGCAACACCATATTACACACACACAAGAAAGACTATTTTGCTGTCTAGTTACCTTTCCTTCAGTTATTAGAAGACAGGGATCCCTTAGCAGACAAAAACAGACAGTAGATTTTATTACTCATTAAATTGAATTTGAGAAAATGTTTTTCCGTTTCTATAAATATTTATAAATATTTTCAAAATAAGTTATTTGTCTATGACAAGGCATATACACAGAATAAAAGTGAGCTAGTTTACTAACTTATTACTTATGATAACACAGACTTTGTTTACACTGATAATTGTCCTTATTTTATAAAACATATTTCACATACTTGGTTCACAGATAAAATAAGTTACAAGAAAAACCTACATTTTTGTAGGTATAACTGAGGCAAAATATATTTTAGAAAATTTACCATTTCATAAAATATTCTGTAAAAGTACTGATTAGTTTTTCAGTAAGGTTGCATTACCATCTTTTTCTATTGTCTTTTGCAGGTAAGATTCCTCCTTTCCTGCCCTACAGTATTTACTTAAGCCACTTTCTGACATAACAGTTACCATATTGACAGCATGCTCAAGTGATCTCATCCATATGTGGTAGGTGACCTAGGGATCTTACTTTTCCATCCATCTGAAAACATTGCTACTTGTAAGAGTTAATACTTGTGATAACCTGGTAGATGACAGAAGAAGGAAGTTTGTGTCTGTCTGGGGACACTATTCTTTACATTTCAGCAGGGAATCTACATGAGATGTTTTAGTTTGGATCAGCATGCACTTTTGATGCTCTTTCTTTCACACGGCAGGATGGTCTTGGACTGTGCCACTGGAGTTCTTTGAAATGAAACCAAACCAGATGATGTTCTCTGTGAGCATAGCTAACCTGCTCCAACTGCTAATGAGATCTCAGCCATGAAAACAGCCTTTTACATTTTTTTTAGCTATGCAACTGAATTTGTTTATTTCAAGTACATTTTTGCTGGAAGATGTAAACCTAACCACAGTATGCAAGAAAGAAAGATACAAAGAAGTCGCAGTAGGAAAAATCATCATTTAGCTTCAGGAACTGTGAAAAACATGTAATTAGGATTTACAACAGTGTGACACCCAATGAGTGTCAACAGCAATTGTGATGCAGCATCTGGTTCTTCCAAAGAAATGCATCCCAAAACAAAAGCTACTAAGAACCAAAATGTAGACAGAATAGCAATGAACAAGATGGAAAAGAGATATGGATTAATTCCTGAATTCTACTGTTTGTTTGTGGTTTGGGTTTTTTTGAGGTTCTTTTTTTTTTCTTCTATAGCACAAAGTCAAAGCTTAGCACAAGAAATGTCTGACACTATGCAAATTTTCTCTTTTTTTAAAATAATTTTTAAGCTTAGTGATGCATGATACCCACTTATCATTACTAAGTGTCTCTAATATACTATCCAAATATCTAATATACTAGCCAAAAAGCCCAGCTCTATGACTATGTGGCTAAAACAAGAAGCACTTAGGCAGTCCATGTAAGCAATAGTGGTTCAAAATTTAAGGTAATGGTGACAAATAGCGATTTTGTCTGAGAAATCAGCTGTAACTATGGAAAGGCCTTTTATGATGAGATTCTTTATTTCAATTACCATTAGTTCACTATCTTTGGAGAAGATTGTGACTTGCTACCATACATAATAAGTGAGCAAAATCACAGTAATCATATAGCAAAAGGTTGTTTCTGTACACTTCTAGAGCATGTATTGACCATAAAAGATCATGACTCATCCCTTAAATGCATGTATGTATGGGAATCCTACTATATAATCCTATTTTATATTGCTGCCCTTCAGTACTAAACGATTATTGCTACTGCTGCATGTATAGTAGCAAGTAAGTACCTCTGTCTTATTTTAAGTAACACTAGAGAAAAACAATATCAGATGTTCATGTAGCCTCAAATGTAGGTGCTCAAGGCTGAAAACCTAGTTTTTACTCTGATTTTCTCTGCAGCTGTGCACACAGCCTCCTACAAGCAGAGACAAATGATGTCTGTCTGCATTCTGGTTCAGCAGATGCTGAAGTGAAGTACACTGACTTCTCCTAAAGATCCTACTGAGGAGGCTGTTTGTTGGTCCAGCAGTGTGAGATGTCTGCTTGCAAAAGATCTATGCATAAATTTATGCTGTAGTTCCTCATCAGAAAAATGGGGCTAACCAGATTGTGCATGCGTCAGAGAGGATTTGAAAGCTTTAACAACATACTCAACCAGTCTATGAAGTACTCAGATATTATAGTGACAGAAGTCATGAAGTATACTTCAGGGAGGTAAAAGTTAAAAACTATAAAAACATTTACTATAGCTAACCTTTAACATTTTTAATATAGCTTAGGGAAGGAACAGCAAACAAATTTGGGCCTTGGAATAAAATGCAGCACACTGCTTATGTGTTTCTTTTGTTGTAAAATCTAACAGAATTGGATTAAACATTATCACTTGCTGTTTAATCTTGGTTTTACAAGGTGTTGGTTGCTTGACCTGATTTTAAAGGATTTAAAACTCAAACCTCTTATCCTTAACAGTGATTCTGAACTTCATAGCTTTGAAGGAGGAAGAAGAAATAAGATCTGCTGCATAGTCATTGAGATTAGCAGCCTCAGCAAGTATTCATTCCTGTCATGTTCAGAAAGACCTATATGGCTACACGCTGGGAAGCATTACATGCTGTTTGTGCAATTGAAAACTGAGAACTGAACAGGTAATTAGGAACTTAGGCTGTCCTGCTTGAATTTAGATGAATACAACAATAAGAACAGACAGATCTTTAGATTCAGGTTAGATAACTGCGAGAGGATAAAATAGAATACTTAGCCCAATATTTTCTGAAATGCTGGTTAAAATTACTGTGGGGAAATAACAACCCTGTCTTGACAGGAATCTTCTTTTTTTCATTTTACTCCTTCTTAGTAATCAGAAGCTGAAAGCAGTGATTTAGGACTTTTGTTCTTAATAAGAGGGGTTAACTGCACTCCGAGGTTGGGGGAATTGTTAGCACTAGCAACAAAGATACATAATGACTAAGGCTTCTTTCAAGAGTCTTCTTTATCAAAAATGCAGTAGCTTTTTCAAGAACCACAGGGTTCAAAAAGCAGAGAAAAATCACTTTGCTTAGAGAGCTAGGTGTCTTTATCCAGTCACTATGTCCACCTGTAAACCTCTTTCTCAGCTTTTAATCTGGACTGTACACGTTTCTCTGCAACTATTACTGCCATCTTTCCCATGTGAATCTCTTTTAAAATAGGTAATTTTCCCAAGTTAATATCACTGTCCTGTGAGGATTTCCCCATCCCTCTGAAAAGCACCATATTGCAACCAGCTCTGTTAAGTAAAAAATGGGCATTCCTAGTTCCAGTACAAAGTTTGAACTGGTAACTAATTCCAGGCACGTTTCCTGTTACGTACATGTTCTCCTGTAATTCTTAGCTCTTAAATATACAGACCATTAATCCTCCCTTCTGATTTAGGAGTATACATAGTGGATAAGGACCTGTCCTAGGTTTTCAGTAATAAATTCTTGAAATGTCACTTTGTGGAGCTGACATAATTTGTAAAGTTTTGAGGGGTAAGCTAGGGAGTATAATTGCAGAGCTATCACAAATACTGTGTGAATGGGGTAATTATTATCAATCCTTAGCAAGAATTGTATCGCTTCCAGTGAAGGATCACATTTATCATAGGAAGGTAAGTGCTTCTCTGGGACCTGCTGGCCAGAAATTGATGTGAAGAACTGAAAACTGGGCTAGCAGTGGCAAAGAAGAGTGTGTCCTCTCTCTGGACATAATGGTGGTGGCAAAAGGCAGTAGGAGCTGGCTTCTCCTGTGAATATTACCTGGGAAAACTAGTCACATTCCCATTTCAGCATTTGACTGGCTGCTCATTCAAGTTCTCCTGTTACTATGCAGAGGCATCAAGCTTTTACTATGAAGGATAAGAAAGGAGGGAAAGAGGTAGACAGTGGGAGAGAAGACAGGAGAGAATTGTAAGGACAATATGCCATGTAGGAAGAAGCTGACAAAAAGAAGCAAGAATTATAGGAAATTTAAGATCTGGAAACAAAAACCCTGCAGAATATTAAAAAATTTTCTTTTGAAATCTACATTAACCCCCTGACTGGCATGGGACACCTTGAGGTTGTCTCAGTCCTTTCACATGAGGAGGAAATGCCCTGGCCAAAGCAGCTTTGCTGGTGCATTTCCCTCAAGACCCCTGCAATGGCCAATCTTCTCTGCCTGCAGCAGTGAGGCTGTGAGGCTGCTCCTCACTTGCTGGAGCTGGGTTCTGCTTTCCTCCTGTGTGGTAGAGAAAATCCTTGAGGGAAACCATCATCTCCTCTCAGTGATCATCAAGCAGCAAAACTTGCTCACTGTCCACTTGAAGGTGCTTAAAACTTCATTGAGAACTCAACTTCTGGACAGGTCAAAAAGTCATGCAGCATTTGCTAAATCCTTAACCACTGCCCTGCCTTTTTTGAAGATGATTGCTCAAAGGAGAGAAAGAGGAGGGGAAAAAAGGCTTTTCCTAGTTGTTATGTCTGATTTTTTTTTTCCTACAGTAAATCTATAATGTGGCACAGGAAGAGGTAACATGATTTGGCACACATTCTTAAAGTGAGACTAGGAAAAGAGTATGTCCTGCAGTAAGGAAAAAAAGGGGTTGCTAGTCTTGGATATTGCTACTTTATTTCTCAAGGTACAGAGGACTGGTGCCGAGATATCTGTTTTTCTGTACCATAACCTCTGAACAATCTTCTGTATGCTACAAGACATTATTTTACAGAAACATAATCAACATTCTTAAATATAGAAATGTGAAGGAAAATGCCAAAAAAAACCCAACCCAACCAAGTTTGAGAGTTTAGGTTTTGAGTTGGCTCCATATCCAGAATACTTGTATTGAACATTACCATATATTATTAAAAACTTCTATTTTTGTCAAAGTTCTGAAAATTGAGGGTCATTGTTTTAACAACTAATTTCCATGTCTTTTATGGAAACACGTTTTTCCAAATGTCTTTGGTTTTTTTATAATTTAATTTTTTATAATTTAATTTTGCACTTGTTCTGCAGTCAACAAAATAAAATTTACATTATGCCTCTTCCCTCAAACTCTTGAAAGCTAACCTTTTCTTTAAAAAAATCAATTTATATGTAAATTATCACATTTTTTTATAGCCCTAAATATTTCTCCATGCAAACCTTTTCAGCACAGATCCTTAGTGTACCTGAACCCACTCAGAGTGCATTGTTTTCGATAATTCCAGTTTTCCTCATTTCACCAACTGCAAGAATTCCTGAGTGAGGGAAACAAGTAAGGTTACCAAGGGAAAAAAAAAACCAACAAAAAAAAAGAATCCCCTCAACATCTTTTTTTTTTTAATGTAAACACTGCTGATATGCATCTACAGAAAGAAGTGAAATGGACACTAAGCCCCCAATATAGCTATTGATGCTAGAATTCTATGTAGTAGGCAGCACAGGATTCTCAGCTGCACATCCTATCCCATGTCAACCACTGAATGACAGTCAAACTTGATAGCAAACCATCTAAAACCAAATTGCCCTGAAATGAGCTACCGTGGCAGAGGATTCAGAGGATTCAGAGAAAAGTGTCAATTTCTTTGATTGCAACTGTTCAAACTCCTCTTTCTAAGGATTTGAAAACTTGCAGGAATAGAATTTTGAGTTGTGGTAAACAGATACAATATCACATACCAACTTTTAAATACCTAAATGCAGACACATAAAGTCTGGAATTGAAAACTGTTCACAAGAACATACTGAAACTGTCTAATATTGCTCTAGCCTAAGGAATGTCTTTTCTGTCTCATGTAAAGGCTGTGCTATAGCTCAAGCAGCAGATGATGGTCAGAGGTGTGATGTCCATTAAAACCCTGAGGTGGGCTAGAGTATTTTTGTATTATTAGTGTAATCAATTAACCCAAATGAATCATTTCCATCAGTTATACCTTAGTTACTTGAAACATCTCTGTAAACTCATGCTGCACATCAAACAAAATACAAAGCTTTCACTATAACATTAATAAAAATAATTCTGGTATGATGGACTGTGTTACTCTCTTTTCCCAAAGGCAGGCCTGACCTGTGTTTCCCTCAGTCATGATGATTACATAGCAAAAGCCACGGACAACAGCAACACTACTGCTAAAGGGATTTTTTAGGGAATAAGATATTATTTTTCAAATGCTCTGTAGTCCTCCTTTACTAAAGACACTGTAGTAGTTATCAAAATAAATAATCTATATTCTGTGGATTTCTGACTTGAAGATTTCTTATTTGGAAACTGACCTTATTTGCATTGTTTTTAATATTATCTCTGTTCTGATTAGGCCTCCAAAAAGCATAAACCCTAGATCTCCTCTCTTCTTTTAGGCACATTTACAGAAGATCTGGTCCAGCAGTGATACTGCTGCACAAATTATGAACCCTTTATACTGATAGAGAAACAAGTTTTCTAAAATTTGCATAAGCTGGGTGGACAGGACTTGGGACAAACTCTCCTTGCACCAATCCAATCATACATTCCTTGTCTTAGGAATGCTCCAGGTGAAAGAGCCTCAGAACAGGAGGATTCTCTTGGCTTCTAGGGGACAGAAAGGAGGTTAATAAAAAAAAAACAAAGTAGGATGTGGTTATTTTGTATACTGCCTTTATAGAGTTAGAAAAACATGTTTTTAAAGGGAGATGAGACATACATTGTTGATCTTGTTTTGTGAAAAGAAGACTAATATGAAGGAGGAAAATTTGCAACTACCAGCACATGGTCTTCAATAGCTGGGGGTGAATGGTCCACCTACTCTAAGGCAGCAGTTAACAACACTGGAATGAAAAATTTAGATAGCAAAGGAGTGATAGAGAAGTTGCTAAAGATGTTCCTGTAACCTGAGAAACTGTCTGATACTTCATACTACGTATACTCTTAAAAGAGCTGTCATAACAGAAGGTGGTAGCCCAGCTGCCAGGGTTTGCTGGTGCAGGTAGAAGAGGAAGAGAAGCAGTGCAAGGCACAGCCAGCACACCAAGGAAAGGAGTATATGGCAACATAAGGCTCTGAAAATGTCAACTTGTAGAGGGATAAGCAGTGCAAACCATGTCAAATGGGAGCCACTAATGAAGAGATGGGAAGGGCTAGAAAAAACAGATCATGCCAAAAAGTCTATTCAGTTTAAACTGTGCTTTGTGTGCCAGCAAAACTGAAAAATCTTAAACTTGAAGTGAAGGTTTCAACAAGGAAGGAAATGCAATTAACTAGCTCAAAGAAAAGGACTAAACTGTCACAGTTCTGCTTACAAGACCTAATTGTTGTTACTCTTTCTATCAATCTCATTAGAATTTCCTTCTTTAAGGAAAATGTTGTCTGTTAAGCCATTTCATTGATATTCCTGAGTGGGCAAAAGAGTTTCACTTGTCACCAAGAAAAGTTTATGGGTGCAAGCTGATATTTTAAGGAGATACTCAACAATTTGAATATTTCCCTCACTTCTGTCAATCAAGTCTCAGCAGAGAGAGGTTGTAGATAGCAGATGTTTGATACAGACAAGAACTGAGCTGCAAGAGCAACATCTATTTCTATTATATTAATGTTATGTGATATAGAATTTTATGTACATTAATTTAATGTGTTCAGTCTTGGATGTCAATGTGTTTGCCTGCCTTAGAGTATTCAACTTCTTGATACATGCTTGGCAACATTAAAAATATCTACAGCGTTAAAAGGTAAAGGCATAGAGCAGTACTTGTTCAAGGTTCAAACCAACTGTTCTAAAAATACATGATAACAAAAAGTGCTTGGCAGTGGCCTTCTTCACTCTGCATCTTCATTTCATATTCATCTCCTTAAAAATACATTTAAGGGGATGGGAAGAGCAATTAAATGAACTTTGAAGAGGTAACCCACTTAAAAACAAAAGGAAGTTGTTTTACCTGGAAGCATTTCCTTGTACTGTCTTCCCTATAAGTAGTTCTTCACTGTCAACATACAAAAAAGTTTTTAGTACTAAAGCTAGTTTGATCCGTCTTCAAAAGTAACACTGAGTGACCTCTACCTTGAAAAATCTAAGCAATCAGCAGAATGTCTCCAAGGCAACAGAGATTTTGATATTCTCATCAGTAAAGTGGACAAGAGAGGAAAAAATTAATTTTAGTAACAGGTTTTCATGTCTTAATAAATATATGATGTAAACCCACAACTGACTGAGATATTCAGGAATAGTATTCACATTAAAGAATACCTCTTGTATGTTCATCATGACAAAGCATTTTTGACAGATAAGAAGGGATGCTAAATACTACTTGTGGTTATAGTTTGGTCAGGTTTCCCTCCATACAAACTAAGTTTATTTCTAGTATTTTATTTGAAAAGAATGTCAGCTATTCAGGCTAAAATGTAATTAGTTTTAAAATATACTTATCAAGTATGAGCAACTACCCTTTCTCAAAAACAACCCAAAAACCCAAATCCTTAATGAAAATCCCAAAGGTAGGCAAGCTGATCATAGTGGGCACTTCTGTTCTTTAGCTCTATGGAATATAGAATGCTGGGTCTTGGGAAGGTTGCCAGCTACCCAGAGTGGGAGAAGTGACACCTCTGGTAAATGATATGCAAAACACATATCTGAGTCACCTTAGCATCAGGTTAATCAATGGCAAGCCCAGTGGGCAGTATTTATCTCTCATTTGAGACACCTGAGCCAAGTCCAGAAGACAGAGTACAAGAATTCTGGAGATGCAGTGTGGTATCTGACGGCATTAAATATTACACAAGGACCCTACAGTTAGGCAAATATTTCCCACAGTAGAAAATGTTGAGGAATGAAACAAGGCTGAAATTTCACTCCTTTCCTTGGCTTAGTCTCCCAATACATAGTTCTCTCTCTGTTTTCTCTGTGCAATCACACACCTTCAACAGAAGAAACATCAGTCCCCTGGTATTGAAACATCAATCTCCTCAGGACCTGAGCAATACAGAACTCTATCTGTGAATACAAAAGCAGATACAGAAGCCAGGTTTTTCTGGGAAAGTGCTTCAGCTACAAACAGCTACAGCAAGAGCACTGCAATGGCAATTACCTCTGCTTCTGCCTTCCATGTAACAAAAGGAAAGAGAAATCCCTGTTGTATTTTGTGAGGAACCACATCCCAAGGTTGCCTTAGCAATGCTCCACAAATAACCTTTACCTGTAATTTCTGGTGATTTGGAGGACTATCCGTGTTTTGTGATTCTGATTTGATCCATGCTGTTCTGAGTGGTGTGGACGTGAAAATGTTTAAGATCGGAAAGTAAGGGGTATGTGATGGGTGCTCTGTTTCTCCAAGTACAGGACAGGAAAATCATGCAAAACTTCAGAACTACAGTTTTGAATGCACATGCTTGAATGCTGTCCAAATTCTTTGGATCTTGTTTTAAAAAAAAAGCACCTTGCAAGACTTTGCATTTGGCAGCTGTGACTATTCACATCTTCTATAAGTAGGCATAGGATGGTCTAATACACTTTCACCAGTGGGTTGGTATCCGCAAGGGAAAATTTGTTCTTATTTTATATAACACCATTAGTTTAAGAAAGGATCAGTGTAAAATAGTATTATGAAAGAGTTCAAAAGGCATAAGCTGTTCTTCATAAATGTAAAAACTTTTATCAAACCTGAGGAGCTTCTTATACCTCTGAGACCCTCTGGACCTGTAGTACAGTCAGTGGAAATGTCAGCACAGAGATTAAGCATGAGTTTTGTATTTCAAAAGTCTGCTGCCAAACTCTAGCATCTTCTCTTTGTTCTCTTTTGTAATGGGTCTAAAAGACATATTTAGTCTGCTCATTTGTATTCCTGAAATATCACTTTTAGCATGGAAGCTGAGAAAATTTTTAATAAAAAAATTAAAATCTAGTGAAATTTGCATTTAACAATATAATCCATAGGATTTCATTCCTGTATTAACAGGTCTGTCCAAATGCTTGAACTCTCCCACATCACCACATGCATCCAAAGATTGAAATGAATACTTTGGTTATATAAAGTCTTCTATAACAGATGAGTCATTTTCATATGATCTGTTGTTATTTACAGAAATGAAAGCACTTTTCAGTACTTCCTAACAATGTACATCAGCAGGAAGCTGATTTGCTGAATTGAAAATATTTTACCTGGACTTAGTCTGAATGGCTCAGAGGCATATCAGAGCCTGAGAAAATACACATTTCAGAAGTTAACCAGGACAAAAGCAACACTGTGTTTCTGCACAATAGGTAGTTTTGAATTGCCACTCATGAACAACAAAATTCTCTTCTGCATAAACTGTTTCACCAGCTTACAGTTAATTACTAGCTGCAGAGTAATTCCTAGCTGTGATTCATACCCCAAAAGTGCAAATACTGTACAATTTATAAACCCCCTACCCTGAAATGCTAGCAGCTGTTTGCCTGAGACTGTTTCAGGCCCCAAGTTTCAACCTTTTATCTGTCTTAGGGTGTGGCCATGAGAAAATAAGATGAATTTTTTTAGTAAATAGAATAGACTAGACTATTTCAATTGGAAGGTACCTACAATGATCATCTAGTCCAACTGCAATTTTTGTATAGCTGCAAGAAGCTTTTTAATTCAATGGAAAATTTTACTCCCAGAATGGAAAACATTTTAAGATATTAACCAAAAGTTGAAATTCTTTGCTGTGAACATCAGCATAGGCTCAGAATGATTAAAGAAAACAAACAAACAAACAAACAGTACTAAAATAAATTCTACTGTGGTCTAGTCCTGCCTTCTAGAGAAAACAAGGGTCTTTTTTTTCCTTACCATAAGACTACTCATGTACTACTCCTCACTAACTGAATTCCTAATAGAATTCAACTCCTGTTCTTTTTAATTATTAGTAATTTAGAGTACTCACTTTATTTATTTCTGAATAAAATGACACTGGTTTGTTTTTACCTTAAAGTTATACTTTGCAGCTGATATATGATTGTTACTCCATGATAACAACCCAGTTTTTGACAGTGATGCCATAAGTTATATCTACAATCTCTTCTAGAAAACACTAATTACCAGACTAGCCCTAAATGTCCTCTTGGACCAAATGAGTGTACATTCATGAAAATGTGCTGTAACTCTCAATAATCACTGTTTTTTACAGAACAGTAAAGAGTCTTCTCATGGAGGTAAGGCATTCAATGTTCAATTTTAGTCTTATTTTTTCTTTTCTCTCCTTCCTCAGAAACTCCTGAAGTCTAGTTTCCTACAATGAAAAGTGAAGACTGAAAAATATGAAAACATGTAATTTTGTCAAAACCCACATCTTAAGTCAGCGATGCAAATGACAGGCTGTTTTCCCAAAACCTTAACAGACATAGGAAAAGAGCTGGATCTGAACAGTTGCATTAAAATTGGTTATTTACAGTATGAAGACCAAACACAAAGCTTCCTATCTTCCTATAAGCTTTCATGGAATATAATCCCTTTAAAATCACACCATTCATAAACTACAAAAAGACCACTGCTATCTTGGAAGGCTTCTCTTGAAAAATTAAGCATTTATACAAAACTTCGCTTTCTACTTTGACATCTGTTTTTAACTTTGTTTCACTCTTCTCTACATCCTTATCAAAACCTCTATGTACAGAAACCCTGTGTCAATCATACACAGACTATGCAAGCATATTAACTGAAGGGACCCTGACTTTTCAGTGAGAAGGTTGCATTTTCAATTTCTTCCTCAATCAGCATCCAAGGAATTTTAAAACCAAGTAACTACTAATTTTCCAGACAATTTTTATTCCAATACTATATTTTCACCTCTCAGCTACTAAACCAAACAGTAAAAGATTTCTGAAAATTATGTAATTTTCTGATATATGAAGTGCTGCTTTAACTGTCCCTTTTAAGTCAAAGGTCACCTCCAAAAGATGACTCTGGAAAGAGATTCTGAAAGCTTTTTCTCAGTTATTTCAAACTGAAATCTGAGAAGTGGAAAACAAAAGACCTTGTGGGTAGCCTCAATGTGAAAAATTTACTGTGTATGCAGGTCACAAAATCAATGTAGCCCACAATTTAATGCTCTGAACTTTCACTCATTTAACTGTTGTGTTGAGACTGAGCATTCATTAGGGATGTTTCAGTGAATATAAAGATTCCTGAAAAACAATGGAAAACAAATATATTCTTTCAGCATTCTATTCTTACTAGTTGTCTATGTAGAAACCTATTCATTTACAGGTGAAATATAGTCAGATACTAACAATGTTCTAATGGCACATTTAATTTCTCCTTAAAGTTCCATCTTAGCCTCATCCTGAAGGGTAGAGAAATACTTACTGTTTTTTTCAGGACCAGGCTTCAAAATTTTACCTTACCCTGTCAATCATAATGATCTCATAAGCAAAAATTTGCAAACATTTATCATTTGAATCCTATAAAGCCTCCTACTGTTTTGCCACCTAAAACATTCTTAAAAAAAAAAGGAGTAATTCAGACACTATCATCTTCTGATTTTCACTTAAAGTCTCGGCTGACCTCACCATTTCTGTTTTCCTAGGGTGAGAACAACCGAAGCGCTTCCACTGACCTACTGCTACCTACACTAGCCATGTGCTTTTATGACTATACTCAGTTGCTCTCCTTTCACTCCTTGCTCTCACTCCTCTCTAAAGACTACTGAAGGAGCTTCAGTATGTATTGCCCAGGGAGAAAGCACTGTGGTTTTGACTCATTCAGTGTTCTTATATGATGCTCTGCTGATATCCTCTGTATCTCCTCTGTTAGAGGTCTCTCTGCTAGTCCTATTTCTGCACATAATCTAACATCAAAAAGTGTGCCAGCCTGGTTCTCTCACCAAGCCCAGTCCTGTGCTATCACAGCTTTTCCCTATTAAGTCAAGTGAGGAAAAAAAAATTAGACTCATAACAATTTACTGTGTTGGGGATATTCAGTCACAGGTATCCAAAGACTTAAGTTCTTTCTGTTTATATTTTTATTTTTCTGAGTCTGTGTTTCCATTAGAAATTTTGCAGATCAGCAAAGTTTCTAGTGTGTCTATGTGAAGGTGGTCAGTGCGGTTCCTGCAGAGATCACAGCTCATTAAAACAAATTACACAGTCTCAGATATACATTTCCTCCATTTGCTTCATAACAATGTAGGTAGAAAATGAGGGGAGACAAGAACAAAAATACCCATGTACAGCTACCAAGCTTGTCTTTTTCTCCAGCTGTACCATGTTTCTGTGAAGGCTGCAGTTTTGGTTAGAAACTTACTTCAATTTTTAATGCGTGAAAGAGAAGGATTTTAATCCTCCTTTCCGTGAAAACAGAACCTCAGCTCCAGAGCTGTGGCCTGACTTCTATAATCCTTTGGGTTTATATACTTCTACTTTTCTAAAAGGAAAAAAATATTTCCCTTTAGCAGAAAAAAATTCTGAAAATACTTCCTTAGGTTGGATCATAAGAAAGCGTGAATAAGATAGCATTTGAAGAAAATATTGAGGTTTTAGAAAAAGAATAAATCCAAACTTTTATGGCATCTTTTGCTAATATTAAACTAAAAAAATGCTAAAGAAGAGACAAAACACAGTATATACATAAAATGAAGCAAGCCTTCAGTGAGTCTTCATTGCAACTAGTGTCTGATCAAGTTTTTGTGTTGCTGAAGCACCATTTTTGCTACTGTTTATTTAGAAAGTAATTAAGAACACACTTGCATGATTAGGTGACTCGTCTGTCTATCCTGAATTCATTCATTATATGCAAGTTAATGTGCCAGACTGACATGGATGCCTACCCACAATGTTACTGTCAAATACTGCTTTCTCAATGGGAGATGCTTTCTGAAGCATTTCATGTTTACAGGTGGTGTGTGATATGTTTCAGTCCCCTTCAGTGCAAAGGCAAACAGCTTATTTTAAATGCTTTTCAGTTGAAATCTTCTACCTATTGGAAATGGCTAGGATCAGATTCCTAAATATCCAGTTATCACTCAAAATAACCAGTCTGACTTAGCACCAAATGGGATCAAAGTACTCTTAAGACACTTACCAAAGATGGGATTTATCTCATCCACCTGTAGATCTCTGTAGACATCTACAACAAATTTAGTTTTCTAGACCGCCTTTCCTTGTGGTAGTGAGAAGTAGGAACCTTTAGAGAGCTATTAAAGTGGTTTGTACCTAAGAAATGAGGGGAACCACACTCTACAAGTGCCAATTCTTTTTCTATAAAGGAAGTTTGAATGACTGCTTCAGATACTGCCAATACATTAGAGATGTCTACATAGATGAGATTTTTGTTGAAAGAGCAAAGAGAGATTTTTGAAGTTTCCTCCCACTCTTTCCTGAGTGAATGAGTATATACAGTACCCTTCACAGCAGAGTCAAGCAGGTTAATATGAACAACTGCTTTCAGAAGCTGCTCTCACTTCACCAGCAGCTTGCTATCAGCACTCCCCAGCTGACATTGGGGACTGGAAATTTCAAAGTTACTGAGACTTTAGAATTGATTTCCAACCTACCTTTACTCTTCATGCACTTGTCTTCAGCCTTAGCATGCACCTGACTGTCATACCAGAGTACACAAAAAAATCTTCGTGCAACTTGGACTCACCCATGTGTGTGGACACACCCCACAAGCCTTTTTTGTTTGGAAGAAAATGTCTAAAACCAAATAAAGATGGTAGTGTTCATTCTTATGTATCATGATACTCTCTACTATTACTACAGCATCACTTCTACCTTTTAAATTAGACCTGAATAAAGGGTAAAACTAATTGTAAAATAAATATGAAATTGAGAAATATGATTATTCTCATAACTTTTTTTTTGAGTAATTTCTGTTTGAATTTCTTATTCTGGCTCTGCATTTATGACTAGACTTGTACTAAATATGTACAGACAGAATATATTTTAAAATCACATGCAAGCAACCAGTTCCTTCCACCAACATAATACTACACTGGCAACTTGGGAATCAAAGGGAGTCTAGGGTAATGATCACTTAGTGTTGTTTTTCTTTTAGAAATACATCTCTTAATTCAACAAGGGAAAACAGAGAATATGTGATGAATCTCTATGTTGCTTTTATTTGGCTTATTTATTTTTTTATGCAGCCTTCAAGTTGATTTATAACATTACATTAAAATAACTTGGTGGTGGCAGTCCTTGCTGCAAAACAAATGGATCAAATTAACCATCCTGTGTACTACAATCTTGGACAACAAAGTGCCAAACAGTACATGGGTGGGTTCAGCACTTTTAAAATGCTCTGTATATACCTTAATGCTTACTTCAGTCATTGATTGATTAGACTACAGTTATCATGTAAGAGGATCAGCTCCATTACAAGGAAAAAAGCCAGCTATCAAGTACGTGGACCTCTATTATTATCACCTGAGAAACATTCAGTATAAATGAGAGCCTGAAATGAGGGACAAAGGTGAATTTTTTCAATGCTAGTAATTAATTCTTGCTTTGCATAGGGTAATTGAGGGCAATCACAGAATATTGCATGTCATTTCATTACTGGGCCATCAGATGGACTTCTACTTGCATACCCTAGTAAATGTGTTAAATCTATGAGTACCATGTTGAAGATAAAAGAGAAGATAAAGAAGATAACCTTCCTGTCATTCCCATCTACTTTTTATATTTTGTCATTTCCCTTTCCTTTGCTTTAATATGAAAAAGATTAGGAATAAGTACAATAAAAACATTCTGGAACAGCACTAAATATGAACTAGCATTGTAATGAAATTCCCTGCCTGGGATTTCAGGCTGTTGTGGTCACTTACCTTTCTTTTCCTATGCCTGTGCAAATCCCTTACCCAGCTGCCCAGCACTCAAAAGCATGCTGTGATAAAAAACAAAGGCAGATGCTAGGGTAACAGATACTAACTAGAAAAATATCTGTTCTATCTTGAAAATCAACAACTAGGATGTTCAATTCTTCATGAATTCCATGAACTCCCCTACAACATAAAGTACAATTTCACTGTTAGTTTAAATCACTTGTTCTGCAAAGTTTGACATACATTTTTTTCTTCAGGATAATTTGTGGGGCATAGAGATATGCTTTTTCAAAATTTTGACACTAATCTTATGTTCCATATGATTATCTTATGTTCAGTCTGATTAAGAGTACCTTCGGTTAAATCCTACAAATTATTTCAGTTATTATAACTATGTAAGTATGGGTCTTCAAAATAGATCAACGTACAGTGCTACCAGATTCACAGACCTTCCTTTTAGTAGTTTAAATGAAGAACATCTGTAGACTTCTTGTACAATATGGATTTTTCTGCATTCTGTTGAAATATAAGATCTGACTCACTGAAAGTGCATCTCTTTCTGACTTCTATGTTTTGGTCACATGCCTAAATTACATGGAATAAACCTAGGCTTCATTGCATCAATGAAGAGAATAAGGATTCTTATGAGTAAAGTCCATCTAAAATAAATATAGCCTAAGTCCAGGGCTTTGAAAAGTTTCCATACTGTATGCAGTATCTTGTAGTGCTGTTCTATTTATAATCATGCCAGGCAGCAAATGGTAGTGGGATCCGACACTTACAGTTGATATCACAGATAATGAACAGCAAAATGCAGATAAAGTATGCCCTTATTTGCCATTTACGAACAAGAACTTTTGTCACAACTTTTGCGAATATAGTGGTTAGTATTGGAGCATATGCTTCCTTTGTGCTCTACAGACACAAGGCACAGCCTTGGTCACCTGAGATCACAAAATCCTAGACTATCCTGAGTTGGAAGGGACCCACAAGAATCATCGAAGTCTAACTCCTGACCCTGCACAGGACCACCCCCAAGAGTCACATCATGTGCCTGAGAGCATCATCCAAACACTTCTTGAACTCTGTCAGGCTTGGTGCCAGGACCACTTCCCAGGGGAGCCTGTTCCAGTGCCCAACCTACCTCTGGGTAAAGAACCTTTTCCAAATATCTAACCTAAACCTTCCCTGACACAGCTTCATGATATTCCCTTGGGTCCTCTACCACTGGTCACCAGAGAGAAGAGATCAGTACCTGCCCCTCCTCTTCCCATCATGAGGAAGTTGCAGACTGCAATGAGGTCTCCCCTCAGTCTTCTCTTCTCCAGGCTGAACAAACCAAGCGACTTCAGCTGCTCCTCACATGGCTTCCCCTCAAGGCCCTTCACCATCTTCATAGTCCTCCTTTTGACACTCTCTAAGAGCTTAATATCATTCTTATATTGCAGTACCCAAAACTGCACACAGTACTCACGGTGAGGGCGTGGATCAGAGCAGGATGTGCAGAGATGTCCACGTTTGTGAAAGCAGCAGGTAAATTCTCACCCAAGAAAGAATTAAAATAGTTGTACTGGTGAGAGAGCCATAATCACAAAACTCTATTACCACCCTCCTGCCACTATCTCATGGGTCTCTGAGCTGGGACCTTCTCATAGCTGCAGCAACATACTTTGTACATAGCCTTTGTACAGTCCTCTCACCAAGGCTGAGTGGTTGATGCCTTCAGTTTGGTCAAGAGATTTTAATCAAAACCAGTCACAAGACACTCCCATTGTGAGGTGGGTATTTTTGCATATATTGCATCTTTGCTGAAAATGTCAGCTCTACAAATCACATTAAATGTATCTCTACTCTCCATGGGTTTGGATGGCTGCTTTGCAGATGGCATTCTAATTTCATTTTGTATATACAACTGCATATTTACCTGCTGTTTCTGTGATATTGTGTATTTTACTATATAGAATAGTTTGACACATATTAGCAAAACAGCATGATGCAAGTACTAATACATTCAGCTTGATATTTGATAACAAAAAATTCCAAACTACCAATAAAAACTACTCCAGACTAGTTTATTCCTGTATTCTTTTCACGTCTCACAGGGCAGTTTAAGAATAAAAAAAGCATCACGACTAAGAACTGAAAATGAGCTCAATGTTTTTAATATTATCAGCAGCACATTTGTTTGATCTTCAGTTAAAACGATGTCCATTGTTTTCATATAATGTTACATGTCTTTTTGTTTTGTTATTATTTAGTTTCATAAGTTCATTATGCAAATTAAAATGCATAATTAACTAAAAATATTTTAGCAAATTTCCCAAAAGGGAATTATTTTTGCAAAATGATTAACATATCTTACAGTTTGATGATTCTGGAAAGGGAAATGAATTAGTTTCATTTTCACCACTGATCTTTTCTATTTGCTTAAAAAATTTTCACAGTTTTGAAAATGTCAGGGAAGATTAACCCACTATTAAAGCAGTCATTTATCACAATTAGCAGAGAGGAACATTTCCTTGCTATAACTGACTCACTATTTTTTAACTTGTTCTAAAGGCTGTTCTCCTTAGGCCTCACTAAACATCCCAAAGTATTTGTCTGGTGCTTCCAAATATAAAGTATTATCTAACAGGATATCCTGTATTCTCTGCTACAATTTTTATTATCCTTCATTCCCATCAGATGAATTTTCCTGTGCCACAGTGATACAGCCTAATATACTACCAATTTACCTTTTTTCAGCCATAATAATGCTATTGATTTCAACAGAAACTGCACTTTTTAAAACAGAAAACTGAATTTAACACTATATGTTTTTCCAAGAAAAGAAAAAGTTGCTACTTCTAAAACATGACCATCATGTGCATTTATTTGTTGAATGGCATCATGTACTTCCTTAGTTATGCTGACCAAAAATGGCTTCTGTTTGAATGTACAACAAAGCAAAACATGCCTTTATCTCTCAGACTTTTAGACTGTGAGGGCTTATAAAACCATAATACCACTAGTACTTTAAGTTGCTGGGACAGACTGTAGTTCATACACTGGTGAAAGGTTTTTTTATTTATTTTTAAACTGAATTTAAATCCATTATCAATGAAAGACAGCGGACCAGGGGCAAGACTATTTGATTCAAATTAACTTTATATCATGGGGATTTTTCTGATGCAGTGCTGGTGTGTATCTACAAGAATGCAAAAAAATTTCCAAGCATCATTGGCTCTGGTATGCCTTCCTTTTGTAAATTATACAAGAAATCAATACTGAAAGTAAGGCTGTCAAAACTGCCTAGCACTAGCATACAAGTGACTCTAAATTAATCACAGATTATTGATCATCTTATGGCTGGAACAGCATTGGTGGGGAATAACCAACTAGTTTGCTTTGTCATCAGTTCTGAGAAATGAAAAACTGGAAAACATACCTATCAAATGGACCTTGAATACAAATCCTTTCTGAGGACCTGTACATTATTCTCAGCCTGACAAGACCACCTTGGCTGAAGGATTTATAGTATCTGCTTGCAGCAGATGCAATGGACCATAATTACCTGGATTGAGTGTTGCTCTAAAATAGCACAATGGGAGGATAACATTTATGAATCACAATTAGCATGAACCTTTCCACACAGGTGGATCATGAGGCTGCTGTTCAGCAGTGCCACAAAATAAAGGAACAAAATGATCCACAGAATATTGCAGGCCCTCTCCCCAGTCTGAGAGAAATAAGAACAAATTAACAGAATTCTCGTTGAAACCTAAACTCTAAATTACACCATTAATTGAATGCCAGCATTAAACCTATGCTACTGTTGATAGGTATTTTTTAGACTGTTTAGGAGAAAAGGGACACTACCTATCACAAAACATTTATTTCCCTGATATCAGTGCAGCTTCTCAGACACGTGCATGGATATTTATATGTGCATGTATATATATCTGCACACAAATATGTATGTATAAGCACCATTTAGTAATTATGAAATTGCAATTCTGTCATTATAAATGGAATTAGAAATTCCTCCAAGGGTTGTCTTGCAGTGTTCTTTGAGATCACATGGGAGAAACTTATCAGATATCCTTTTCTAGTTACCTTGCGTGGGAAGCAGTGACAAAAATAGCCTGGGAGGAAATAAATATGTGCCCTTCAGCAACGGCCAGAGGAAAGATGGTTCTGGCAGCAACTCAATCTGTCATTTGCCAGAGGTGTGGTGTCTGTCTCAGATAATAAATAATAAGTAATGATATTACTGCAAAGATTGCATATACTCCTTCATCTGTGAGAGTCAAAAGAACTATCATCTGTCCCTGGCTCCCCACAAATTATCTAAGGAAAAGCTTCACCTCCCCCTTTTATTCTCTATAACTAATAATTCCATATGTCAAGAGGCAATGGATGTCACAAGAAAGTGATGATTTTCAGGAAACTTCAGGAAAAAAGATAATTAGAAACTGTATGACTGGGCATAACTGAACTTTAATAAGCAGATGCACAAATAGTCTAATATGCTGATTACACAACCTCTGTCAGTTAACTTAAAATATCAGTGTTTGAAAAGGCAAGAAAAAGAAACCAGTTGTTGCTCATAAGTCTTGTGTTCACAATGCTAAAGGTTATCAGAGAGAGCTAGTTAAAAAGGTCCAAAACAGACCAGATCAGGACTGCCCTAAAAAATAAACGGCGAGGATGAACAGGCTGATTTCCTGGGTCTCTTATTTAGCAACATAGGTATCTTTGATCATGAGGGTTATGTCTAACAGCATTCACCAACAGCATGCAGTACTGTGAAACAGAAGAAATAAATAATTTTTCCATTTATGTAAAGCTGGATGTTTCCCAAACAAAAAAAAAGAACCAAACTGTATTTTAGTCCAAATTTGATCAGAAATTTAGCATTAGCCATGGACAAAAAATATGTAAAATAAACTTAAATTATTTTTAAAGAAATGAGCTCAATTGATTATTTTTATTAAATAGCATTACTTTTCATTTGTATGGAGAGAAATAATAATAAAACCAAAGTAGTATCAATTAAGAAATTTTAATTTTACTTAAAAATATTTTCTGTTTCACTTCATTCTTTTGAAGTTGAAAGGACCCGTTCTTTTAACTGAAAGAGAAACTTTATACTATTTGAACCACTGTGACTTTTAGCACTGTTAACCTACACAGAAGTCTTCACTGTCCTGTTTTAAAGGGCCAAAGCTCTCAAAAATAATAATCATATCTTCTTATACAACCTGGAACACTCTAGGACTTCTAGCCATTGTCTTTACGTAGCAGTGTACCTTCAAGAACCATAAAGTACTCACTTCGAAGGTAGCAATAGTAGCTTTAGCTCTCAGGATTAACAGCCATTCCTCATTATTCCCATATTGAGCTGCACTAATGAGTCACCATTTGGGTTAGCCTGAGCCATCTTCCACAGTGACTTAAATTAATACAGCTGTTTTGCCCTGAAACAGAGTGGGAGGACTCCCACAAGCTGTTATTGGGCCTCAGCTGCTGGGGCTGTAATGATTACCCAGAGAAGCAGCAATAAACAGCTGTGAAAAGTAAATTCAAACTGTTCTAGCTAGATCTTGTTTGTCTCTGCACTAACTTAATCAGCATCATCCTAAGCACAGACGAGTTCTTAGGATTTCATTCATCCAAAGACTGAGGAGGCTGGCCTGACCTTTCTTAGCTTGTAAAGCACAATGAGATCCCAGTCTATTGCTTCAGGGGAAAAATAGCGAAAGATTAGTTCTATGATGGAGATGTAATAGTTTTGACATGGCCATAGGGCATACCAGGTTTCTAACTTCCATCTCCGGGCCCATTTTGCTCTTTACTTTAATAGTGGGCAACTATAAAAGTAAATTTTTGCATTTTTAAGTAAAAGAAGATGTGAAGCTGCAATAGCAACAAGTTCCTGAATGTCCCTGGAGAAGATTTTGGAAAGTAACATGAATTTCTTAATTCATCCCTAGAGAAATCCCAAACCCCAATGTTTTGAAACCAATTTGGTTAACTGCACAGAGAAACAATAAACCTCAGAAGGGAGCAAGTAGCAAGTTGTGAAACTTTAACAAGATCTCCAAGGAAGCTTAGACGAAAAGGTAAAGAATCGATGTTGCTAAGACTTTACAAAAACATCAGAGAGAAAGTTTCATTTTCGTGAGCTTCATCTGAACCCTGGATAACCTGGCCAAACTCTTGAGTTCTCAATAAAATATCTTTTCTTAGTTGGACAGTTTTAAAATGACTAACATTTTTTAGAAGCTCTATTACTCAGAACTTAGAAAAGTAGAAGATGCTATAAACTGAAATAACTGAATTCTGTATAGCACTGTATTTTCTTTCATCATTACCACTTTAGTTGATTTTTTTTACAGTTGTCTGTTGTTACTGCTCTCTTATGAAAACTGTAAGGCTTTCACATATAAAATACATGAATCCACGACACAACTACCCCTAGATGTTTTGCATACTTGCAGAGTTGAAAGAATTAATCCGGTAGGTTTAACCATTTAATCATTCCACTAAACCCAATCTTTTAATTGTTTAAAATTAAAATTAAAAAAAGAGTGTGTTTGAAGTATGCGAATCAATTTTTTCCTCCTTCCCCCACCTGCCCCAAACCAAACCTATTAGTGCCTGGTAATTTGTTTGCATTAGTACAGTTAGTAAGACCATGAAATTCAAATGAAGGGGGAAAAAAGACAAAAATATCTATCCCTCATAATAGTATTTTACATGCACTTCAGCTGTTAGAGCTGCTTGCCTAGAAATACAAAGAATAACACATTCAGATCCAAATTTACGAAAAAGTAAAAATCATGTTGTACTATTTCTTTAGGATGTACTAAATATTTTGTGACTGGAGCTTTGCAAAAAATACCTTTGTGCTTTGCTCGCAAATCACAGGAAAAAATGAAAAATTAGTTTTTACTTAGTATTTTAATAATTTTTAATGAAGTAAAAATATATTAATTTTGAAAGTAAGATCTGATTTAAAAAAACCCACAAATTTTTCGTTAATAAAAATAAAAAATTTAAATAAAAAATAATCTAGAAATGAAAACTGAAAACAGTTCAAAATGTAAATTCTTAGTTTAGGATCAGCCCCAAATTCTGAATCACCTTAATAGTATATTATCTACAAAGAAAATAACTGATTCCATTAAATTACTAATGGAACTAAATCCATTCTGCCATGTATGTTTAACTTGAATGACTTTTTAAAGTTTTATTTTATTTTATTCTATTTTATGTTATTTGTTAAGGTGCTTTTCCTGAAACTCTGTATAGAAAATCCTATTTACTCAGACAGGAAGGTTGGCTTAGAAAACTTCTGACTAAATTTTCATCCACATTCACATAGGTACAAGGAGGGACTTTTGAATGTGTTCAAATTCTAGAAGAGTAGAAGGTAGTTAACTCCTTGACTTGACTTCTTCCATTTTTCTTCTTGCTTTTAAATCTGTATGCAAGTCCCACTGGTTTATGCAAAGTTAAACAGAATTTTACCAGTATGTCTTGATCCACTCAGGCTGAAGGAGGGGGGCTCTGATTTCCAAAATCTCCCTAAGAGTTTCAGACAGTGGAAAAGATCTGTTACTCACTGTGAGTGTGGGCAGCCTCATCTTTGGGATACAGAATAGCCAAAGGTTAAAAACACACGTTTTCTTTTCTTAGTCACTGCTGCCTGCTTATAGCAACTGAGGAGATGTAATGAGGGTGCCCAAAACAGTAATACCCACACCCACAAATAGCTTTCCACATGTAAGACTGAAACACGGGGAGCACAAGAAACAACACCTGAGAGGCTTTTCCTCTTGCATTTGCTCTTTGCAAAGAATTGGTTGAATCAATATTGCTTACTGTACTGTTACAATGTGTATCCTCATGCACATTAGGCATTCTCAGAATACTGGATTTCTTGATTTATGTCATTTAAAAGACTTGCAATGATGGACTTTAAATGCAGAGAGAAGCAACAGCAAAAAATACATTACGGGAGCTGTAACGTTTTTTATACTTTTCTTCAGAAATCATCTTACAGGGAACTTATTTTTAGGTAACTATCTTATCATTTTTTAAACCAGGAAAATCATGTTTTGCCTTTCAGTTAGACATCTGCCTTCTAAACAGAGCAAATAATATTTTTTTCTCCATGTATTACATCTTAATCAGTCAAACATTTTAGATTGTTATTTAGAAAACATTTTGTTCAGCTACTCTGTAAAGAAAACAAAGGAATGTACAGTTTGCTCTCCCTGCTTCATCTTGTAGAAGACCTCTATCCTTTCTCATCTTACCTCTCCTGTGCCAATTTTTTTGCGACTCAGCAATTCTATATGATGTCTCTAAACTCCAACTACCCAGTCAATATCTAAGTGATTGAAAGATTAATTTATTCCCACTGAGATCAACTATGTCAGACTAGCAAAGGCAAATTACAGACAAAAGCTATCACGGCGTAGTTACTTCCAACCTCCTGCCAAGACCAATCCCAAATGTAAAGAAAAACAGCTTCCAGCTGAACTGAAAAGGCTCTAGTTTTAGTACATCCCATGCAGTGAGCATACTGGTATCACTTTTATGCATTTTTCCACAGCTGAAGGATATGCTCTGCTGAACTGCCTGACTCATCTTGCAAGCAGCAGCCAGCATGTATGGTGCCCAAAACAGTGGTGATGCGAAGTGGGAGGGTAACAGATGGCACATCAAACATGTCTTTGGTACGTGAAGGAAACAGAGGTTGTCAAGTAATTGTGACTTCAAAAAAACTCTTTTGTGCCCTGCTTGTTGACAGCTGCTATTATGATATCTAATCTATAGTCATTATTCGTGGAAGCAGCTCAGCCAGGATCCTGCAGTCATTCTGCTAAACCCACTTAGTGGATTACCTCGAGCTTTAGTTCCCAAAAATTCAACATCTCTCCTATTTTGTTACATGAGAGCAGAGTAAAAATTTTTATCAATGACTGTCAGTAAAAATGCCCCAAAATACTGAGAAAGGAAGGAAAAGAAATAAAGTTGAGGGCATAATATGTGCCAGCAATCATTATTACAGGAGTCATTGCTGAAGGCTGGCAAGACAGTGCGTAGGGATCCTTATTAAACTGGTAATTTTGAGCAGTGTCGAATTGAGTTGAGTATAATTTTTGCTGTCTCAGGTGTCATGCATTTTTATCTCGAATTAACTTCCCTGCTTCAGCCCTACTGCCATCACTGCTCTGATAACTGGAGGATGTGTCATTTTCAGCCTTCAAGATGCTCTGAATAATACTAACATTTCCTGTTTGCTCTTGCTGGCTCAAGTCCCTTTTTTTCACTCCATTCACAAATGCTCCATTTGATGAAGTTACTGGTTTTGGATCTTATTTATTATGTCTGTCCCTTTTTGAAGAACTTCTGCCTTCAATAAAATTATTAAGGATAAATTCAGTTGGCAGGGGAGTTACTTGGGACATTGATGACACTGATTCATCAAATAATACAGGATTAGGCACACAAAGTGAAGCAGCTCCAGCAGGAAAATCTGAAAAAGACTAATCCAGAAAAATGAATAACCTATTCAATGTGGCACTCTCTTCTCATGCCGGAGACCACAACCCTACACATTAAATCCAATTTCTCATTCACTCCTGGTGTTGAGCAGGAACTTCACTGGGGATCTGAGGCAGCTTTACCAGCAAAAGACTTCTTATAATGACCCTAACCAATGATCAGTTTCTGTTTCAATTAATTGGATTTTGCAGCTAAAATAAACAAACAAAACTTTGTCATGAATCTCTTGACCACTTCTACTATGCACAAAAGAATTCCTGGACCAATTCCATCTCTATCATTAAAGCCAGTTACAAGTTAATGTATCAGAGTTTACTGAATTCATTCAAGAATTAATTCACAAACTTCAGTAGTAGGTTTGAAAGGTACATTGCTCAGTCATGCTGTAACATTACCCAAATAACTGTGTCACTGCAAGTATGTATCTTACCAGTAATTGTCACAGTCCTTGATGAGATTGTGAATAGCCTATCTTCCTGCCCTAGGTTCTGAGAAGAAGGAGAAAATCATCTAAAATTCCTTTTCAAAACTGACCAGTTTCTTTTGTACAACATCAAGACTTGGAATGAAAAAACTACTTAAGGATTCTTCAGCAGTCCAAGCCAGGCCATTCACTGAATAATAACTAGCTGAAGAAAACTCAGCTTCTGTACAGATTAACCTTAAGATACCATTGCTAGAATGAAGTTCCAAGATGCAAATGCTGTATGATAATGGCTGGTCCCCTCAAAAAAAAAAAACAACCACAAGATTTTTCACAGGTACAGGCTGTCTCTTTTGTAGCTAATGTGGGGTTTGTTCAACATGAAATCTGTGACCTTACAACCTTGACTTTCTCAAAGAGCGCCCAACTGAGATTTTTAATATATGTCTAATAGAATGTAAGATGACTGCAGTGTAAATGAACAATAGTCAATTCTTTATACTTATCATAATGTGTGATAATTTACCCAAGACTCACATAAAAAGATTTGTATTCAAGCTCTGTAGGAGAGCTTGTAAACAAGAAATCCATTGATTCACAAATATTTACAAAAATCAGGGTGACGGGACGAGGTAAACAAAGAAAAAGCAAACAGAATTCTGCCTTTCATCAACTGGAATGCTATATTGTAAGAAGCAGGTATATGTGGTTTAGGGAATGACCATTTGATTAGAACTAATTACTAGAAATAGTGCCTCTATTTTACAATGTTACTGTGGTGAATTTCTATCAGCTGTATAATGGAAAACCAAGCCTCATGTCAATTCAGAGAATAATTAGACAAGCTCTCTATTGATAGGCACCGCAGTTACTCAAACACAAGTTAGAAAACAGAATTACTGTTATTCCTCCACAAGAGCAAATACCAAGCCTGATGCTATGGGTACTCTCATGTATGCCATCTTAACCGAACATCGCAATTTTATTCACTCCATGTGGCTCTATAAAGTCACAAAATTCAATTCCAAGAAGTGTAAATATTTTAAACTTATGAAAATGCCACTTTATTTTATGTGAAATGGACAAAATAGCAAGAGGCCTGTAAATAAAGTCAGGCAACAAAATGACAAATATTTGGATATGTAATTCAAGCCAAACAATGGTTTGATCCAGCAAGCACTTCTGCCAGTACAGAATCTGTATGTGTGGGTTGCTGAGCTGAATTCAATTAAATGTTTTTGGGCATTAGAGATTACACACATTGAAATCCGAAGGACAGATGTCACCATTTGCAATATAATACTGCTATTTTAGGGTGGCTTTTAAAATCCATCACAATTTGAAATGCTTAATACTTCATTCAATTAATGAAACAATATGGATAGATTCTATTGGGAGTCAGTTTCTATTAATACACATATATTTGCCTTGGTTTATCTTAATGACAAAATGTGTGTAATTTTTAATGCTCCAAAACATTTAATTGAATTTTAAAGATGGTAATACTAGTCTAGATCCTAAAGTGATACAGAATAAGACAGTTCTGATGTTTTAAACTTCCAGCTGAAATAATTTCATATTCTAAAAATTTTATTTGAAAGATTTTTTTTTTTTAATGTGTTGAACAGAGACAGTAGTTTTATATTGTAGTCTTTTTTACATTACTTCTGTCTGGGACCATGTTTCTGTATACATGATATGAAGTCAACACCAAAATACTATCCTTCAACAAAACCCAAACCAAACCAAACCAAAACCAAACAACAGCAACAACAAAGCAAAGAACCATAATTTTAGCTATGAGTAGCTACACATTTATACAACTAGCATGCATTTATACTGAAATGTGTGAAAAGATACCGCTCTACACCAGTCATGAACAATACAATTGTTTCAAAGAAATAACAGAAGTATTAAAAATGTTAAGGTTTATTTTCCATCTATTTATAACACTGAACAAGCATCCAGTAAAGTTTTTGACACCTTTGCAAAGTGTTTAAAATTGATAATGAAAAGTAAATTATGCATTATGGTTGTTAGGATTCTGTCAAAATTGTGAGACATTTATAAGTGTAAAAATATAGCCTTTACTATGAAAGGAGATGTAAGCTGGGGCTAGTATGCTAAGCTAAAGCTATGAAAGACATATGCTGAGGGGTTTTTTTGCTCTGTTATAATTCTGAGTGATAGTCATTCACAGCAGAAGGTGGTTTAGAGGTCTGATGGTTTGTTCTGATCAGAACTGTCACAGAAAGAGATGGTCTCTTCCAAGCAAAACTAGCAAATTATACATTCCATTCACTAGTGGATGCAGAATAGACAGTTTTTCCAGTGGGTCTTCCAGAAATAGAAATAAGCTATTACTGATTCTTACTTTTTTTTCCCCAAATTCTGTTTCTGTCTGTTTACTGGCATAATAAAATTTGTAGTGAGCCAGAGACTCAATTATTTAATTCATTTCTCAGAAACCATAAAATTTGTAATCACTATTTACCTTAAAAATAACCCTTTTTCTCTACGGTCTGGCTTCTGTCTCTTTAATTTTCAGCCCTGGGCACTCTCAAAAAATTTTTTTTTTAAATGGAGATAATTTTCTCTCTCAAAATCAATCATTTCTAAAAAACCCAGTTAGAAATCCTTATTTATCCTTGGACTTTACCACGAAAAAAGTCTTACCTTATAGATTTCACCTTATTCATAACTCTTACATGTCTCCATAAAACAGAAGGAGTCTGATACCTTAATGACAAGGCACTTCAAGTTGTTGAGATTTAAGGCAGTGATGCACAGGAAAATAGAAGGACAGGGTACTTCTATAGAGTGAAACTTGGATGATGCAGCTTTTCATGCTTCCTTTATCATTATTGATTTTACAAAGGGAATTTAATACTGCTTGCAGTCGGAGACATAATATCAAGGAGAGCAGAAAGACCAAGTGTATTCCTAAGCAACTCTCAGGCTTGCCTACAGAGGAATTTGATCAGCTGGGGTTTCAAATAGCCCTAGGGTCTGTTTGGGGAAGAGCTAAAAGCTACATTTAATTCCCAGCAGACTCTTAGTCTTAAGAGGTTCTTAAAAAGGTCGTGAAACATCTTGTCCAGAAATAATTGACTTTTTTAAATTTTCTTTTTATAATATTAATCTACCAATGCAATGACTAGGAGTATAATATATATCCAAGACCCACTTCATAAAATGTTTACAGGTAATAGAAATAATAATTCAAAATGCCACAATAATTTTAAAAAATAAATTAAGGATGTTGGTGGTCAATGTCAGAGTCTCTTATTACCTATTAGTTGGAGGGGAATAACAATTAAACCACTTCTTCTACATTACAGTTACAATTCTTCCTCTGATAGTTTCTTTGTAACTCTTCCAGGTTTCTGTTAGCTTTTTTTCTTCTCTGGAAAAAAATCTCTTACACCCCTTCTCTGCATTTTAGCAAGTCCTCTGTTTGGACTTGGTTGCAAATAACCCCTCAAGGATCCAGTGAGGTATATCATATAAAGTAATTAAAGACTCTTTCATCAGTCCATCTCTGTCTACAGTTGCCAATGGGGTTTTCTCTTACATTATTTGAGAATTCTCTGCTATTTTCAGCAGGGGAATTATAATGGCAACAATTTTTTCCAGACTTTTTGCCTGTCAAGGCAACAGACTTCCTGCAGGACTTGGTGGTATGGTGCCTCAGAGTACAACTGGGATATTATTCCAGGTGTCTTCTTCCCTCTCTCTCAGCTTTACCAAGCATTTCTCTGTTGGTATACTTCTCCATCTTCAATTCAATACCTAGGGGCTGCCATTATGCTGAGTTCATGTCAGTTTTTCATTGACCAAATTATAATGCTAAACTTGAGCTTATATCTTTTTCAGTAGTTTTATCTCAGATTTGGTTGGATTCTTTCCTAGTCTTCCAGAGAGACTACAGAGGAAACGGCATCCAATCTAAATTTATTTCAACGAAGCTGTGGAGAAATTCACAGCAGAGAACTAAAGGAGACTGTATTTTTGAAAAATTATTATTTTAGTTGTCCAAGGTGACAAAAAACCCCAACTCATCTACTTGCATGAAGTAATTTGTAAAGTCAGTCAGCAATTACAGTAAAAACCAAGGCTAAATTTTCTACATCTATCACCTAGTGGCTATGGAACATATGTACTGTGGAAGAGAAATTACTAACTTTAAATTGATATCAAAATATAGGATCTAACAAGCGAACAAAATAAAAATGGAAGGGAGCGTATCAGTCATCAGGATTTGCAGTCTGGCAGTAATAGAATGAGAGTTATCAACAGACCCTGCCACCTCCTGGAGTTTCTTCTCTCTTTCCTCCTACCCAACCTAACACTGTTCTTCCTCATCCTCATGCTTAGAAATGACCTGAACAGATAAAACCAGAAAAGGCATACAGAGGATATCTTCACTTTCCCTGCCTCAGTCAAATCTCCAGCTTTATTCGAAATGCAGCACTTGTGTTCCTAACATCACTTGCTTTCCTGTATCCTTTTCATATTCACTTCATATTTTTTATCTTCAATCCTTTGCAGAACTACACCAGCAACCCTGAATATGTTTTCTATCAACATGAAAAACAATGCATTGGAAAGCAGACCTAAAATTTAAGTAAAACAGGAAGACAGAAAGAGATGACTAGAGCTGTATTTGCGCAACTGCATCTACCAACTCAGTTACTTATTGATGTGATGAACAAAATCCCAGAGTAGGAATAGACTTGGGGGCTAGAAACACTCAGCATATTGGGTTGTGGTTCTTTCTAACAGCCGAAATACCTCTTTTTCAGCTACCACAGCCACATGCTGAGTGGTCACACTTTGTTAACAGGCAATGTCAAAACAGATGCATTTAGCAGATTATGAGTTCTAATCCATTTCATTGCATGTCTGCTAGCCTTAGCTGCTCAAAATGTTCTATTTTTGTTTGATTGCAATAAGCTTATCACTAGAAAGGCAGCTAATGATAATATCTCAAACAGTTTGACACTGCCACAAGTTTGTATAGTGTCAGACTAGCTGACTAGATTGTCTGTAATACCTGTCTTTCTTTCAGAAACTATGATGCACCATTCAACCCTCGTCACTGAGGCAGTATTTTCTGCTCTGGCTATCTGTTTTTCTCACTTCTGAATCTGTTTGATTTATTTAGTCTTCAAGGAAACTAGACAGGACTGGAGTAGTGAAAGCTGCTGTCCTTTTCAGCTAACTTTTTACAGTAATGGCTATCAGCATTACTGCCTAAAAACTGCAGAGCAGAAAGGATTTTTACTCTAGAAACTCTTCATGACATTAGAATTGCAAGACTTATTGAATATTGTGCATTTTCAGCCACTTGAGATTTTTTCTTCCCTTTTTTTCATGTTTAATTAAAGGGAAAAGGTGGTTTTTATGGTGGCAGCTTGTAACACAGTCTTTGTATTTGAATCTGAAGTGGGTGTAGCTGTTCAGTTTTGTGGGAACAGCTGTGTAAAAAACAGTTTGAGGCTGAGCCCACTCCCACTATCAGAAACTATATGGCATCTTCTCTTATACTGGGGACTTCTGCTCTGTGTCTATTAAGTATGCTGCCTATAAAGCTGTTATGTGTTCTGCAATATACTAGCATGATGAGGGCTGTAAATCCCCATCAGCTGCACTGGGCTTAGTCTTTTTATGTTAAGACCCTTCAGCCTTACACAGACTAGTTTGTGCCTGGAGTCTGAAATCAAGTTATGCTCCTGTATTTGTGGTGTCTCGGGTTACCCAAAGGGAAAACAAACCTTGTCTGGCAAATGCGGATTCACAAGAAGTGTTTTGAAAGATTAGCACAGTGTTACCTAGATATTTCATTATATAGATCAACCAATGTGCTCAACTTCCTCAGTCAAGTATGGAAGTGGAGAGAGAAAGTCATAGCTTAATTTAGAAAAAATATTTCATAAGACTGGTTTCAAAGCCAAACCTGACCAAACAAACCAGTAAAACTAGGACACAGAGATATTTGGAAAACACTTGAAGGCTGGAATGCTCTCTGCACAACGTACCAGGAGAGACAGGTCTTTCACAGCAATTAAGAAATCAAACATTTTACCCTGACATACGCTACTGTGTCCTGCTGAGAACTCCAAGTGTAGAAATGTAGGAGTTAGGATCCATCCTCCACTTGTGATTTGATTATAAGAAAAACTGTGAAAATATTTATTCTTACATAAAATCCTATCATACCTATTAGAATCAAAGACAATCTGTGCTTAGCTTTTTCAGCTCACATTTTTACACATGGTTTTGAATTCCTCCACTTAGTTGCAAAATAAAAAAAATGAAAGGTATTTTGCTTAGTGAATTTGGTGATTCTAAAACCTTTCAGGTGGGAAATTAAGGTGAGGGAAGTGCTAGTTGCAGGTGAGAATGGACTGTGTGATCACTTCTGCTGGGCAGTGGGTTGAAAATGGTGCCTGAAGGTTTACGCATGCAAAAAATGTTAACAGGGTATTAGCTGATGCACAGCAACTATTCTCCAAACCTATGGTAAAAGGCAGGTAATTCAGTGTTCTGTTTCTGATATTACTGAGAGTAAAATGCATTGAACCTTGAAGATCCAGCTCATATATTAGAAAGGAGACATTGGCTCTGATTGCTTCTTAGCAATTTTATAAATTTTTGATATTATTAATAATTATAACATTAAAACAATATTATTATAACAGATGATAATATTATTATTAAATAATTATAACACTGATTTCTCTCCCTTTGTTTGATGATGGTTATCCAGACTGTGGCTGTGTGAGCTGACAGCTAAAACTTGCCAGATAAGCAGCAAGGTCTAAAGAATGGAATTTTTCTGTCTCATTTTTCTTCAAGGTTTGCTACTGGGGCATGTACAGTGCACATTTTAATAGCTTCTTCCTGCAAACACTTATGCACATGATTAACCTTTTATGTGAGAATAATCTGCAGTGTATTACTGGCAATAAGTATCAAGTCCTATGGATATGATGGTCTAAAAAGATCTTTAAGGTCCCTTCCAACCCAAACCATCCTTTGATTCTATGATATGCAGGTACTTTTAACAACTAGTAGTCACAAATTTCCTCTTATGGAGGAAATGACACAGAAAATGTGAAGAATTGTTATTACTTTCTTTTTTTTTTTTCTTTTTCATTTTACCCTGCTTTTCTTCAAACCATAAAAGTATTCTGTAGTTGTACTGGATTAGCACAAATATCAGCTAAAATTTCAAAGGCCACTAAAGTATAACTAGTGGGTTTTTTCCTCCAGATATATCTCATAAATGGTATTGCAATTAATTGTTTAAATAAAATGTTTGGAAATTTTCATTATTAAAGATATAGCTTAATCTGCCATTCACTAAGATGGTGCAGTTGGTCTGCGAATATTTGCAGGTTTTCATACATACAGAAGACTGCATTTAATCTTAATAAATACATTTCTCAGATCAATATAGCCATAGGATCACATTTTCTTTTACCTTTTCACATGGAGAATGTGAGAATGTCATGTTCTTCCTACTTTCATATTTCTACCTCACCCACTTCTTGCTGACAATCAACAGTTTCTAAATGCAGCATATCTATCTGCATGCTTAAATGCACTGCTCTTCGTTTTCTGCTGAGACTCAAGAAATATGATCAGATGACTTTTATCTCGAAGGATCTGCACTGTATTCTGCCTCTGATGCACAACATCCCACTGGAGTATTGGATTGTTTATCTACTTGCACTCAGGCTTATCTTTCGCATCTTGTAATGTAGTACATTAAAACAAGGCTGTTGCCCCATTTGTTTGCTTACTGTTTTAGCAGTGGCAGTGCCCTTGTCATGTGTTGTGCAATTGTTGTACTGTGCTTTCTTAAGCATACACCTTCTGTAATTATCATGATTAACTATGTAAATTCTTGTGGTGCTTAAATACCTACAGGGTAGAGGCCCTGACTGCTATAAACACTGCATAAATAGTGACAACTGAACTATTAGTAGAATGATAGAATTGTTTAGTTTGGAAAAGACCTTTAAGATCATTTAGTCCATCTGTTAAGGCAGGACTGACACTTAACCATGCCTGTAAGTGACATACCTACGCATCTTTTAAACACATCCAGAAATGGTGACTCCACCATTTTCCTGGCAAGCTGTTCCAGTGCTTGACAGCTCTTCACTTGAAGAAACTTTTCCTAATATCCAGTCTAAATCTTCCCTGGTGCAACTTGAGGACAATAGCTGAGAGAAAAAGTAATTTAAGGGGTAGGTCATTGTCATAACTAGACTTCTTTCAGAAGGAATCCTGTATTTTAACTTTAACAATTACGCTGTATTCATTTATACACTCTAAAATATAATTTTGGATATGTATTACAGATCTTTGAAGAGTATGAAAGTTTTTGTAACTTTGAAATGCAAATATATATAAAAATACATAAATCCTTGAGTGCAGTGTATTGTTCTGACCCTTACTTGTTGGCACTCAGACAGCTTTTTAACTTTCCAAGGCAGACTCACTATTGCTTGCCTATACAGCCCTTCACATGTTTTGAAGGCATTATGCTAATGTCTTTTTGGCACTGGCTAAAGTATGTCCCCTTAACAAAAACATGCAACATGTAATTCTACTGTTTAATAGCCGTTCAGAAAAACTGTTTTCTGAATTTCTATTTCGTGTAAATTTTCTCCTTCAAAATTATCATCTAGGTTATGAGTGACTTCTTGCAGCCTTTACTGAATAAAGAATAACATAAGCACGAGCTCTAATTCTTTCCTGATTGAAAAATTTTATGGAAAAAACCCCACTCAAAAACACTCCCTCACCTTTTTCATCATGAGTAATACCATACAAGCTCCAGGAAGATAATTTAGACAGCTTTTTATAGAAGGTCATATTTTCCTACAATCACCTAACTCTTTATGACAATAACAGGACCGGTGTACGTGGCATTTCATAGGCGGCTATGTTGGATTAGAGCCCTTCTGAACAGTGAATCAGTGACACGTTCTCCATGTTTGCACATTATATTTACATCCCAAAGTGCAACTAGGAAAAGACAAAGCTGCTAGGCAGTGCAGTGGGTGAATTATCTAGGAGTTTGATGAGATGTGTGAAACTCTGCAGATCACCACCTGCACCAGAAAGTTGAAAGCTGTAGTGAAATGTTCATGGTTACAAGCTAATGTGATGTCATATAACTTCCTTCTATTCAAGTCCACGCTTTTTGATCTACGGGACTCAATATAAAATAAGTGAAATAAGCCTACTAGCAAACATAGTTTATGTACAAACGTAGTTTAACTTTGAATGACAAGTTTAGAATTTTCTTTGGTGGTGGGAAGTATTTTGCTTCTGTATTACAACCATTCATACTACATGCTAACTGAGAGGTTTAGGTGTGTGCAGCTAATACAGCAGAAGGTGGGCATTGCATCAGTTGGAGGTTAGGACTGGGAACATGAGTCACAGGGCAAATGAGTAGTGACAGCACCAATGCATGAGGACTGCTGTCTTCTGAGTATACAAATAAAGCAAGAAGCTCACCAAAGAAACAGCATTTTACTACATAGGAGTTGCATAAGCAAAACTATAGCAGAATAGGTGTGCTCTAGAGTCACTGAGGGCCCACTTGGCAGGGAACCTGTGGCATGGCCAAGGGATTCCCTTGCCCAAAAAATGGATGTTTTCTCTCAGCAGCACAGACGAATGTTCTCAATAAACTGAAAATCTGTTTCCTGGAGCAAAAATTAATTATAACTCTACATAAGAGCCAAAAGAGAAATCTTTACAAGTGTCTCTTTATATGAGGTACAGATATGCTTCCCTTATCGGCCACAGCATTCTATGCTTCCAATATCAGAAAGCACATACTTAATTATTTGCAGCTCTGTTACACATACGCTATCTACAGAAAATGTATTAATATCAAGGGGTAAAAATGTTTTGCTGACATCCAACTGTGAATTGTGTTTTTTTAATAACTCCTGCTAAATGACTGCTATTTCCTCCACATTGTGCTTGTTTTTACCCTTTCAGAACCAGGAGCCTTACGGAAATCCAACCCTGACTTACAACTGTGTTTGCAGTTGCAGAAATCTCCTCCTGTCCTTACAACTGCTCCTTCTCCTTTTGAAGGCACCAGCAATGTACACTGAGAAATTTTTCAGTGAGGGGATGAACCACTACTTGGGCATGGCTTCTGCCTTACTAGCCCCTTTTTGCAATAGGGCTACTCTTCCCAAGAAGAGATGGAGGTATTTGTGTGTAAGCAGGGATTGTATGGTACCTGTTTATTCTGTACCTTGTATATTACGACTAGTTTATGCTTTAAGATTACTAGCAAAAAAAAATATCAGACAGCGTATGACAGATTGCTGGCTTGTTAATATTCCCATTGTGTATAATCCTGTCTGGTGATGACTCCTTTACACTTGTTTTAACAAGCTGTATAAAAATCTCTTCTATGCAAATTGCCCTAGCAGTAGACAGCAGTAAATTGTGACTGGAGTGACCCACATGAAATCCAACTCCTCGAAAGCCATTCTGCATACAAGAGCACTCATCTGCTCTGTTCTGTAAAGGCTATCACTTCCATCTTTCTATCAGTGGATTGTGGCACTTCTGAGAGGTGAAGCAAAGTAGAGGTCAGAGATTTGACTCCTTATGCAAGTTAATTGTCTTAATCCATTTCAGGCAGTGTCATTTTCTAAGGCCCATTTATCCCATCCAGGGAAAAATTGTAGTACTGTCACGGAAGTGAATTAATTCTATCAAATTTGCTAGAACTCTTGTCAGCTACCAGCTAAGCAAACAAGAGATTTCTTTCAAAAGCTCATCTTCAGTATTTTTCTGTTGTTTTGCACAAAACAAAGCGTAAACAAAAATAATTTGGTACTAAACATTTAATTTCAAACTTTAATCTTTTTGAGGGTTTCTAATTTAATAATCCCACTTAGAACTTTTTTGAATTGACCTTTCAGAATTTTACATTTAAAGATTTTGGAAACAGGGACATTAGTATACCTTCTTGAGATAAAGTAAAGAACAAACCTGTGATCTCCACATGGAATAAGAACACCTTTTGGCTACTGCCCTTCTCATTCAGATATTTGTTCCTTGAATAACCCAAACCTGTCACTAAGACCAAGTCTTGATTTCAAAGCATCAACATTTTTGGCAAAGAAACAAAGAAACCACGATGAAATGCTCTTTTTTGGGGTGGCAGAATATCAACAGTACTGGGGCTTGTATTTATCCCCTTCCTGACAAATGTCAAGCAAAGTATGCAGCAGAAGTGCCACATGGGATATGAACAACCGTCACAAAGAAGAAAATCCTGTTCCAAGTTCCTAACTCTCTTATTTAATAGGAATAAAATTACTGCTACTTTCAGCATCACGATGTTGTATGAGCAGGGTGCACTTCAAAAACTTCCCAAAGTTAAAGGCTCTCTCCTCTCTCAAGGCGTATCCTTATACAACAGGCATTTTGAGTTGTAGCAAACCTATTGGAAAGGGTAAAAGTGAGTTTAATAAGAAAAGTCAAGCAAAGACAAGGACTTCATATAGGCTGCATAGAGAGTTTTTCCAGGCAGCAGGGAGGTCTGGAAAGAGACATTTCTCTATATACATATATTACCCTTTTTTCATTCCTCCACTCTTCATTTGAACCACATATGATTTAGTGAAGAGGCTGGTTGAAGCAGGTGTTACACATTACAGGACGCTGTCAGATAGTTTAGAAAAAATGCATGATACTGATAGGATATTCTCAGAGCAGGAAGTGCACTCAGGGAACAGATGTGAGGACAGCATTGCAACAAATCTTTGAGTAAGCACATCTGCTTTTCAATTCTTACAACCTTGACAATTTCCAGGTGAATACCAGAGCTCTGTAATACAGGGACATTTTCTGAAAACAAGCAAACAGTATAGGGAAGAAAAAAGCCAGAGAACAGTTTCTCTCTACCAAATATTTGTTTTTCTCCAAAAATGTACACATTTGAGAAATGGTGAAATTAAGAAGATGTAGATATTCTGTTTGGTTTTGCTGTTTTTCTGTGGCCTCGTGACAAATTGCTACTACATATTTTCATAAAATATAATGAAGCTCATTCAGCAGACAAATAACATTAAGGAGTGGTGTTTCATAAAAAGATATACAAAATGTATTTATTAGAAAGCTCTTTTCACATTCTTTTAGACTACCTTCTAGCATCTGTAGACTGAGGCATACCTTGTTATCCATCTACTAAAATTATAACGGGTTTGATTGCCACAACATTGGGGAGATAATGACTAAATTAGACTGTTGGCAATAACAGAACCATCTTTTTAAATCATGCCAATTAGCATTAGAATTTCTTCCCTCAGGTGTCTCTGGGGTCCCTTTTGGCTGCCTTTATTGCTTGAGATAAACAAAATCATTGTTTTTACCTATATCTCTGATAATTACTTATTTTCTTTTTTTTTAATTTTTATTATTATTGCTGTTATAATGAGCTGGAGTTGTTGATTGCATCGTGTGCTGGTTTTGGCTGGGATAGAATTGATTTTCTTCACAGTTGCTTGTATGGGGCTGTGTTTTGGATTTGTGCTGGAAACAGTGTTGATAACTGGGGGATGTTTTAGTTATTACTGAGCAGCGCTTGCACAAATTCAAGGTCCTTTCTCTTTTCATCCACTCAGCAAGCAGGCTGGGGGTGTGTGAGGAGCTGAAGGGGACACAGCTGGGACAGCTGACACCAACTGACCAAAGAGATATCGCACACCATATGACATCTTGTTCAGCATATAAGGGTGGGGGAAGAAGAAGGAAAGGGAGACATTCGGAGTGATGGTGTTTGTCTGCCCAAGTCACCATTAGCTGTGATGGAACTCTGATTTCCTGGAGATGACTGACCACCTGCCTGCCGATGGGAAACGGTGAAAGAATTCACTGTTTTTCTTTGCTTGTGCACAGCTTTTGCTGTACCTATTAAACTGTCTTTATCTCACCCCATGAGTTTTCTCACTTTTACCCTTTCGATTGTCTCCCGTATCCCACTAGCTGGGGGAGTAAGTGAGTGGCTCTGAGGGGCTTAGTTGCTGGCTAGGGTTAAACCACAATACCCTGTCAGCTGTAAACAGTCTTGGAAAAGAGACTCTTATCTCAGGGGTATACCAGAATATCGAGTTCCTAAGCCTGTAAAGTACTGCTACCCTTCCTCCTGACCTCAATTTACAACAGCATACTGCTATGCTATTTAATAAAGTGTTGTGGAGTGTGTTAAAACACTGTGCTGTACTTTCTTCTTTGATATTAAAAGTTGACAGTAAAAATTATTAATAGTAAAATTTCTGAGACATAAATTTGATGTATAGTCTGGCTTGATCACTGCCCATCTATCTACACATTGCAAGCAGTTCTTTCTGTGAGTGATTTTTTGCAATAGGAGGCAGAGGTTGTTTTCTGGTGCTTCAGCCAGTATGGTAAATCAATGTATCTCAGAAACAGCATATTAGCATATGCTAGATATAACAAATCAGTCTGCATGTTTTTTAAAAAAGATAAGGGAGAGAAGAAAGATTGGTGATTCAGTTAACTGTGGGTTATTAAAAACGGAAAGCAATGTTACTGAAACCAATGTTTTAGAAACTGTGCAACAACAGTAAATACTAATAGATACAGCCATTGGAAACGTGATGTATAGATTTCAGGTGAGAATAGGAAAGGACACCCTGTCACCCTTATTCCCTCGCTCACCTGAAATCAGAATGGACGTGTGACTTGCTGATGTCAATTATGCCAGCTAATATGAAAGTTTCACCAACATAATGTACTCCTCTCATGCTGACAAATTATTCCCTATTTTTTGCATATTCAACCCAGTAAGAACAAAGGATCATTTTAAGTTTAGGGGATCATAATGAGAATTTGGAAGGGATGGGATCTGATCAACTGTTCTATATGCCAAAATTTACTAAGAGATATGGTAAACTTACATGAACTTTGAAATACATTCAAGAGGAAAAGATAGAAACATTAAGTAGTATAGTATTGCTACTATATGTTATTCAAGCTTCTGCATTTCTAGTTCAAGTGGGACATCCAGCAATGAGAAAGATCTCATTGAAGAGAAATTCTTAGAAGAAAAAGATTTACATTCTATAAAAAAAGAAAAAAAAACACAACTCCCCACCCCATTGGTTTTCTTTCTCCTTTCTTCTTGTCCTGAAACCTATTTCCTTTGAAAGTTCCTAGATGGCCAGATGCATAAGGTTACAGAAATCTTATGAAGAACAGGATGCCCAGCTACAGCACCGGTGCTTTGAGAAATAGATCAAAATTAGTACATGTATTTTTAAAAGATAAATTCTAAAGTCTTTTATAAGAGTGTCCATGAAGTCAGAGGTATGACCAGGATATAGGGAGATATAAATGCAAGCTCCCAGTAGACAGGAAATAACAGATTTGAGTTTATGTCACCCACCATTTCAGTAAATGTTGGACTTTGGTAATTTCTCATATTCTCTTTCTCTAGTAACCTCTTCTTGCAGAAACACCATGTTACTGATAAACCTTTAATATCAGCTTTATTTGATGTAGCAAGAAGTCCCACAGTATCATGTATGAAGCATCACCTTAGCCCATGTGAGTCTGATCTCAAGTTTAATCCCAACAGAGAAAAGAAATGCACCCACCAAGCCCAACCAGTTGCAAAGAATAGCTTGCTTGTTGCACTCTGGTTTTCTACAGGAAGTCAGTGGTGACTTGTTAAATCAAAATCATAGTAGTTAAAAAACCTGAAAGAACCCAAATGAAGAACTTTTTGATCTAATTGCATTATACTGATATTCTCTACCTCACTTTCACTAAGTTTTTTTAAGATAAAAAATGACAAAAGGAAGTGCTAAAAGCTGCTCTACAGATTCTTAGCCTATTTATTTTAAGCCTCTACAGCTAATTGAAATGTATTGAACTCCAGTGAGAATACTGGGTGCTACAGAAAGAAAGTAAGAAAGATTCCCACATCACCACAGAATCCCTCTGTGTGGTTTGCAAAGCCTTCACATAAAATCATGAAGGGACTTTTTCAAGTCATGGCTATCCCCAAGTCTGAGGTGGTGACCAACTATCTTGCAAGAAAGGAGTATGACGACCAGAACTTTGTTACCTGTTCCTTCTTAGTCTGCTCTCTGAAGAACTATCAAACAACCAGGACTCAGGAGGCTGCTCAGGCTGCGTATTACAGATCCAGAGGGCTTACCATTATCACTCAGAGAAAAGAAAAGCCTGCTTTATGCTTGTTTCAAGGGTGCCACTTCTGGAGGAATGAGGAATAAAGGACAGCTAGGCTTACCCAACTCACTATGCCTCTTTCACAAAATCACAGAATATGCCAAGTTGGAGGGGACCCACAAGGATCATCGAGTCCAACTCCTGGCCCTGCACAGGACCATCCCCTTTGGGCCCATTCCCAAGAGTCACAGGGGAAGGAAAAAGAGGTAAACTGGGGAAGGCAGAAGAGCACAGTGGCCAGAACTCTACCTAGAAAATGAGGAAGAGTAGCGGTGGCAGGAGAAAACCTTTTCTGGACTGGTGCAGCTGTGTCAGAAGAAACATTAAAAAGAATCTCTGCTACAGATTAATTTTGTCATTAATTGTATTCACCTCCTGTTATCTTGCTCTTCATTGAGGAAAAAAAAAATTAAAAAAATCCTTAAGTTTTGCTATGTAGCAAACCTCTTCAAGGTCAATGCCCCAGCACAGGTTTCTTGCTGGCTGCTACCAGGGTTTTAAGTTAATTGGACCTGACCCTGAAAGTCTGTTAAGTGTTCAACATGCACATGTTCTTTTGCAGGACTAATATCCATATTGTCCAGATGTAATCACTGAATATCTAATGAATAAGATAGGATACCCAAGCTGGCCAGTCAACACATTGCCTGAGCATGGCACAGGCCTTCTGTCACAGAGCACTATCTGATTGGTGGAGCTATGGCACCCAAATATCTCCCTTTAAGAAAAAGAAGCTTCCAGCTGGTCATTACTGTATGACCATGATCTGGACTGTGCTTATCCACTGTATTTACAATCTTACAAGTATTATCAAAGTCAAATATACATCAGAAATGCAAAAATATTAGAGTATTTCAATCATTTTTCTGTATGCAGACTTTCCCACAACAGTTCCACTTAAGTAGCCAGACAACAGACGTGAGGTCAGATTTCAGATTGCTACTCTGGTCTGTTCACAAGATGACAAATACTAAGATCTATGCTTTTCACATCAGTACTAAGTTGTATGCTTTCAACACGAGTGGAAATCACAAAGTGAATGCAAGTTATAAATATTTCATATAAGTAAAATCAAAGGAGGCAATTGCTTTGCATTCTGTTACTCTCTTTTACCTCTTCCAAATATATTGTCTTTGGTAAAATCCAAAACAGATAACTGGTTTTACTTGGACAGCTGAGGATGGATGATAGAGTTCAGACATATCAGTCACCCCATCTTTTACCTAATTACCTATTTACCTAATATCTTCTTAGGTGCTGTGCTTTACACTGTGTTTGTTCTTCATTCACTGAAGAACAAACAGATCCTGACACTACCTATAGGCAGTCACCACTAAATGGGTTCAAACTCCGGATCAAGTTTTACAAGTAATGTGCTACAGCAACTGGCAACATATGCTTGTCCTGGTACAACATTACTTTTCCTTTCATTTTGCCTTCTGGAGTAAGCTACTATTCCGGCACTCTCTTGATACTGATTCCTGTAGCAACCTTCAGTGGCTGAATTTTCTCACTAGATTGACAGGCTGCAGTTTTTGCACCGTGAACTGCACATTCAAATGGGGGCATTGGGTCTTTTTCTTTTCTTTCTGTCTGTGAAAAGACCTTGCAAAAGAGCCTGGATCTAGTTATTCACTCTCAGACAGCCAACTTTTAAGATAGCTTGCTACACAGGCAGGAGGTGAAATAATCTTTTAAATACAAAGGGCAGCATCCTCATCTGCCAAAACCTCACAGAGCGTCATGATAGTTTCTTCTCAGTTCCCTACTGACACAGTGCAAGTAAGGCTGACAGGCAGAGACTACAACCCTGACTCCAGGGGTTCCCTGGATTTCCCTTATTATGGATTAGCTCTGCCT
The DNA here is from genome assembly GCF_001715985.3 of Manacus vitellinus. NCBI lineage: Eukaryota > Metazoa > Chordata > Aves > Passeriformes > Pipridae > Manacus > Manacus vitellinus. The sequence goes on along the minus strand of NW_021940208.1, from coordinate 45,338,154 downwards.
TAAACTTGAAGAGTTCAGAAAATAATCAAGAATTAACATAAAAATGTTCCATGAATGAAAGGAAGAAAAAGTATTAGGCATGCTTTGTAGTATTTTAATGTGTGCATTCACCCACAGAGACCATCATGAACTTCATTAAATAAACAAGTTTATGTACAGTGTGTGCCAATTAATGCATTAATCTGCAGAAAAGATATGGAATTTAAGCTCCAGTCTCTCGGCTTCTAGGGTTTGGATGATGCAAGCTAATGATAAATTTACACACAATGTAAACTCACCTACACTCATTGTATAAATGTTATGCATAACCTCTTGAAACTTCATAGACAAAACATATTTTACAATTATTATGGAAGGAATATATGAATCATAATTTCCATTTTCTAATACATTTTAAATCAATTTGAAAGTACGCACTACAGGTGCCCAGAATAGTTTCTGAGCCATTTACATTTACATTCTCTAGCTCCAGCTTTCATAACTAGTATCTGTTTTCATTAGTAAACATTTTAGTTATAATTAAGTCATATACTTATTTATGCAGGAGAGGTTCTAAAATATGCTATAATTTCTTTAATGCAAAGAAGTTCTAGTGTTATGGTATTATATTACAACAAATACAATGCATTCTCCATTAATCCCATTTTAAATATTCAATTCCTACACACAATATACATGCATGTAATTATCATAGGCATGCAGCACAGTAGTAAACAGCATAAGAACATTGATACAAAGGGAAATTCAGGAGGTCTCTAGTCTAATCTTTTCCTCAAAGTAGGGTCAGCCTTGAGATCAGTTAAGGTTCTGGGCTCTGAGCTTTATCCAGTCTGGTTTTGAAAATCTCCACAGAGGGAGATGCCACCAAGATTTCTTTAATTTTGTTTAAGCTAGACTCAAGAAGAATTATGGAAATTAGTTTAATTTTCAAAACATCTTTATATACATTTGAATTTACAGGCAATGACCAGAAAAGCGGAACTCAAACATTCTTACACTGAAAATGTGCCACTGCAGTATCTTTTTATGATAGGAGTGAACAGTGTTATACAGAAACTTCTGTTCAAATCTGGTCCTATAAATTTTTACGTCTCAAAATACTATGCCCTTTGGAGAAAACCCTCAGTCCTCTGTGCACCTGAATTACTTCCATCTATAATGCAGAATAAAGTTATCTAATTATCATGCAGGGGTGTTGGGACTCCTACTTCGTTAGCATCTTCAAGGCATTTTGTCACCTTCAGGAGGAAAGCACTGATACTGGCAACAGCAGCAGCACCATTTCAATATACAAATGAGGTCACACTACAAGGGAGGATTAGTGGCACAGTTTTACTTTTGCAAATGGTAGTAAATATACCCTAATGAGGGTTGGCAGAGAGTTCCTGCACTGCAGATAAGAATGGCCCCAAAAGATGACACAGAACACAAAATATTAAAGAGTGGAAATAATTTTAAAAGTTAGAGAAGAGTTGAAAATTGAAACACTGATCCCACTTCCAACCTAGTGCAAGCAGGACATGGAGTGGCACTTGCATAGCCTCTGTGCCAGTGAGGAATTCTATCACTCCTAACACGCATAAACTATAGTTTTGAAAAATTACATTTTTCTCCTTTTAGCAGATGCTTAGATTTCTGACTCCTAAGCTCTCAGACGATTTAATCTATACTGGCATAGTACAATGCAGAGTTCCTCAACTTCCAGCTGAAGTTCAGGGTTGCTGTGGGTAGGTCTGGGTGACTTTGGAGATCTCTGTGCAATGCTCTCCAACATAAAGCAGCAAGATGGTTAAAGTTTGCCTCTTCACGCGGTACAATAATCATTAAATGTGTTAGCATGCAATTTTTCACACAATCCTTGCAGAATGGCTAGGGCAGCTCTCAGTTCAATTTTTGCCCCAAGCGTTCTACCAGAGCTCCTTTGCTCCATCTCAAACTGCAAACATGGCAAAGGGGGGGGGAAGGGAGGAAGGCCACTTCCCCTACATTCCTTCTGGCTGTCCTGGTCCAGCTTCAGGACATCTCTGAGTTTCTCAGCTCCTTTCTCCCTCTCTAGCTGTTGCTGCATTTCAGGACTCCCTTCAAGTGGAAGTCCATCCCCTCCTTCCAAGAGGGGTCTCAAGGGTTTGGGGAAATAAAGGCAGTCTCACCCCAAACAGTCTCTACTGAGCTTGGTTCTCTGTCTCTCTGTTGGACATCTCTCTGTCTCTTAGCTTGGCTCCATGCCATCTTTGCTGCTGCTGGCTATCTTCTTGGCTTTCAGCCACGGTTCTCTATTCAGTGCTGTCTCTGCTGCTGCTTCGGTGTCTTTCTGCTGCCTGCTTACAGTGGAGAAAACTCCCTCAGCCTTTAGCCACGGCACCTGGTCCAGGTTTGATACTGTTCCAGGTTTCCGCAGCCCCACTGGGGGCCAAGGCCCCTCAGCCCCTAGTGGGACTCCCTGGCCCCTCTCTCCTCATGGTCTCAAACCATGGCTACCTCTCTTCTTCCAGCTACGTAATCTCTTCTTTTCTGGCCTGTTGTAATATGTTTAATTTTGCAGGGGCACTGATTGGGTCAACAGCAAGAACACCACCCCCTGGGATTAACCACTTTCTAACTCCAGGGGAAAACCTTTTTTAACCCACGACACTTCACTTGAACAACAAAACATGAATTTTAAAGAAATAGCTAAATTAAACATTATACATAAAAAGACAAAATATTGCCTTTCTGTTAATTTCAGTCTCATGCTGAAGTTTTCTTTTCATTAATGAAGATATCATTTCTGGGTGGGCAGCAAACCTATTCACCAGGACTCAGAAAGAAAATAAAATTCCCTGATATCCTGCTACAGTGTTTGATACTAGTATTTTTGTTTTACCATGATATCCAAACCTTGTGGGTCCTATGGGATTTGTACTATACAAATGTGGTGCCTCCATTGATAACCAATTATCTCGATTCTTTTCTCTCCTTTTCCAAAATCATAGTCATAGAATAGAAAGATAATGACCCTGCCTTCAATGCCCTGCAATATCCTGAGATGGAAGGGACTCTTAAGGATCACTGAAGTCCAATTCCTGACTTGGCCCCCTCTCTAAAAGCTACTCATGAAATCATTTTTCCATAGGAAAATGAGCCTGTCAGCTGTCATTTTCTACCTTTTTTTTTAACCCCAAATACAGTATGAGAAGGAAACACAAAATAAAGGGCATAAAATGAGCAAAACTATACCCTAACCTTTTCATTGCCCCCTTCTAGGCACCAAATTGAGCAAACTGTGAGCAACTGCAAGAAGAGGATGTAAGAGAAGGGACATGTGGAAAGTCAGAAGTATCATTACAGATGAAGGTGTAACTTGCTACAGAAAACATTTCGTACAAAATGTAACCTTCACGTTTCCCTCCTTCAGCCAAAAAGCTTAAGGCACACACACATTTTTTTTCGCAGACTTGAAACCATGTGCCAAAATCAATGCATTCTGCAACAGAAGTGAGTAAACAACACACAGGAACATTTCAAAGATGGGGAAAAAAAAAGAACAAATCAGGAATTTCAACTGTGTCCACCTACAGGAATTAGAAAAATACAAGAAGTCAAATAGAAAAGTTCAGTTTTGAAAAGTTTTGTTAAAATATTGTTTTAATTTTAACCCATTTACCCTTCTTGAAAATTTCTAGCCCAATTCACTTAGAATTTCAAAATTAAGAGTTATTGTTTATTAACCCCCCCCAAGGCTTTCTTGTGAAAACTGGCCCCAGTGTGAAGCAAACATGCAAATATTCTTAAGTTGTACCTGAAATACTGTGATTGTCATTAAACTGCTGATAAGTTAACGTTATGTGTAACTAAATGCATTTGTTCCATCATACAGCTGATTGCTATTTCCTCTGTTGTAAACAGGAAATGACTTCATGGAATCAATCGGTGACTCCTGACATCTTAATGGAGACGACTATAATGTAATTCTGTCTCTACATAGCACAACTGTTCCCTGAAGTATATTTTCTATCGATATTTTGTAAAAATGCCTTCCATACACTATATTTCAGGATCTGCAAAGTGTGCTTTTTCCCCTGACAGCTTCATGATGAAGTTGTATGGTGTCTGACATAGTATTTCTTAATGTTTAAGAGGAGACAAACACAAACAGAGAAATGAAACCTAATCTTTTAATAAATGTCTTTTGCTAGCATGTCACTATCTCCAGCAGTAATACTTGCTGTTTTCATTTCTTGTAGTTTCATTTATTACAGATTCTTCATTATCTCAGTACTTCATATGTCATCTACTTAGAAATGAATATGCATTTGACCAAAGGATATAAATATGAGGACAACCAGTAAAAAGTCTAACTCTGAAGAAAATTACATTACCTGTGCAAAAATACTAAGTAACAACATTAGGTGAAAAGGGAGTCCCATTTATTTTTTTATATCACAGAGTCACAGAATATGCTGAGTTGGAAGGGACCCAAAAATATCCAAATCCTGGCCCTGCACAGGACCATCCCCAAGAGTCACACCATGTGCCTGGATCATCCAAATGCTTCTTGAACTCTGACAGGCTTGGTGCTGCACCTGCCCCTCGTTGTCCCCTCAAGAAGTTGTAGACTGAACAAACCAAGTGACCACAGCCACTCCTCATACAGCTTCCTCTAAAGGTTCTTCACCATCTTCGTTGCCCTCCTTTGGATGCTCTCTGAGAGCTTAATATCTTTCTTATATTGTGGTGCCCAAACTGCACACGATATTCAAGGTGAGGCCCCATCACTGCAGAGCTGAGCGGGACAATCCCCTCCCTCAACCGGCTGACAATGCTTTGCCTGATGCCCCCCAGGACATGGTTGGCCCTCCTGGCTGCCAGGGCACTGCTGACTCATGTTCAACTTGCCATTGACCAGGGTCCCCACGTCCCTTTCCATGGCACTGCTTTCCAGCATCTCATTTCTCAGTCTCTACGTACACCCATCCCAGGTGCAGAATCCTGCACTTCCCTTGTTGAACTTCATATGGTTGGTGATTGTCCAGTCCTCTGATTTGTTGAGGTCTCTCTGCAGGGCCTCCCTGCCTTTGAGGGAGTCAACAGCTCCTCCCAATTTTGTGTCATCTGCAAACTTGCTTAGTATCCCTTCCAGTCCTGCGTTTGGGAACCAAATATTATAAAAGCATTGTGGTCAATCAAAGTATGTTTTTTTGCTTTAAAGATGATGAAGAGTGGAAAAATTTTTAATTATACTGATAGAATGTGTGGGCTGCGGAGGCAGGTAGGAACAGAGAAAATTGCTTCAATGCTGTAATTTAAAAAGAAGCAAAGACAGAAGCACCTGAGGATGTCTCCTGAGGATCTTTCAACCCAATCAGCTGCTTGGATTCACATGAAAAAGTTGCCTCTGCCCATGACTAGTACCTTCATTAACTATGAATAGCACAGGAAAAAGGTCAGGGATCACTTTTCCAAGAGATTCAGGATAAATTTCAAATCATCACAGAAGACTTGCAAGAGATATCAGTTGCTGCTTTGCTAGAAATAATAATAATAAAAAGATTCTCATTTTACTCTAAGATGAAAGCAAATGTACTGTGAAAAAGGACTTCAGTGCAGTATTATATTAAAGGATATTTGCCTTTTCAATCTTCATTTTACAGGCTGTTTAATATTTTGTTAAATGAAAGCTGACCCTGGGGGAAAAAAAACCAACAAAACCAACAAAAAACCAAGAAACAACATGTCCTAAACTAAATTAAGATGGATATAACATAGCATACAACCCTGTTGCTGTTCCCTCAAGTTACCATGGAAATAATACATAAAGTACATATTACTCCCAGGGGCAATTGCTAAAGAACATCTTTTGAACACTTCTTAGAGCATTTAAAGACACTGAAAATATAAACTTCTTTTCTAAAATAAGCTATAAGTGAAACAAAGAGTGATGAGATGATAACTACTTAATTGATTGAGTGTGTTATCTATCTGTCAAGGATTCCTGCAAACCATCACAATTTCTGTGTAGAACTGAATGGTACAGTATCAAATTTAGAAGACAGAGGTAATCACTCCTTTACCCTCTGAACTTCTCTGTAGCAGTTGTGATTCCACAAAACACTTAAAGCATTTTAACATTAAGATCCAAACACTTTCAAAGGAAAGCTTCTAATTTGAAATACATTTTTCCTTTATCCTATGTGTAATCCTGCAGTCATTTTTAATTTTATCCCTGACTTAAGTGCCTTGTAGAACTGTGGCTATGGTAGATAAAAAAAAAAAAAAGAAGCTGATCTGGATATTAGAATCAGGTTTCATGCCAGGCAGATGACAGCATTTCAGTATTTATGTATTTATACATATGTATTTATATTTTACTTAAGAAGCAATATATATCCAGGTGGTGATGAAAGACAACATGTGAACCACTATCAGAAAGCACTTGGCCATCTGTGCAAAGCTACAGTTTTCTTTAGTTAATTTTATGCTTGTTACATGTAGTGATAGATGACATGAATTAAGTTTTCTGAAATACTTTTACGTATGGATAACATTAAATAACAATAAAAGATAAATGGGTTAGCTGTGGCCTAAATGACAACCATATGGATAATAAGATTTAGCATATGATAAGGAAAATTTTTAGTGAGGTGAAATGTAGTCTGATGTCTATTAACAAGATATATCTTTTTCACTCCCTAATTTCCTAAGCAAGATAAGGAAGCTTAAATGAGATTCACTGATAATGTGGGCTGATCTCCAACTGCTAAGCTCTGTGGGGCATATGTGGGGCTAAAGTATCTTCTAATTACTTTTTTTCTATTCTACCTTTTTTTTTTTCTGCTATAACTTCCTACCCATGGCTTATAAGTAACTTAATGAAGTTTTGTAAATGAAAAACATATTTCTTGGCTTGAGGGCATGATGTGTACTTTTGATTTGCTTCTGACCTGATTTCAGAACTGTTTGCCTCAAATGGGACCAGATATTCAAGGAACTATGGAGTTTTGCCACCTTAACTGCTACTGATTTAATTATAAATTAGCTATAACTGTTTTCTTACAGATGAATTTCTATTAACTGGGAAGTAATGAGTTTTCATAATTTTTTAAAAATATGCACCATCTTAGAAAAAATATCTGTATTAGGACTCATGTCTCATTCAATTAAATATATACATACACATACACATATAAATAGAGAGAGAGCTCAGACCTTAACCAGCTGGGGTTAGACTACGACACTGGTAAAAGAAACGGAGGTAAGCAGGTAAAGGGAAAGCATACTCTCATGTCTAATTGGTTAATTCTATGGCTAACAGATATCATCTTCATCTAATTCTAGACATTAATCACTAAAACTTTATTTCATTTTGAAGTATGGCAGGCAACTCACATGAAAAGATACAATTTATTTATTATTTTCTATTATTATTACAGAGTACTTACTATTATTTGCTGCTTATTACATTTAAAAATGCCTTGGGTAGTATGGAAAAAGCTTAGTATGCAAAGGTTAAATAAGAAGTATGATTAAAGGTATATTCAAGGAAGTTCCATAGTCAGAGTGATGATGCATGTGCATTTTTTCCTTTTAAAGACCAATGCCTAAAGAAGCCAGAGTTGTTTGACATACTTATCTAAGAGGTATGGCCTAGTAATGTTAAATTCTGATTGAATTATAAAATAAATATGAACTAGAAGAAATTTCTTAAAAAGCCATGGGCAAGGTAGTAGTTTTATATCCTGAACAATTTCAGTAAGAAACTGCAGTTTCAGAAAACTCTGAAGTGCTAATTCCCTCAAAGTTTTCAGAAATGTGAAAGCAACATAGGAAGACCTTCAGTGAGTTCAATGAGGCACAGAGAGATTCATGTTATTTTGTTTTCATCTTTGCAATTGTATTTCAAACTCAGAAGTTAAATACTTAGACATTTGTTGTATAGTCAAGTTTGTTTTCACTCACTTTAGTAGACTTACTCAAGGAACATGTAAGGCCATCTGAATATACAAGGCAATCTGTTTCCAAATAAAGCCATGTTGTAGTCACACTTCTGGGGTTTATGAAACTCAAAATGAGCTTAGAAATCCTTGGAATTGGGTCTTGTTTTCCACTAAACTCCAAGAACTAGTTTGATGTGTTGACATAGTAAATTTCTTGACGATGAATGCCTTTTAGTAAGGGGCAGTCAGAGGGTGACACACAGGGAAACCTTTTGTCAGAGCCCCACTTGTATATTGTCTAAGTTAAGGAAAAATACTTAATACCCATTCCTTTTTTTTTAGGCAATGTGGGAAAGGTTTGTTGTAGCTACAAAAAACTTTTTCACTGCTGTTAGGAAATGTTAGGGAGATAGCAATATGAAGATCTACCATCAGTACATTCCAGTGAAAACTAAAATTTAATTTGCTATTACTTGGAAGAAACTCTCTTTCCCAGTTGTGAAGGTACAACATTTGTTCTCCTTCTAGTCAGACTGTGTTTGCCATATGGTGTAAATAGGATTAAGGAAACTAGAAAGATCACCTTGCTATTCTGTTGTTATGATTAATGTTATTGGACCCATGGGGAAAAACACTTATATGAATAACATTAAGTAGTTTAAAGCTGATTATCTGTCTGATTACAAAAGGGACTAAAACAGTGCAGAGTAATTTAATTGCAAAGATAACTCTAAATAAAAATTGTATGAACAATAGTTTTGTTAGCAGGAAAGTAAACAGGTGTGTTTTCTTGAATCTGAGCTTAGTAAACACATGTGCTGATTTTTATCCTGATACTTCCAGTCACAAAAAGACCATCTATTCATTCTTTTAAATCCCAATTAGTGCTATTGGTTGATCTTATACAAATGTTTCTTCTAAGCTTTGCCTGCATGAGTGTTCTCCTTTCATAGAATAATTGTGGAGGAAATATGGCTGCCTCCTTGGAGAAGCTAACTGCTCTTCCCACTCAGGTGTTCTTTTCAGCATCCCAAGGCATACAATATTAAGATATTGTTCTGAAACTTGTGTACTCCTTCTTCAAATATATTATAGCTGTTCTTAAGCATTCTTAAAAGGTGCATTAATAAAATGGATGGTTTGTTCAGTGCACAGCTAAGCACATAAATAAATAATTTATGAGATTAAGGAATCATATACTTCTTCATGGAAGAAGAAACTGTACATTTAGTTTAAAGCCTTCTTCTACAAGTCCATGTCCCCCTTCTTATGGGACTAAAATAAATAAAAAAACACCTAGGAAAAGATCATGTTAACACGAAAAGAATGGAATACATACTGCGAGGAAAGTGCTAAGGAAAGGTACAGGGAAAAATTAACTGCAGAATCATTACTTTTCTTTTACAGCATATGTCCACAACTTGTTACTTTTATCCACAGTTAGGAAAACTCAGGCTGCTCATCGGTAAAAAGATTTCATAAATGAATGAAAATGTCATCTTCATTGATGAGAAGAATCTATTCTGTTTTTAGTAGATTATGACCTGACATCATCTGATTGTTCAAAAATTATCCCTTCATGGTAATACGGCAACACAAACTCTGAAGACAGGAAGCCTCCGTCACCATAGGTCATGACTAGAAAGTTTGTGTTGCTGTATTACTGTGGAGAGATAATATACATTACTGATATATAACCTTGATGCACAAAAGTTAAAGAGGATGAAAACAAAAACTTGTGCAACTGCTCAGCAGCCCTCTGGTAACAAGTGCATGGCAGGAAGACAGTTTACCTTGATGACCAGAGACTGAAGTTATTCTGCAACTTTGCGATTACAAAATCACCTCTTTTTTAGGCAAAAGATCAATTTGTCTAGAGAAAACAATGACTGCATAACCCCATCCTGCATTTTTTTGCAAACTACTTTTCAATCTATATCCAGTCTTTACACAATTTGGTTTCTCTTCTCTGATTTATACTTTCATTTTTCCAGGCTAGAAGACTGTCTTGCTTCATTAGACATTAGAGATTTGCCATATAATTCCCTTCAGCGAAGAATATTTTAAAGAAAGGTTTACCACTCAAGAGAATGCTGTTTAAGAATTGAGGTTATCAATATCTGTTAGAGTGTAGCTATGTTTTCTATAATAAGGCACATGATAACATTATGTTAAAAGTTTTAAAATACTTGCCTTTTATCTGCTGCAATAGTTTTGCTCTGGGTTTATATACCACCACTGATAGAGCACAAATATTAGAAAATCTTTTACTTTTTGCACCAGATTCAGTATTGAAATCTTTTCAATTTTAAATCAATGCATTATTGAAGCTACATTAACTGTTAATTCAATTCATATCTTGAACTTATACCAGTATTTAATTTTATTAAAATTTCAATTCTAAAGAAAAAATTACTTTTTTTTTTCCTTTGGTTGAGATTGTAGTCCTTGGAAAGAATCACTCCTAATGAAACTGTACTTTTTTCAATATTTATTTGGACTAAGGAAAGAACATGAGATATTTTAGTTACTAAGTCAAATACTTACAGGTAAAAACACATACAATATATAAAAATAAAGTATAATGAGAAACTATGGTTAAAAAATATATGTAAAGATATACTAAGTAAAACTGACAATTTTTAACATTTTTGTCTAAAGATATTTGCTATATAAACCTTTTTTTAAAATATTTTTTCAAAAGATACTTTTACTTTCCAGTGCTAGATCAACAGTTAATCATCCCTGTATGAGCCATTCTAACCCAGTGTCCCTTCAGATTGCAAAGCCGTTCAAACTATGTTTGTTAAAAATAAGGTGGACATTAACATATCTCTCAGGAGCACTGTTTAACCTTAATAAGTAAGCTGTTTATTGAACCTGAGACCACACCATAGGGGTTTAGCTGTACATTTGTTCCAATAAGATAAGATTCAACACCTGTGCAATTTGAAATTTGTTTTTTGAATTTCCCTTTGTCAAGCAAGGGCAAACTCTCTTCTGCTGCACAAACACAGAAATACAGCAGTTACCAGCAGTCTCTCAGTATATAATGGAAGGAATGGAATTTCTGAAGGAATGCTTCTGAACCAGCAGAGTCCTCCCAACAGCAGAAACCCAGCTAGCTACTGATAAAGGACTGTGTGAAAGCCCTAGAAATCCTACCTCCCAATAAAACAAAAACCACACAAAAGTATATAGCAAGAGAACTGGAGCACCTGGGGTGGGACTGATCTCACCTAAACCCGATTAATAGCCTCCCTTACAGCAGAATTCAACTAATCCAAATTAGACTTTTGCAGTACAATAACACTAATTCCACTGAGCACAAAGAGCCAATACTTGCACTGCTGAATAAAACAAGGTCATGAAGAGTCCTTTGCCCTTCAGGACAAGTTGCATAGGTTGACATACTGCATAACCCCAGCAACCGGTTTCTTCTGAAGCCTCTTGTTATCTTGCTGCTGATCCTCATACATTACTGCTATTTGTACATGTGGGTTTTTTTCATTTCAAACTGTTGATATAGCACTGAGGTACCACCAGCTAGACTGACATTTTTATAGCAAAGAGTGAAACTGAGGACTGTCTAGTGGAATGTGTCTCTGGCAATGGTAGGGAGGTTGGAACTAGATCATCTTTAAGGTGCCTTCCAACCCAAACCATTCTACAATTCTATGATTTGCTTTGCACATGCCAGAAGGCAGCATGAGGACAGATGGGACAGTACTGATGTTGCTGTGGGACTCACAAACTGTGTAGGTTATGGAAAGCCAGGACTGGTGCAGTCCTTCTCATACCATGTATTGGGAACTGCCCTTCAAGTGCTCCCCACAAACAACTCTGGAGCACTGTCTTGCAAAGAAATGACTAGGTGGTATGGGACAAAACCATTCCAGTAATGTGTAGTAAGAATGAGCATCACTCCAGTTCTCAAACCCACCCCAAGGACATGCTTTATATAGTATAGACATATTCAGTTACTAGGTCCAAAGTAGATGGCTCAGTGAAAAAGGAAAGCAGGAAGAAGTTAGAACTTCTCTAAGAAAGAAGTAGATACAGGATTCATGAAGAAAAAGAGTGAAATAAAGACAGAGACACTTAGGGAAACATATGCAAAGCCAATAAATCATCTCACAACATTAATCAGACTCTCCAAATCAATTTATCTCTTCTATGAGAATCTCACATGGGTGCAACTAAGCCATTTACTTGAATATGACACAAGGTCCACATGTGCACCATCATTAACATTCGTAATGTTTTGAAAAGTAGACAATTGTTTAGATCAGACCTTATTTTACATACCGTGTCTGTCCTATCCTCAGCTGATTGAAAACAGTAGTTAATTAAGTGCCTGATATCATTATTTTCCTATTATACACTCTGAAAAATTTGGAAACTGATGTGACATTATAGACTATTGCCCCTTTTTGATTAAATGGAAATCCTAGTAGATAGAACAGCTTTTTTTTTTGTTTGTTTGCTTGCTTGATTTTTTTCTGATTCAAGTAGTAATGAGAATCTTGTAGGTGTAACACAACTGATTGCACATTTTCAAATATGAAGAAACAAAAAAAATCCAAAATATGTGAATAAATAAAAAAATTGTGGATTATTTTTATTTTCAATTTTAAGCACTGATGATTTGCTTCCTTAATAGTACTCTATTACCACCCTAGACCTGCACACAGCAGTCTTACAGTCCTCTTTTCATTTAAATCCCAATAAAAATTATAAAGTGCAAATTATCAAGACAAGAGCAGCTTAAAAACTTGGTGGTGTGTTTGTTTTCTTTTAACAGGGAATACTGATGCTTCTGTAGCTTCCATGCAGTTAATTTCTGGAAAAGCTCCTGCCAGATGGGGAGAGTGTGAGAGATGTGCACAAACTCCTACAGTTAAATACCCGAATGGACACCTAGCAGAATTCATGGGCTCATATGTATACACATGCATACACATCTCTCTGCCTGTCTGTCTGTCATCTCCCTATCCCCAGACACTCTAAATAATGTGTTCAACTCTATTCAATCATATCTTAAATTTTGTTTTTATTTATTAGTTTTATAGTGCTGATACCATACTGGGTAGATCAATTTTTAGAAGACTTTGCAGTGGCACTTGAGAAACCTTTAATACTCTCTATTAAATGTTAACAATCACCTTTTAATATGTCCTAGTACATGAAGTCTTGATTGCTATTTTCAAAACAATGCACAGTTAAATTCAAATCAAGTTTGAAATTATGAAGTAGAAGTGGATCTAGAAGCTTCTCAAATGCCACTTTGTATTGATGCAGCAGCAAAGGGGTAAGCCATCTGATGAGCACAATCAAAGGCAGTAGATGTGATATCAGCTACATAAAATGTCACAGTCTGAGCATGCTGTCTCGATAAGTACACCTTTCACCTTTCAAATATTTGTTTATTTAGGAACCTTCAAAGCTGGTCTAAGAAAAAAATCTTTTCTAACTGAGGATTACTCGTTCCATCATTTATATAAAAAAAATGGCACAGTGTGGTTTTGAAATGAGTTTAGTGCTATCCTGTTGAAAGTTACATCCGAGAACTTTGTACCTTTTGGAAAGCTGGTTCATTTTTAAGCATGGTTTCAGTCCTTAAATAAAACAAAAAATAAATTTAGTTAATTTATGTTTATAATGCCATAAAAAATGGTAAGGTATGGACAGCAGTCCCTGGTTTAGACATGTGATGGCTCACATACCCTATCTGGGAAATAACTTCATTGTATACTTGAGTGTAAAGCAGAGGTGTACAAGTTTCCCTAAAACAGAGAAGAATTTACTGGCATACTTCCAATTAAGTTACTCCTAATTGAACTTCAGAGCCAGCTTTCAGAGTCAGCTTTACTTTAAGCACCTTTGTATATGCCTTCTTCAGTGGAAATATCTTTCTAAATCAGGATATTTATAAATACTGTGTTTCAAGCTCATATATTAAGTGGTCATCTGCTAATTTAAACTTCTAACATCTTAAAATGTGTTCTTTCCACAAAGTCATTCCAGGCAGTTAATAAACATATTCTGTGAGTTAATCTACATGTAAAAGAAGAGTTTATGACTTTCCCATCTATTCCATTAATCCCCAATTATTCAAAGTTTTCCCAGTCTCAGTGAGAGAAACATTTATGTCTCCAGGAAATAATTATTTCTGTCCTTTCAAGTACACTCACCATATTCAGGAGGTTACAAAACTGTATTAAAGAACCTATGCTTAAGAATGAATAATTTCCCTGGATTACATTTTCATTACACAATGTTCAAACACTCTTATACCTTAAGCCTAGCAGCAAACTGCTGCATGTTTTTGAATACATTTTCACAGACAAAAATACCTCAGCCTCAGCTATTAGAATATTACCAGCATAAGATTAACATTTTTAATATAAATTTTAATAAGAGCACTTTTTTCTTAGACTTGCCCCTTTTTAGTAATATACTTCCCAAACCCACCAATATCTACAGCATAAAGAAAAATAATTATATAATGAATATAAAAAGAATTTAATTGTATTGTTGTGTGAATACAGATGATAGACCCAGTAAATAAAATTAAAAAAAAGTTGTTTGATACTGAAACATTGTGAATATTTAAAGAAAAAAATGCTAAAAATAAATGTTTCCTAGGCATAGATGACTTGTCTTAAAAAAAAATAAACATACTCCCGTTTTGAAGACAAACACAATAAACAACAATAACAAATCTCCTTGTCCCACATTTGGTGACTCACAGAGACTGTACTTATGTTTTCTGATGTGTAAAGGGGAGGTAAACACTGAAGAATTACTTACTGGGGCTATGCGAGAAATTATTCTGTTAATTAACATTTACTTGTAAATGTTCCACATCTAAGGATAAAAATCCGTGTTATTTTGAGTTAGACCTCTCACAAGTTTAGTTCAGACAAGCCCATAGTGACAAAAGCCGTTTTCTGACAGTGTAACTATCAATTATCAATTCTACTTTTCCCTAGACAGAAATGGTAATTATTTATTTTAAAAATAGTTCTCTCTCCATAAACACTTTGCTGCTTTTGTGGACCTGACTTTTGATACCTCTAACCCTCTGATGTTTCTAGTGATCATTCAGACACTTTCTTATGACTTTATCTCCACTTCGTGCCTTACAGTGAAGTGCAAATCAAAGGTCCAGAGAGCTTGAGTTAGGTAAATTTGCATAATATAAAGCAATGAGACATGAAGTTTTCTGTTATTTCTACAAAAATAATTTAGAGACCAATACCTGTAAATCTTCAGATATCACATAAATTTTCATTCTTCCTGTCTACAAAAGCTTATATAAAACAAATCTAACCCTCTTAAAATTGCACATCTGCTATTAAAATGAATAGAATGCAAATGTCCCACAGACTTTTCTAAAAAAAAAAAAAAAAAAAAAAATCCGCCAAAAAGACCACCTTAGTCCCTATCCAATTTTACAGTCCCTAAACCACAATGAAACAATGCAAAATTAACATCTCAATAAAACTTCAGTTGTGCTGGAGAGACATTACAAAACCAGATCACAGTAATCTTTTACAAAGAATACTATTTCTGCATGCAAAATGTATTTTTTTGATAACTCTTCATGTTAGTAGAGTATTAAGAAAAAAAAAAAATTCAAGCACAGTGATTAGCACCATGCATATGTAAGTAGAGAATATGTATGTAAACATTACAAATAGGAAATTTCACTGTTTCACTGGCAAATTATTATCACACTTTACACTGCAGTTCATAGGTGGAGTCTGCTCCCAGAGTTGCATTTTTAGGGATAACGAAGAAAGCACACAGGTGACTCCTGTGTGGTAAAAATTTCCCTTGTATCTACAGTTGGTCTATAGCCTTGCAGTCTGTGCTTGCACACAAAACTGATTTCAAGGGTTTTCCCTGCTGGTGAAAATCCAGGCTGAGGCCCCGTGAGATGTAGCTTCAAGGTGGATGCAGGGTGCCTTGGTAGCTGGCTCTGTGCTTGTGTGAGATATGTGTCAAGGAAGAGCAAAGGGTGCAAATGCAACCTTTTAAAGCAAAGATGAGGGTGTATGGTCCTGAGGCTACAAGGGCAAATTGAATCTCAGACCTTCCCTTCAGGCTCCAAGGTTTTAATAGAAAAGTAAATCTGTGCTTCCAAATAAATAATAAATGATGAAGAGGATATTTCTTCATGAGTACATTCACATAGTCCATTCTGATACACAAGGGAGACAACAGAAAGAACGAGTGCATCATAGCAACAGTTTTCTTGTTTCTGTGTAAGAGAAATGGGAAAACAAATAATTTTCAACACAACATGATGAAGATATTTAGAGCAATTCCTGTGTTCATATAGAGAATAAACCTATTTTAAACTAACTTCTTATGCAAACTTTTAAAAATAAGGTCTTTTGTCCTTTACCAATCACACAGAGACTCACAAAATCTTCCTAAAACAGAAATAAGAAAGCAATTCAACTCAGCCGTGACTACAGTAGGCAGTAAAAAGTAAAGTTGAGAACTCAGCTATTTTTCTTTCTTTATTATTCTGATTACTGTTAAAGCCCACGTGGAAACATAAAAAGAAATCAATGAGTATAAAATAATATACATATTTATGCAAATGCCTTTTATATCTTTTACATATTTATAATTCACTTGTGCTCTTGCACATACTTTAAAATTTCTTTTAAGATATTAAAAATTCCAAGGACTATACAAAGAACCAGCAACTATGATTTGGGTTTGAGTATTTTAGGGTTTTTTTGGGAGGGGGTTGTTTGTTTGTTTGTTTTTGAGAGTTATTAAAAAAAAGATGGAAATATTGCAACATTCCACATCTACTGATGTTGGGTCCAAGACTTTTTCCTCTGTGGACATAGGAAGAAAGAAACAGAAGAAGGGAAAAATAATATGGTAAAGGCACAGACACAAAAACTGCAATTATGAAGCATGAAATTTTATCAATTTCCCACTCATATAAAAATATTTTCAGTTCATTTGCATTTCAGTGAATGAATACCTGAAAGGTGATTTACTCTTAAAGCATTCTCATTTAAAATGAACTATTTATTTAATAAATGCAACTTCTCTTTCACTTTGCATTTATCTGCAAATAAAGTTCATCTTTTTAAGCTGACATAAGTATATGTATCATGTTCTTAGACATTTATGGAAAAAATATCTCTGCCTATTAGGTTCCAACCTTTATTCTGTGGCATGCAACAAAATCTGCTGTTCCTTATGCTTGTGTGACAATGAACTTTACAAGAGTTTGCTACAGTTCCCAGGCTAGTAAGCAAATGCGACAGAGACAAGAATTTAGATAAATCACTGCTGGTATGAAGATTTTTGCAAGCACATGCACACATTTTTTGCAGCTCTAAATTCAACTTCTCTGGGAGAAATTGAAAGAAAATATACTTATATAGCTTATAGTTTGATAGAATCTTTTTCTTCTACAAAATGTTACTATACTTTTAGCTTGCAAATTCTAAAATATAGGACATATCATTGTATCTTGTCCACAGTTTCTGATCAACTTTCTGTATTCTACCTGTCCTCATCACTTCTCCCCCTTCCTGTGCTGAGTTTTATTCCTTTTATTTGCAGGTTTCGAGTGAGAAGCCTTTTTCTTTAGTAGCTTTATCTGCTCTAGCCCATTCTCTCTGATTTCTTCAACTGAAGTTACTAAGTCTTTTTGGTCTCCTCTTTATCCTGAAGCTAAGCAATTAAGTTTGAGCTGATTAATCACCTCACATATTCTTTAAATAGATTTCCTAGCATTTTTCAACAGTGAACTTATCTAAACCCATGATTCCATTTTCTTAATCTCTCTAGTTTTCTTTGAGGTTCTACTAATTTCTTTTTTTTCTTGAATATCCTGAATAATTCTTTATCACCTTCAAATATGGAAATATTTCTTCCGAATTGCTCGTCAGAGATCACTGAGCTTATTTCTGAATCTTGTGCTTGACACCCTACTGCTAACAGTCACTTATGAAGGACCTTAGTGGAGTCTCTTTCAAAGTAAAAATGGATTATGTCATCGAGTTTCTCTTCATTCACCAACTTTAATCTATCAAATGTTTATAAATAATCAATTAGAGAATGTTTGGGTTTGTTTTTCTCCAGACACTGCTGATAGCACTCTGCAATATAATGTGTATATATTTCATAATTTCACTCTTCATTGACATTTCAACTATTTGAATGGTGCTTAGTTAAGATACACTAATCTTTTCCCAGAAAAAAAATGTAAAACCACAAGTTTCATATATAATGTTTTATGAAAGAAATCTTTTTTGCTGTAGAAAATATCTACATACATGTAAAATAGAAAAAAAAAGAATATACTGTGTTATGGTTAGTCAGCTCAGGAAGATGTTTATTTTATGAGCTCATCCTTTGTCTAGTGAAATTTAAAGATAAATAAATAAGTCAGGGCACTAAGCTATGCATAAATACATATGCAGTTAACATAACGTTATGAAGCAAAAGAGTGACACCTGAAAATAATATCACCTCAGCAACTGGAGCAAGGCAGCTACTGTTCCAGGTAAGGTTTAAGGAAAGACTATGCAGTCTTCCTGTCATTTTTTGCCTCCTAATTTGTTTTTTATCTCTATACAATGGTTTTTAATTGCTAGTATATAATTTTGAAGCAGTTTTATGTTAATCATTAGTGACATACAGTGTTTTTGTTTAGCGCTGCGCTCTAAAGGGCAATATTAATAGTCTGCTAAGATTCACTGGAACTCTAATGTTAGCCTTATGTAGTTAAAAAGAATTATATATTTTTACATGAATTTTGAAGTTTTTGCCAAAAACCTGCCATTCTTGATCCAACTATGAGTCCAATGTTCTTATTTCCAGAAAGACTATTTTCTCTCTAGATATCTGGGGGTTGATTCCACTCTAGCTTACACAGAAAAAATGAGTGTGTCATCATACATTAAGTTAACAAATCCGGTGAAACTTTCATTGGTACCTTTGATAAGAAAATGAACATTACTAACAGCAAAATCACAGGTAAAAGGGAAAATATCTAAAAGTTCTATAAAAAGGTAAATCATGTTTACATTATCGTGGCTTTTATAGATGTCTGTAATACTGACATTTCAGTCTTACTGAAAGAAAAAGAACCATTCACTTCTTCATGCCTGCAACTGAGACACATCTTTGGATTTTTAAAACCAAGTGTTGCCTTTCTATCAATAAGCATATACATATATATATATATATATATATATATGCATGTACACATTTGGGTCAGGTGGCTTTTGTGATATGCTCCAGGGAGTGACCCTTGACTTAGCTAAATCAGTCCTGAATGATTCAAGCCCATCCTGCTCTTTATGAATTAGTCTGCATGCATCTTCAGGCTATATATAATTTGGATGTATTTCACAAGTATTTCACAAGCCTTTTCAACATTCTCAGCACACCATGAATAGTATTTCTCTCATCATGTGACACTGGATCTCATGAAGGACAATTTCATTTTAGGGTATGAAACACTGTAGAAGTATTTTTACAGGTGTTTAAAAATTAATACTTCTATATGGAATGAACATGCTAAATGGCTTCCTTGGTACCTGTCAAGTTTTTGATTCAATAGCAGGAATATGAAAATCTGTGTTGTGTAGTGTAGTCCCAGCCTGCTGGACTGACCCTTGGACCAGCCTGCAAAGAGACCCTCGTGATGCTTATCTGCAAAACAGACACAGTCGGTCCACTCCAAAATGGATTCCAGGAGTGATTCTGCATGCATGAGGTGTGAAAAACCAGGAAGAACAGGTTTTTGGATTGAAAAAATTGAATCATTCAAAATGACAGTGTAAATACAGCCTTTGTGAAAGCAGCATAAATCCATAGCACTGGCATGATTGACTCCTCTCATCACACATCCCTCCTGCTTGATCTTGAAGGAAGGCTATAACGTGATACATAATTCTGACCAGAATTAAAATGCTATAAAGTCTTCCTCAAGACTTCACTAGAATAAGTATTAAAATATATATTTGTCTATAATCGTCTTGCTGTTTGCCACAATTACAAGTTCTCCTCCTACGAAATCCATAGTAATAGATACAACATCTGAAAATTTGCTACTCCTCTTTTAAAAATATGGTGTTATAAATACACTTATATTTATATTTATATGGGTGTTATAACAATATTTGACATTTATTAGTCTTATAATGAAGGTTAATATTTAACTTATAACAAAGTTTTATTCTTTCATCTATGGTTATTCAAAGTACTTCAATGTCCACAGCTGTCACCATCTTACACCTTTTTAGATGCCTCCCTGTCAGAAGTAGAATAATGGCAAACTGGAACTGTGGGGTAAATCATTAAAAGGAAAGAGAAATTCAGCCATCTGCTGTAGAAATACATATCAACCACTCTGAGCAGCTGAGCCATTCATATTAAGTAAAAGACAGGCAACTAAAAAGAAATATTTTCAACATTTCTGAACTTCTGAAGTGTTTTCTCTGCTTGTGTGTAAACTATTGATACTACACAGTGAAATGTGACTAAGAAACAAAACATAAGCTTAATTGTCCTGACAGCTTCTTTAGCTTAAAAGCAGATACACATTAGAAAAAGATATTTACATCTCCCATTTTCTCTTTGTCTCAAACACCTTTATAAACATCTTAGAGCATGTACAAATTTTTGCACGTCAAAGTAAAGGTAAAAAAGTAAAAAAAAAAAGTAAAGCATTTAAAAATCACCAGGGAAAAACCCCACAACTTATTCAAGTAAAGAACTGAAAATGTGCTCTTCCAAAATTATTGACTCAAAAAATCAATGCAATTAACTGGATTTAAGTGAATAAAAAGGTATCAAAAGCAATCAAAAGAAAACAGAGCACATAAAAGTAGTCTGGAAGTCACTGAAACATACAGAGACTATCAATGTATGGGAAAGTTAAGTGCTCTAAAATCTGAAAAGTACAGTTTCACGAAACTCTGGGATTAGAATGGAGTTACTTAAGAAAATTTTTGAAAACAAACAATACAGTAATAAAGAAGTATTGTATTGCATTGATCCAACTGAGATATAACTTGCTTTGCTTTTACAGTCATCTCATGGATCAGAAAGGACAGACTTTTGAAGACATAATAGGAAATGCTAAGCAAACGAAGAAAAATGAAATTCTGCCAAAGAAGGTGTATTGCAATACTTATTTTCCATTCAGTTAAAACCTGAAGAATATCCTTTCTAAAACCATGTTTGGAATGAAATAACAAGCCTATAATTCAGAATAATTAAAAAAAAAATCTAAAGGAATTTTAAAATGTCTCCCTGTAATTAAAGTTTAAATTAACTTTCCAACAAGTTGGCAACAGAAACTCTTGGCCTTTTTCATGTTAATTTGGAAAATATAAATCATCTACCTAGGGAATGTCACTGTTTATTACAGCAACTGGATCTTGAATGTTGTTCCAATGTGGAAAAGTTGAAATGGTTCCTTTTTGTTTCAAAAGAGCACAAACATGGATCCTTACCCAGGAGTCTTGTAAATTATTATTGCATATATGTTACACCATATGTTATCCCCTAAAGTAAAACAAGTAGAGCCACTGAGGATACTAATGTAAAAATTTAGACTGTGTTCAACAACAACAGCAACAACAACTCAGATTGGTTGCTGTGTGGGTTACATAAAAGCTAGTGGATTCTGGAAGATGCTTAACTGTTTTGGAGAAATCAAGAAGAATATGTTTCTGGTGTCATCAGGAAGTTGAAATCAGATCATTTGTCCTGCTCTATGCAGCAGAACTGGGATGCTAAATACAGATACAGAAGGCAATGCTGTCATATTGACAGAGCACCTGGATGGCCTGGGAACACTGGCATCTTCACATAGGTACCGTATCTTGAAGAGTTTATTTTCTATATCTTTACCGTTCCTCACCTGACTGAAAGAAAGTCTGTGTCATAGGGGGTATTCTCCCCCAGGTGGTACAACTATTTATCTCTTGCACCTGACATGGATTGTAGAGTGGCTTTGAGTAGGTAAAATACATTCATAATCACCTGCCTCAAATGACAGGCAAGCAGTAGGAGGTAAGCTCTATTGGAGTCTCCTCTGTCTATATGTAGGAAACACATTATTTTTGAGTTAAAGACCAAATTCTGCAAAACTAAATGTCTGTAGTGATTTCAGCAACAGAGCTGCAGAGAATGTAACAGAGACAAGAAATATTGCTTCTACCAGAAAATGTTGTCCAGTTTATGTCATGGAAAACCTTTTCTATTCCTCTTTGAATATTAGCTGTGATCTCACTTCCATGTGTTCATATTTTTTTAATCAGTTCCAAATATCAAAGCATCTGTAAGGACACAACAGGTATTTTGTAAATGTAATGTCTCCCAGTGGATGTGAAGAAAACGAGGAGTAGTTTTCAGCAAGCGCTGTAGGTTCCATTATGTAGGAGCTTGCTCCTGCTCAAACAAGGGTGCAAAGCCACCTAGAAATTTATGGTAATACCCGGTTATTATCTTTATTTTGTGATCAGTCTGGGAACTCAGTGATTCATCTTTTATGGTCTTCAGGTTCTCTGAAACAAAGACAGAGCAGCTTCCAGTCCTAAGCTATGCCAAATTCAGAAGGTAGAGAAAATCTGAATGGTTACAGGCAAAGGTCACTGTCTTGTTAGAGATGGTCACACCAGTGTGTGTCAATGTCAATAAGTCTGTTTCTCTTTCTAACTTGGACCCTATTCTGACTTCAGAGCACCCAAGGTACTTCCAAAGCACATTTCAAAGCAAAGGCCCCTATTGAAAGCCAGTCTGATATTGCCCCTTTCTTTTTTTTTTCTACCTTTTTCCCCCAGATTTCCCATATCTGCTTCTGCCACATGTCTTCACAATAGCCTGAGATTCCAGTTCCTGGCATGTCAGAGCTTCTTGGCTCCTAAACAAAATCACGTTAAGCTGAGCATGGTCTTACTTGAGTTATAGCAATTTGTGAATGTTACAGACATGAAAAATTCAGAGTGGTAAAAAAATTATTTTTAGAAATATGTTCCAGTTAGTATTCTTACATACAGTCACTGAAAAATGCAATTTGAGAATTGATGGTCAACTTATTAGTTCCTAACTTGTCACAGAGCAAAAACAGTTAGTTGTGCTTGTCCCTCTCTTATATTTTACAAGTACACATATGACTCTGTAGTTTAGTATGTTAAAAATTTAACATGACTACTTCAAGAAAGAAATACTGTCTTGTATTGTGTTGATTTCTCTGACATATGACACATTTAGTTTTCAGACTTTCTCCATTTTCATTTTGCTATATGATATTAAAATAATGTACAGCTGATACAAGAATCTGAAATTCTTGCTCCTTGTACCTAATGTGCTTCAGGAAAAATTGTGGTGTCTTCCTAAATCTGCTTCAGCAGCTGTCTACACAGCAGGATGAACAATCTTCCACATCCCAGTAACTGCTAATTACCACTGATGCACAACCTTACCCTATTGCACTGCCATCTCATATCAAAGCAACGCAGGAATACCAAATGGATATTATCTCTGCCTTTTGTGTGAGCTTTTTGTGTCCACTGAGTCTCAGCTGGGGACATATCTTTTGCTGAAATTCAGGAGCTTTACCTAGGATGGATAACAAGGTTTGCTGTAGATTTCTACTTGATATTTTATGGATGTGTCATCTGATCTCCACATGACTTTACAGTTCTTTTTAACATAAATGTATTTTTTCACTCCTTTAAACATTATATCAGGGTTTCATGTTTAATACTTTATGTTTAATATGTTTACTAGCAACCACATTCTTTGGTAGAAAGCCTTATTTTGCAATCCAGAGTGACACACCATCAGTATGTAAAAGTTCATCCTGCACTGTCTTTCTCTTTTAACAGATCCAACACAGAGCACTCAAAAGTTATTTAGCAATTGACATTGACATAACTTTGCCACAAGCAACTGAAGCAATTACAAGACCTGGGATGGGTGCAGCTGAAACACCTTGATAAGAAAGCAATGAAAAATGACACATCACAAAACCAGAATGGTTTCATCAGTGCAACACTAAATCAACATGCATGTTTCTGGCACACCTCATTCCTTTGATAATAGAATAATCAAACAGAGAGGAGGACTGATATTCCCAATTTTTCCTGACAGAATGGAAACGAACTAAAATAAAGCATGCCTGTGCACTGTCATTTGATTGTATTTTAGCCAAGACAGTTTCAATTTAGTGCTCCATAAAACACTTCATATTTTAGTCTATCTTGCCTGTGGCTGGTATAAGAAGATAATCTGTTTGTTGGATTTTTTCTGTATTCCCTAAAAAAATCAGTATTTATTATGACCATTGAAATCAGGCAAGATATTACAATAGCAACAGAAGAGCAAATAAAATTTGGAAAACAGGTTACCTGATGTTCTGTGCGTTGTGCAGACAATATGCCTGAACGGTGGCAAGATTAAATGAGAGGAACAAAACACTGGCCACTTGGGCAGAAAAGGTATCTCTATACCACAGAATTAGCTCTTTCTCCCTTCCTATTAAAATAATGAGATCTATCCAGAAGAAAGTATTTATTTTTGGGACACTTCAGTTTACAGAATATTTTGGTATTTTTTAATTTCTCTTTCCAAGGCTAACCATAAGTATCTCCTGATTTCTCAGGAGAAATTTAGCATTTCTAATACTTCACTATAATTTTTCCTTCCTTTTCACTTACAATATCAGTGAAGTTCCTTTGATAACATACCCAGATAAAATATCTTCTCTCCCCTCAAATGCCACAACACATGACAATTACAGGAGTTTTTGTCAAGCAGTAAGATGTTTTATTCTGACACTAAAGGCAAGTCTTACTTTTAATATTTCCATCTACTGCCAGGCAAAGCAATCTTCCTATTTATGTGTTTCTATTACTGTAACATTACGCAGTGATATATCAGCTACAACAAATAATGAAAACTCTTTATTAAAGAAGGTTTCCAAAGTTGTGAGTGGCAGAAGTAATGCACAATGGCACTTGCAAAGTCATCTTTTCCAGCTGCAAGGATAGAGCCTGATAAACAGAGGAAAATTAAATAAGTTTATAGAATCTATTTATAAATAAGCATTTAGAGAGAGAGAGGGTAAGAGAGGGGTACAGTGTAATAAGTAGTTTTAGTAAGAAAATTGGAAATTTGATTCAATATGTAAATAATGCTACTACACAAATCTTCATTAAATAATCCAGCGAAATATTCTGACACTAAAAATTTCTTCATAACAGTATTTTCACTTTTTTCTTATTTTGAAATCAAGTGTGCAAGTTTTCTAGGTATTTCAGTAGGAAAGTGCATAGCAAACACCGCACATATTTTGATAGTTATCTCTAACAAGGTATTCTCCCACTTACTGAATTATACTGCTATATAAAATAAGAAAACCTCCAACTCTCTTGTAAGGAGAGTAATACTTCAAGAATGTAAGATATGGAAAGGGCCATAAAGTTGCATAAACTTTTAAAAGACTAATATCTACCTTTAGCAGAAACCAAATGCTGGTTGATGTCTCACAGCTACTGACTGAAACCAGTGATTGTAATAGGGAACTTTAGCACCATTTGTCAGCTCTGTCTATAATAAATGCATCTACAACCATATAATTTCTAGTAGTCTAGTATTCTAGTTTATTTACATGTAATTTTTTATATTCACCTCTGTATACAAAGCAGCTACTGATTTCTGCTGAAGATTCATTGAACTGACGTGCCCATTTCTTGGCCACTAAGGAATATAAATATTATATCTTAAGATTGGACCAGAGACAATCTCTGTCATTGTTTATTATATTATCAGTTACAACTGAAGACTTTTTTCTTTTTAAAAATGCTTTTGCTTCCCTACACCAAACTGGTGCATAGGATTTATGAAAAAAAAATGTTAAAAGGAAGGGGTTGAGAGACTACTTAACAGTGGAGATTAAAGTCATTTCAGCTATCATTTATTCATGGAGCTTCTTTATCATCATTATTTTCATCTTTTTCTTTTATGCAATCATTATGATAACAAATCATAGTTTTAGTTCAACCCCCTGAGATTTACACTGAACAGAAAGACAGCTTGTTTGTATTTTCAGTGTTAATTTCACCAGTATGACAAGCAATGTTTAAAATTACCACTTATGCTTTTTCTAAAAAAAAAAAAATAAATAAAAAATTCATGACACACAGCGATATAAGATATCAAGATACTTAAATTCAAAAGCACAAAATCACTACTGGACTGTATATTGAATAGCAATGCAGTTTTCCTTTATGAAAAAGGACTCCAGGAAATGATGTTAACTACACTTAGCACAACCAAAGAAAAGTAGCTCACAATAAGATGTAGGTAGATAAGCTTGAAGAGGGCACAGAACAGGAAAAAGAAAGAATAAACCCTCCATCCTATGATGGAGAAGCAGAAGAAACTCTCTAATAACAACAATTGCTTCAAGTATACATGGTACCCCGTGCCCCATTCTCGCTAATTTATAACCCTGACTTCTGTAAGCTTGATCACTTGGCTCTTGGTATAATTTTCACAGCAGCCCAATGCAGTTTTGGAGAAGAAAGTGATAACACCTCTGAAAATTAGTCTGGAACTCTCCTCACAGTCTCTGAAAATCGATCTAAAAGGAAATGAATTTATTCTAAAATAAGGGTCCAAAAAGAGAAAGACTTTTAGAGGTGCCTGCCTTAAAACTTCCAGTCATTAGCTGAAGTTCAGACTTCAAACTTGTAGTCATCTGTTAGGGCTGGGTTCTGCTAACATTAAGTCTTAAGCAACTCCTTTTAATGCTTCCCATACAGCAGCTGCCCAGCCCTCTGCCACTCTTACACAGCACATTTCTTACAAGAGAGTTTATGCTCATATACACTTAAATATTTATATATACTGTCCCACAATATTTAGGATCAGAAAAGGTGTTTAGCATTGAGTCTGTAGATTTCAGGTTTTGTTCTAAAGCCTTATTTTTCCATAAATTTGCAATAGTATGTCCAAGTCAGATAATTCTGCATACTGGAAAAAAAATTATTAGTGCAGTCATAAGTACTATTAAGTAATTCCTTGGTCTCTTCTGATAAAAGCATGCTGCTATTCCTAAAGATGATCCCATCCCTTGAATCAAGTATTTCAACAACTAGGAAGATATGTGAGAGGCAAAAAATGAAAAAAAATATTAGGAAATGGCCTAGTCTTAGGTTTCCTTAGCATAGCCAGAAGTCTCTCTGCCAACAGAGAGGTCATCCTTTAGTCCAGTTAGCAGGTAAATAGAAAAATCAGAGTCCGTTACCATATGTTTGTATAACAACTCGTCTCATTTCCTACCTTTTATTGCTTTTTAATATTATTAATAATATTATTATCATTGCAAGCACTCAGATTCACTCGAGCTGACCCACCTGAATTGTTCTAAAGCAAAACTATGTTGACAAAATGTGGTACAGATATTTTGCTTTGAAACTTCTTAATGCAATTTGAAGAAAACCTAACATACATTTTCATGGCTAGGCTTTGCAAACGAAGATTTGGGAACATACATTTTAAGAAAATGTTAAAAGTATTTATCATTTTCATAAGCACTTTGACAAACATACAGCAGGTATGTTATCACTAGAGTTAATTAGCTATTTTAATGCCTACACTGCTTACTCATTATCATGGCATTTCCAGGGAACCTCAGATCCTTATAATATGTGCTGAGAGAAACTATTTTGGTGATTTAGGATGGGATATCTGACCTAAGTAATCTGCAATGCAATTTATATCTGCTAGTCACTGTAGGATCCTTGTATAGTTGATGGGGAGAAATAGGACTGTAATCCTATAGTCAGATTTAGAAGTCTATTTTAGGACGCAGTGAATCACACTCTAGAAGTTCTGCTGTTTCCACTGATTATAAGTGGAAGTAAGTGGAAGATGATTAACTCAGATGAAGACATCTATAGTTTACATATCTGTGTTCATCTACATGAATTCACCCACAAATTGTGCACACACACATTTACACATCTGAATTTTATTCTAGAGCTGCATAAATCAGCCAAAACATTTCATGTCTTAACTAATCAACAGAGGAAGCCCTTGTTACTTTTCTTAAAGCATTGATATTCATCAATGCTTTAAGAAAAAAAACATCATGCATTGATATTCTAATCTCTGACAAACATATTTGAGAGCATCCAATTAATACCATTTTCTTTAGCATGTCTATATTTTTAAATGGAGCATGGCATAGAAGAAAAAACAAACATCTGAAGTCCCAAAAGCACTCTAAATTCATTAGCATGGTCCTAATTAACTTTGATGCCTAGAAGGAGTTTTGATGAGTTCGGATTCAGTTCTATACCAACACGACTGTATGGTTCCAGTTGTGGAATGAGTTAAGTCAGTTCTATATTGCAGTTCCCTGCTCCATACTTAATTGTATGTTTGAAGAAAGCTTAGTGACAAGCACAGAAAAACAGCCTGATGCACCAAAACCTGGCGACAGAGAAATATTTTGGATTATAGAAGCTGTGTTCATCAAACCTTTCTTTGCTCTTAAACTAAAAACTTTCACATTGTAGACCTATACTTTTATTTCTCCCATATTTATTTCATCTCGGAAAAGACTGAGAGAACACATTTTCAACTGGAAGTTCTTCAGCTGGGAAATTCATATTGCTGTGAGTCAAGATCTGTCTGAAGAAAGTCAATCAAAAGGGAGAAAAATGTTATTATGAAGCCATCAATTGGTATAACCTTAGTATAGCTCTAGAAAGCTTAGCTGTGGATAGATGGAGGATAGAGGGTCAGACAGGATGATACCACACAAGGGGGAAAGAGCATGGTTTGAGTAAGGGGAAAGGGACTCTGATTTGCTCTTCATTGTTATGAAGGTAGGTATGCACTTTACATTTATGTGGATACAACATGCACAAACCAGACATCACTACGCTAAGTCTGACCTATCTCTTATTCATGCAGATAATCACATTTTCTCAGTAGGACACATAACTCATGCTCATTTCTATCACAATCCAAAAGTCCCCTCAGTAACTGAAAAATTAAATTTTGTAAACAGTAGTAAAATGAAAGTTGTTGTTATAATAAGACCTTTTAAAAGGAAGAGCTTCAATTCATTGCTGATACAGACTTACATAGCATTCTTTTCCTTTCTAGAGAATATTTTCATGATTTTCAGTAGATCTATATCTAACTTGAATTTGCTTTATTGTATTTTGACAAAACCATCAAAGTTTTCTCTGTATTACACAAATTTAATTTGAATGGAGAAATCCATATAACCAGATTTAGAGAGGTCTGTGCTCTTAACTTACCATGAAGTCTATACATCAGAGCAATTAGAAAGACCACTTTCTCACAATAAATAGCATAAAATAATTTTGACAAGTAGAAGTGAATTGAAATTCATAAACTCATCCTTTCATATTTTATTAAATAGATTTTCCTTTCAAATGTTATTACAGTCAAAAAAATCCCAAAAAATCAAAACCCTCCTACTGTAATATTTAGCCTGAAAATGCTCACAGAGGATCGTATAATTAAACCGTACATGAACTTTTTATAAGACTGTTTAAAGGCTTCAATTACTTCTAGTATATTAGCTGGTCTTTGAAAACTTTATTGAATATATTCAGACATTCCAAGATTTAGTCTATTTTCCTATACTTAACTTCTGGTATACACAGTCATTTGATAGTCCCTTTACCCATAGTGACTTTGTAAATCATCTCATAACAAAAAGAAGCCCAGAAGTCTTCCAGGAGATCCTATTTTGGAAAAATGGGTTGAGTGTTAAAATTGCACGTTTGATCAAAAAAAAAAATAATATCTTTATCTGCAGAGAGGCCAGGGAAAACCTCTCCTCTGTTCTTATCTCTGAGAATTCTCAGCTCAGAAAAGTGATTTGTCTCATTCTCTTTGTGATTGCTGTGTTTGCATTCTCAGGAGCTAAATGTCTTAATAATGTGGTCCAACTTTAAATTCCCATTGACTTTTTTTTTCTTATTGAAATTTCACAACAGTGAACCATGACTGAAATATTTATCTTCATTAGGGTTACAAATGAAAGCCACAGAGATGAAAGTACATACAAAGTAAAAGTGATTTGCATAAGCATCTTTTTTTTTTTAATCAAAGGAATTTGACGGTGAATAAAAAATTTAATTGTACAAAAACTACATGTGAACTCCATTCTTACAAGAATCATAGTGTTTTCTATAATTTAGGTGGGAAAACAAATTATTAGGTCAGTGGTGTGTTGTCTACTGTTAAAAAAATGTTAAGGGCAGAGAAGACAAGCAAATTTTATGTGTCCAGAATGTAGGCACTTGTGTAAGTTTGTCATGTATGTCACCCATCTCTTGCAATCGACTTCAGAAGTATTTCTAGGGATCCTTTCTTCAGTAATCAAGTAGATGAGTTACTCTCTTGATAATAAAGGCAGGCTTCCACTGCCATTTGAGAACCCTGCCGTACTCAGAGTCATCACATGGGACTAGCAGCTATGGTTCAAGATCTATAAAAACACCGTGGAGAGATATCTGGTGTAAGAGTAGGTATCAAAGAACAGATCATGTGGCACTGGATCTTGTGGTTAGGTAACTGAGTTGTTCCTAGATTTTAGTTAACTATGATGTAATGTAGACTTGACTGAATTCAAATGCTTGCATTTACCTCAATCCAGTGCAAGGTAGTGATGCATTGTAAGACTGCAGAAGCTGTTACCTAGGTTTTTAGAAGCAGGCTGCATTGTTACAGAGGTGCATACGTAGCTGACTTCCACCAGAGCACTAGAGCTCTCTCAGTATGTTTAGCCCCTAAAAACCAGTTTTTTCGCTTGCATTTTGTCTATATCATAATATAACTCACAGAACATATAACAAGGCTGACTGCAGTTTTCTTGTTTTATCAAGACAGATTTTGAATGATCTTGGAATAAAAAAAGAAAATCCCAAAATCTTGTCATATATAACATGCTATGCATTTCGATGTAAGGTTAAGTCTTATACCTGGGATTTCTTTTTACGCTGTATTTCAATAAAACTTAAGACTTAAATTTGTAGGCATGGCATTTAATTTCCAAGGCATGGAATTTCTTCTGGGTTTATGAGCAATATGGTATTTTGATATGAAATTTCTAATATCTGGCTTCACTCTTAACTGACATGCAGCATTTATGTTAAACAATATATTTTTCATATATGTTTAAATTTAGTCTCCTTAAAGCAGGGCAGGCTATAATTTCATGTGCACAAAAAAATGATAGTATTCAAGAATATCAATTAAGTGGATATTCACAAAACAGGATTTGATTTGTATTAGCAAAGCACATAATGACAACATTTACAGCTCCTATGATTTTCCTATCTAAGAGGATATAACAGGAAAGGTCAAATATGTAGTCATTTACTGTCTTTAACAAGAATGATATAGTAGCTGCAAGGTCCCATCAGCCTAAATGCCAATGACATTTCCATTTGAGTCCTGGCAGTATAAAGACAAACGCTGATTAAATTAAAAGCCTACTGTTATTTAGAGCACATGCTTTTAATCTGAATAAAGAGGTCATCATATGACTGCCCCAAAACATACTTAGTGATATATTAATCACATATACATCATCATCTCCTTATCATAGTCAACATCTGTCTCTTGTATTTCCTTCTTTGTAATTTGAAAATCAACACACCTGTTTCTCCCTCTGAAAAAAGATACCTCCTCTCACAAATCACTTTCACAAAGAGCTGCAGCATTCTTCTTCTATATTAAGTGTAATATTTCAAAGAGGTTCAGAAAGCACACAGTTCTGTAGAGATGGTATTATGTAACCAGATTAGGGGACTTTAAACTGTACCTTTTTTAATGACAGCGAATCCTGCAGTGCCTATTTTAAGTACTTATTTCCTATTTCAGAGAACTTACCATTAAGTCACAGATTATTGAAAATATACTATCACAAAAGAGAATCCGATTTTCACTTTTTAAAAGAAATTCAAAACTCGATCTAATCCTGATTTTCATAAGAAAGCTACTTTTCCTGTAGCTGTAAAATATTTTATGTTCAACTTATTTCTTTGATCTAATTACAACCTATTCTGTATGTTTCACGTTGATACTCTATGACGTTCATGAGTTGTAGCAGAGCCCCATAGACCCTCACTTATGGAGTGATGGAAAAATCTTTCATAAAAATAGAGCTTGTAATTCCTTAACATTCTGTCTTATTTTTCACAGTCAGAGAAAAAGTCTGAGTTGCTGAATGATACTGTCTCACATTTCAGATGGCTTAATTAGCAAAAATTTCCCAAAAGAAGAAAATTTTATCCAATAGAGACTGATTTCAGTAAAAAATATTCAAGCAGCCGAAATACCCAAATCAGAAGTGTTTTTATAATACTATTAAAAGTTCTTTACATTTCAGAATTTTTTCAAAAACAAATCTTTAAATTTAGACTGTGAGTTCACTTCCTACATTGGCTGAAAGCAAAACAGCAATAAATATTTTAAGACTTCAAAAATTTCCAGACCCCTAGAAGTATAAATTAGCATATTAATGCAATGGTTCATTTGTGTTATTCAAGAAGTTAAACTTCTAAATGACTTAATAAAAAGCTTTTATGACATGACTATGGGAAGATTAGTATTACTTATAAAGGAGCAGGGAGAGGAATGCAAAAATACAAACCCCACATTTGATTAATTGTTCAGTCAAATGATTTCAAAGGTCTCTTGTCTTTCTGTAATTAGTCTAGCAATTAAAAATTGATCTATACACTGAAAATTATATTTGACTTCATAATTGTGTTTAAATCTGCTAGTATCCTATTCAGAAAGACCATTTAATTAATTTCTACATATACTCATTATATGTGTGTCTAAAAACATTCAGTATGTTTTCACTGAGTTCTCTCAAGGAAAAAAAAGCAAGCAACTGTACTTTTTCAGATTTGGTAAGCAACATGTTTCACTGGTACACGAGCTTAGTGCTGCAAAATAATAGGGGTAGAAATAAGAGAGAACTGCTGGAAGTTTCTTGATTTACTGGCCAACGCAAATTGGCTACACTACCCATAAAAGAAATAGTGTTCCATAAACCCTTAAGTTGAGGAAATCCTCATGAAACTGATGATGCTTTAGGTGAAGACTCTGAAACTTGGTTGTCTTGGGTTATACAAAGTGCTCTACATGTCGCCATTACCCCATAGGCAGGAAGAGTGATGGCCAGTTTTCTGAGTGCACAGCTGTGATTTCCCATAAAAGGTCTATGTTGGCCAGATCTAGAAGCTTTTGGTGCCATTCAGGGCTACAAAGCTGTGCATAAGAGAGGCTCTAAACCCTGCAGATTAATCAATTGCACCATAACTTTTGTGTCCTGGGCTACGGAGGAATGATCAGGAACAGTGATGCTACCTGCAAGAAAATTTCCTACGGTATGTGCTGTTCCAAGCACAGTACATGCACTGCTATGATGAGGATATGTTAGTAACACAAAAGAGTAAAGGCAATGTCAATATTTAAAGCTTAAGAGTTCATTTCCTGTAGCGAAGGAAGAGATGTAGTAGAGAAAGGAAATTTTCTTTACATGAGTATGGCTGCAGGAAATAAAATGAGGCTAGTGCTGCTATTGAAGATGTAGAAGGTCCTTTTGCAGACAGACCCACACAATAAGATTTCTTCCAGATGGAAACACCTGATTCTGCCCTGACCTTTTATTATACTATTTCTGTCTTTAATGATTGAGAAAGTTTTATGAGACAAATAAGGGAGCTCACAGAGGTCTCCATTCTCGACAGAGGAGAACACAGCCTTGTAGCTGCAGAAAACAGTGAAGCTAGTCTGCTTCACTAGGTCATTTTTTTAATTGATTCGTTTCCTTATTTTCATTTCAAGTTATTATGTTTTATCTAAGTACATGCTTGGAAAATGATGAGCTAATATTTCCAAATTGTTCAGCAACAGCAGAATGGGTAGTCTCTGCTCTACAGATCGTTTTAATCCATGTGTGTACTGAAAACAAACACTATCTACTAGGACCTGTAACTACAAAGTTAGAGGTGGGAAAGGCTTAAAAGACTACCAAATCCAGGTAGTTTTTCTAGTCTGATGAGTTTACTCTAACTTCTATAAAGACAGTCCTTAAGACATCATAGCCACAAATTATGGATATGAGATGGAAATGTACACCAGCACATGTAAGTACACATGGTGGAACAAGGTAAAATATGTATACATAATATGGAGCCTCACAAACTGAAGTTGCAGTTGGTATGTAGTCAAGATGTTCTGGTAGGAAAAACCAAACTTCTCCTGTTGAAATGTGTCCAAGTACTTTAGGTAGGGATGTGCACTGTGATGTGACTGGCAAAGAGACTGGTTGGGAGGAAGAGGTTCGGGGTAGGTGTGAACAGATGAGCTATCTGTGGCTGCTGGTGTAAACACTAATGTCCCTCTGAGGTTAGGCTTAAGGGCATAAATAAAGGGGCAAGCAAGTCATGTCATCAGACACCAGGTTGTCTTGTTGTTAGTCTCCTTTCTGATTCTATTTTGAACTGTTCCAAACAGTTTTTGCAAGAAATGAATGATGTGGGAGGTAGTGAAGTCATAGGCAGTAACAGCTGTGAGGCAATCCACGTCACTTGTTCTCAGGGACAAGAAGTGTTCCTCTTTGATTCAGTAGTATTGCCCCGTCCATAAGGTCCAGTCTAGCTCTTCTCCAGGCCAGGGTGGACAAAGGATGGCCCATCCCTATAATTTCTCACTAGTGTGCCAGGGCACTACTCATCATGCTCTGAGGCATGTTTTTATGTCGATAAACCTGATGAAGAAGGGTCTCAGTGTGACTTTGATTGAAAGTTGACCAACTGCTCACTGGGTTTTCATTTTAGAGTTTTAAGAAGACATCAGTGCAGGATTACTTAAGTTTTTGAACAGCTTGTGAGGGAATGTATGATTCACTGTTGGAAATCAATGAATAAAGATGCTGAAATTGCTCTTCCTCCTCCTACTCTCCATTACTAGCAGCAATAAAGTTCAGAGTTTTTCATACATTCATTCCCTGCAGCAAAAAACATATCAGCTCTGTCTTCATACCTTTCCTAAGGATGAATATAATTTTTGTCTAAATGACCACTCTTCTTTTAAGTCAAAAAAGGCCACAACTCTCTGGCCAGCATGATCTGTTTTAAAGATTTCTTTAGTTAAGTGTGGAGAATCTTTATGCTAGGCGTAAAGTTCCATTACATAGATTAAAAAAAAAAAAAAGTATACTGCCTCTCTGACAGCTTAGTTTACCATAAAAGTTCAGCTCCTTGGAAGTCTGTGACCATAATAAAAATAACAGCTGGCAGACAAATAAACTCAAAAATAGTTATGTAAAGAGTAACACTTGCATGAAGACTAGGCATAGGTCATCAGAAAAAGAACCTAGGCACTAAATAACATGAAAAGTTCATGAAAACTACTAAAGAGCTGCAATTTCCAATATCTCTATGAAGTTATCAAATCTTTTAATCGGTGGGAATCTCTAAGTCCTTTCTGTAAGCAAATTCAAATAAGGTACAAATTAAATCTTTCTATTTTCCTTCTTTCATTTAATTTCCAAGCACTTTTTTCCCCCCTCAAAACAATGAACATAAACTCAAGTTCCTTTTTTCAGATGCTACTTACAGAAATTGAGTCCTGGGAGAGATAACCAGTTTTCTGTTGGTACCTGATTCTAACCTTTAATGGGCATTGGACCAGATCCTTGAGAAATAGAGACAGTACAATATGGTCACCAGAATTAACCATTTTAAAGTACCAGACTGAAAATAATGCAGGCTTACATGTTTAAAAGTATGCCAGATATATAGACCATACCTGATTAGCACCAACTTATTCTCTATTTCAAATAGCCTTTCAATGTTAATCTACGTAAAATTTAAAATGTATTTTTCTAGTCCCTATCTGTGTTTCCAAATGTTATAAATAAGCAGATTATGGAGGATACTTTCAAAAACCCATGCATATCTATGTCAAGTTAATCTACTCCAGAAACTGCCCAGAAAAGCACCATATCATAATCAAATATGTTGAAATATGAGATGATTTCTTCATGTATGATAATAATCCTCAGACTCTTTTCATGTTCCTTCTATCAATATACAATTTGTTTGATGTATAACTTCAACAACAAGCATTGCTGATTTCAAAGAAGTTTGGCATTTGGTGTTTGAAAGTAGCTGTAACATAGAAAGAGCTGTACCACTCTATTTCAAGAGAGACACTAATTTTATCTTCCTTGCATTCTGCAGGAATACCCTCCTAGAGCTCAGTGTCCTTGCTAGACAAATACAACTAAGTTGGCCAAAAGTCTGAACTGTCTACTAGGCTTGGTTGCCTAGTATTTCAGGAATAAAAAACAATAGCAAAGACAGAAGAGAGACATCTGTAAATGGTACTTGCTGTCACAAATCTTGGCAGCACTCACTGACCTATAGCTCTAACATATCAGCTTCTCACTTCTTAAGACCTGAAGTGTGAAGAGCATTTTCCACACTTCCTTTTGCAAAATGATAGGCTCTAGTCAGTTCACAACAGGGAAAAATGAAAGTAACCCAAATTGAAGGTCAGTGCTTAATTATAGTTTTGCATGCACACAGTTTCGCTACTGATAATCGCCTATTCCTGTTTTCTTATCTTTGTAGTCAATACACATAAATTAAAAAACCAGGTGTAGAGGTTTGATTCTATTATCTTCTGTCAACTATGCTTTTGACTGACTGAGTCGTTGCACTGATTCTTCATTTGATTCAACTGTATCTAATCCTGTTCACCCACCTGTGAAATCTTCCAACACAAATCTTCAGATTTTCTTCTCTCCAAACATCTGATGAACTATGGGGACAAGGCCAATTGGGAAATCACTTGCTATTAACAATACTAATAGCAGATAGACTTAATCCAGCTCAACCAATCTGAACCTTCAAGTGTTTTTCAAGTGAATTTCAGAGGTACTTCTGGGATACCATGTGTAGCCACAAGAGACTAGCTTTCTTTCTATTTCTCTGCCACCAGAAAGATTCCAGCTACTGAATCCTGTATATAAGGCATGTGGTGTAGTGCAGTTAACACAGAAAATATGTAGAGTATTTCCCAACTTGTTTCACAAGGACTGTTATCACCCAGCCAGCCTGCACCAGCATATGTTGTGATGTCAGTCAGCTGATGCTGTTCTTGGTCAGCATGAAAAAAATATAAGCTCACAGTTGCATCTAATTAAAGCAAACATGAAAGTAAATGTAAAGAAACATTTTGGATACTGGTATGTGCATGTTACACTAAGGGTAAAGGGGCAAGAATTAGAAAAAGGAAGGGACTGCTTTGATTTTTTTAAAAGGGAGCACCCTTGATTTTTAAATTCATGAGGCCAAACAGCATACAGATGTGCAAAAACACTGTAGTTCCTCCTGGTGTGAATAAGTCCCACTCAGCACCACATTTTCAGTCCGCCAACCTACTGACTTTTATTTCAGAGTATTTGAGGAAAAAAAGTTGCAGAAGTTTGTAATTTCTCATAAAGAACAGTTTAATATGTCAAAGACCTTTGGCCAAAGCTATCCTTCATTTCATGTTGTCTGGGCATTTGTATGTCCCCATTTTCCACTAGGTGATATATTTTCAAGGAAAACTGCATGATACTATGCAAATTTACTACATCTGTTTTGATCTGTGTTCAAGGTCATGTTGGTTCTTTCTGACTCAAGGGACTATTGGTACAAAAGAGCTGAGTACAGAAAGAAAGACAGAGATGCATTCAAAAGGGAAAGTTAAAATAGAAGAAAAAATGTGATTTTCAAAATTATGAGGCCACATCTGCAATAAAAAAATAGAACTAAAAAAATCTTTCTAGATGTCAGAATATGTAATTTTAAGATCTTTTATAATACAAATCAACATGAACATCGGGTTCTTCATTAATCTTCAGAATTAATTTCATTGAACAAGGATTTTAGTTCTGCACTTTCTGTCCAAATGTACATTGCATATATGTATACTCCTATACAAAGAGCAAAAAAGTGAGGGCATGCTTTCAGTCTGTTTAGCACATAAACTGAGAACATAAACTTTATTTTTTTTGAAGAATCTGGATGATGAAGCAAAGCCCTATGCCATTTGGGGAGCAAACGAGAAAAAGGGTCTTCACACTGCCAAAACACAAAAAATTCCTGTAAATAAAGTGTAGGGTGTGCTATTACACTTTCACAGAAGAAAATAAGACCAACAGAAGGCAAGTTGGGAAAATAAAGGTCTCAATAATTTTGAATATGCTCTTATTAATTGAGCAGAATCTACTAAAAGTTAGTGGGAAGATGTGGTTTTCAGCATCGCTAAAAAATGCTGCTACATCTCGCTATTTTGCCATGGAAAGTAAGATTTCAGTGTATTTCTTTCACTTAACTTCTAAATCTGCTGATACTGATAGCAGCATGATCACACTTGGCCTTATGCATTACAGAGCAGGAGACTACCAGAGTATCAGAGACTGCATGTCATTGATGGGCAGAAGGGCCTCAGAAACACAGTACTTAGCCCAGACCTCCAGTCAGTCATTTCTACCTTCTTTCTTCTCTTAATTTTTCATCCTTTTCTAACAGTCAAAAATCTTACAGGGTATGGGAACCAAAAAGCCATGTGCCTTTTGAAATTACTTCACAGCAACTTACTTTTGCCCTATTCCAGCCTGTTAAAATTCAGTCCTTGTTTTCTTACCATTTTGACTCATATATTTTGTTTGATGTGGTTTCGTTTGTATTGTTGGGTGAGTTTCTTTTTCTTTTCTTATTTGGAACCAAGATGATAAGGAATGAAGATCCTTTTAAAAGACTATATTATCACCATGTAATCTGCAATATTGATTTCATT
This sequence comes from Manacus vitellinus, assembly GCF_001715985.3. Taxonomy (NCBI): domain Eukaryota; kingdom Metazoa; phylum Chordata; class Aves; order Passeriformes; family Pipridae; genus Manacus; species Manacus vitellinus. Next base: position 45,299,305 of record NW_021940208.1, on the reverse strand, counting down.
GTAAACTTCTCATGTTTCCTCCATAGCCATGGAGGAAATCAAAGGATACTGTCATCCTTCTGCTGACAATTTAAGAACTCCTGCTAATGGATAGTGCAGTGAAATTACATTTTCTCTCCCTCTTTGTCTAAGAACTATTAACAGGTGCTGGATTTCTTCAGGGAGAAAAAGGGCCACTATAATGAATGCATTAATTTTTTATCTCCTGATTTGTTTTCTTTTTGTAAAGCTGTGGTTTTGGCAATGATAAAAAAAAAAAACATTTCTAGCAACAGAGCACAGTTAGGGAGCATTGCTATTCATTGGTAAATACAAAGTTGAGTATTACAAGAATTTAGATGTGTTTGCTATACACAAATACAGACCTACATCACATATTTTCCTTATGTTTATAGTGATGCTTTTTAGAGACATTATGCAGAACTAAGTTTTATGAACATGAAATACATTATTCCACCATAGGACTTCTCAGAAAACACAGTATTTTATCTCCTTCTGTTCTGAAGATAAACTCCCATGCCACTGACAGAATTACACTGACCTGAAATCAACACAACACGGGACCATTATATTTAAGGTCCTAAGGAGCTATAATCTTTTGAACTCTTAAACTCTCTTGAACTCTGATCTGACTACTGGAAAAATGCAAATTAAACCTTCATTTCTTTCAGTCTGTAGTTTGTTTATGCTACTACACAAATACAGCCTCTTCATATCAAAAGGGAACTCACAAATCAAATAAAAAACCAGATAGTTAATTGCTACTTTTCACAGCTGATAAAAATGCACATTAGGTAATGTTACAGGCAATTTTTTGTATCAGTTACTCTATGCAATTTTTATCATATCTCCATTGATTCCAGCATAAAGTCTGTATTTCAAAAAGTCATCAGAGGCAGCTAGCAGACTGCTTAAAAATTATTCAAATGTCAAATTTCCGATTTTCTATAATGCAGATGCTAACTTTTAAAAGTTGATATGTGAGTGAATTTGTACATGTTCATAGATTAACAAACAATACTTTCTGCCTTTATTCATGAAATATAGTACTATATGGCTTGTTCAAAACAGTACACAGCTAAATTCAACGTTCCCTCCTGATAGACAAGAAAATATTTCAGAAGGCCTGTAAAAGCTATTAGTCCACAGATATTTGGTAGGAAACCTTGAATATTCTGAAACCAGCTAGTTAATGTTTCCAAGGGAGCCAACTGAACCCATGGGAAAAGAATTGGGGCTACACCACCACAGACCTCATTCATCACTTCCTGACAGTGGCCTAGATAAAGTTTGCAGTTTTTCCTGTAAGTGCTGCTTTGGGAAGTATAAATGCACCAGGTGCAGTGACTCAGTTTCAGACTAACCCTATTCTTTCAAACCAACAAGTAAAGTATATAGCTTTCACCAGCTGCATGCAGTCCATGTGAACATATAGAAAATAAGATAAAGGTACATATGTAATGGTAATTAATTTGTTTTGGATCCACAGCATATGATTACATGCTTTCATTATACATTTTATGTGTATCATGCTCTAGATTTGTGTCCTAACAGCTTCTTCAAACTGTTTAACCAGTATGCTCTTGGATGCTCTGATTTTCAGAGTAACTAAGAGTATTTAATCAGTTGACTATTACCAACAACTGCAATATAAAGACTGAGTAACTGCATATTTATAAATTACAATAGGAACAAAATGTGCATCTTTGCCCAGTTCCTGAGAACAACTATAATACTGACTGACAGAAAAAGAGTTTTCTCTTTTCTCTTATCTCCTTGTCACCCCAGAACTTGTTAATAAGTTATTTCACAGTTCCTTACATAAGGGAAATGGAGTCCTGCCCACACTGATGCATTTTAATAGCAATTATGTTTGTATTCTTGCACTAATGTCTGTCATAATGGTATCTAAGTATTCTCTAAAGATTCAAAGTGATGTATGACAAGCAGTATAGCTTCCACTTTTCTGACTCAATATCTTCTTCGCTGATGAAGTATTTTTAACTTGCTTTCTATTCTCCTTGTGCCTTTTTACTTCTATTTTTTGCATATTTATATTGAGCATGTTTTAAAGGAATAAAAATAGAAGAGAGCATTATCCATTTTACATGGATATTTTTGTACATAAATGTTCTCCATGCACAACTAGAAACACTTAAGGCACAGAAAAATGTGACTGCAAATGATGTGAAGGCAACTTGCCAAACAGAATGTATTCAGTCAGAGGTGAGCTCATACGTGTGTTAAAATTTTAGCACGTTTAACCACTAATTTGTGCTAAAGGTAGATAAGCAGATAAAAACTTCTTTCTTCAGATGAAGAAACGTGAAGACAGAGTTTTGTGTATGAAATGAGGCTTCCTCTGCATCCTTTCATGTCTCCTTATAGACTACCTTGAAATACAGAATCATGCCAGCACAAATTATATACTTCTCCTCCCATGCTATCTCCTACACTACAGATAGTAGTCCTAAAATAAAAGATAAAGTAAAATACTAGCCACATTTTAGTCAGGATTTTACCACAGAAGAATATGAAGGTGGAAACTGTAGCTTGACTGTACAGTTTCTCCACTCTGGGAAGTAGAAAAAGTGTGATCCTAAACACTGAATTTCTATGCAGCCTTAACCACATCCCTTCCACCACATAATGCAAACATTTCTGACAGATGAATCGCCAGGGTGACAAGGGCTACTGAACCTTAAATGCCCTATCCTGTAAATCAGCATAAACCAACCATATATGAACCATATTCTGCAAATGGTAAAAGATAGCTTTTCCTGGTAATTCCCAATATATATTTAACTGTGTTATAGTCTGAACTGAGCATTCCCCTGAAACTTCAATAAGATGTCACTAGGTTCATTCACCTTTGCTGCATTACAGGATTACAAAACTGTGTTGCGATTTTCTTTACAAACTGCTTGATTGTGGGTTATGTTATTTTTAACTTTAGTTTTTGGTGGGAGTTTTTTGTTTGTTTGGTTGGGTTTTTTTGTTTGGTTTGTTTGTTTGGTTTGGTTTTTTTTCCCTTGTTTTTGTTGCTATTGGTGGTAGTTTTCAGTTGTTTTCAAGCTAATTTATATTCACTTTCATTTGAAAACATGGTAATAACATGCAACAAAAGCCATAAAGATATATGCCTTTTAAATTTCATTTTGCAACATATTTTTTCAATAAGCACATCTAGAAATACCTACCTACTAATCACTCGTGCAACATTTTTCATATGAAACTACAATTTTTATTTCGGTTATTCTTAGCCTTGTTCATCAGCCTGATTTCACAGCTGTTCTTCATCTTGTAATTCTGAACTGATACCTATCTCTTTGTATATCTGTCTTGTGTATAGCAGGTTGGACCTCATATTTTTGTATTCTTCAAACACTCAGGAACTCACATAGCTATTAAATTCATCATGGAATAGTAAAATATTTTTCTTGCTCTCATCTTTTTCTTTTGCAAGATGTAAAATGTCAGAATGCTTAAATTATGGTAGAAGTCTACTTCTTCAATATACAGCATGATAATGAATCATTATGCCTAATGTAAGCACGTAGCTGTATGAAAGGAAAAAAAATCCTGAGGAAAAAAATACCCAAAAAGAATTTCAGTGAAAGTCAAATATGAACATTATCATATGTTAGGAGATAAATCTCTATCATTAAATTACCCTTAAAAACAGAGCTGTAAAATATTCTAATAATATCTTAAGTAAAGGTGTCATATATGGATATGTTTCATTATGGACATGAATCACTCTTTTCAAAACTTCATTTCTATGTGAGATTAAAGTTTCGAAAGAACGCATTGGTGCACATTAACACCACAGATTTGGGTTAAGCTTTGCTAATTATATTTTTTCTATAACTGGTGGTAGTCACCCAAAACTGATCATGTAGGTTTCCTATTAAGTCAATAGAGATCTCCAGAGTAATTTTACGCTACTGGCAGCATTAGAGAATCTGCTTTAGAGCAACAGAAAGGCTTTAATAGTATTTAGTGTTTATTTTTAAGGCAGCGGATTGAAAGAATTCCCTGACATCTCAGATCAAAATCTTTTCTTGATTTTTTCCCAGTGACTTACTTGATTAAATCTCTATGGCAATCTAATGCTAAAATGTTCCTCATATAAAACTCTGCAAAACTGATGGTAAGTGTCCCCCTAGTCACTTTTCTATACAAGAAAGATTTACAAAAGGTAAAAACTCCTGAAAGCATGTATTGAATCAGACTCTACTTATACACAGCCACACTAAGCACAATACGCTGTTGGGTTAAACATTCCTTCCTATAGCTTTGTCTCACTGCTCTTAGCAGGTACCGCAATGAAGAGAAAATAATTTCAACTGTTGCATGTTACATGTTTTGTTGCTTCTGTATTAAAACCATTCTGTAGTTAAATATAAGACTCCATCCTTTAAGACTATCACTTAAGGTCTCAGGAGCATCAGGTTAATCAAAATGTGTGAATGGGGGAAAAATACAGAGTAGTAAAATTAACCGTGAATCTTACTTCTAATGTGGCTACGCCTGCATCCTGAACTCCAGTTTTTTGTTTCAATAATCATTGCAAATTTCAGTTGGCAAACAGATATGAAGACATAGGATTCAGAAAAAAAAAAGATTCCTTATATCTATTAGAGTTTAAAATATGATCTGCACATATTTAATGTAACAGTGGAGGAAATACAGTTTTTAAAAATTGCCTTTTGTTCAAAAAATCAAAATACACAATACACAACTTGAAGCCCTTTGTTCAAATCTCAGTTGCTTTTTACCAGCTCAGGTTTGTCAGTGACACACAAGTTGCATCAGCTAGCAACTTTGTGTTGTAAAAGGCAAAATATGCAAAGAGAACCCTCTCGCTTGTAGACAGCCTCCCTTCTCACTACAACAGCTATGATTTTCAATACTTTCAATAATTTCCAACCTCTGCTAATAAGTAGATCCTTCAAAAGTGTTGATGGTAGCCATGGAAATGTATGTCCAGTACCAAATTTTTATTACACTGCTAGGTTATTTGGAATTTCAGCTTGAAAGTATTGTGCAACAACTTCAATGACAATAAAAGTGAGGATTAAAAAGTAAAAAACCCATTCAGAGCCCAAAACCTTCTCAAGAAAGACAGAGAGAGATATATATTAAAAAATTTCTCTGCTTCCAGCTAGCAAAGCTCATAAAAATATCATAAATTACTGGAGGTCATCTTCAAATGCCGGAAACAGTAATATTAGAACCTGATAACATCCTCTATGCTTCTCTTAGTGTATATAATATTACAATATAATACATCCTTGTCATTTCAGTGACATGAATCTTGCTCTTCTCATTTGAATGTTACAAAAAGGAAAATAATAATGAATTGCATTTGAACAAGTTGTAGCTACTAACGGTATTACAAAAGAGTTGTTTTAGAATTGGAGTATAATGCCATTTTAGCAACAAGTTTCCTCTGAGTTTTTTAAACACTTGACTTTCATAGACAGTAATTTTTATAATATTCAAGCTGTCAATAACATTTTTTTCTTGTTTTCCTGGATGTGAATCCAGTTTATTTGCACCAAGGTCATAAGATTATTATCAGAACAGTAAGTAGGGTAGCTGTAAAGCCCATCTGCAAAACTGTCTTCTCTATCATGATGGTCAAAGAAGTTTTTGTGATCTTTGAAATCAGTGTAGTTGCACTAATATATAAATCCCTCTTTACATTTGGAGAATGTCCTGGGTGTTAAAAGCAATATAATGTATGAGGTTCTGCTTACTAGTATTCCATTAACTTAAAGGGATATTGTCTCTTTAAAAGTAGAAAGCAAATCCAGAATATATTCAGTCTAATCAAGTTATATTTGCACCTTCAAAAGTCAATATCACACCTTCAGCTCACTGGGAAGAAATATTCCACTTTACTATCACCTCATCTCTCATCATCAACTGACAGTTCACGAAAGGCATGCAATTCTTGGGGGTAGTTTCACTGTTTTTAATCTCTGGATATTGTGGCAGCCTTATCTGCCTTATTTTCCTACATTGCCTAGTTCCTCAAAACCTTTAACATTATTTCATCACAGATTTTGATTGATATTTTTATTTCCTTTATTAAAATATAATATATAAAAGGAAAGGAATCTTTTAAACTCACAATTGACAATGAAATAGTACTTACATCATCATAGGGAGATAACTTCCTATTAATACAATTGTATTTGACATTTCCATTAAAAATTCTTCCACTAGAGTTATATTATTATGTCTGTGACAGCTCACCGTGGGTTCTATGGTTACATACTGATTTTAGATTATTGCTTTACTGTATTTTTTTTTCTATTTACATAAAAGATCCACTTTAGAAAAACATTAATTTGTTTTTGCTCTAAAAGGGTAGTGAAAAGATATTTATGGAGTTCAATTAAACTTTTGCATAATAAGTGTGATGCTGTTAATTTAATGAAATCTAAAGAAATATAAAGAACCTCATGCTTAAGGGAAAATTGAATTAAGCTCTAAAGTTATACAAAACACTTTGCTAATTTTATTAGCCAGATAAATGCAAGCTTTTGGACAATGTAAAGGAACACCTCTCAAGAGACATTATGAAACACAGGAAGCCAGACATAAGTGAAAAAGCAATATGCAAGGAAAGGCAATAGACCAACTAGATAAAATTCCAGAAGCACCTAAGATTTGCTTAAATTCTCAAGAATATGATTTCTGTCATGTTCCCATCATAAGACACTTTTAAGTACACACACTAACACCGAAAACAAAGCCTCAGGCTTTCACAGTCATGAGACCTTTAAACATGTGTATAACAATATAACTTTTGACTCTAGTAGCAACATATGATTTCAAGTAATATCTTAAAATGCAACTTAGAAAACAATTTAAAGAGTACTAACAGTAACATCACAAGGTCAGGTAGGTATCTCAATAGCAAAAATTAGTTTTCATAGAGTATCACTTATACACAAATTATTTATTCAGCTACATGATATATTCTGTCTGGGAGCTTGACCTCTGCGTTGCCATCTGCTGATTGCAAATTTTGTGAAAAACATTGCGCCAATCTCAGTTTTTTGCTTGTTCAGAAGATTATCCTTTCTACATTATTTAACTACCTGTCATTTGACCTTGTTCTTGAAGATCATTGTATGCTTCTCATGTCACTGCATTCACTGTTGACAGCTGGTGTTTATCACTAGAAGCTGTGGGGGGAAAATTACTCAATGTACAGCCTAGCCCACTTACAAAAGCAGACCGAATAAAAAACAAATAGAAATGAGGAGCCCCTAAATACCAGCAGCTAACATATCACCAGATAAGGGGAATGTACAATGGCTAGATCAGTTTTCAGTGTACAGCTGCTGTCAGCATTCCTACTGCTCAAGAATACAGCTGAAGTGGTACCTGGGGTTCTTAAGGTGCTAGCTTTAAAATATGTCAAAATGCAGCATGTTAGTCTGCAGTACTGCTATTTGCTGTGTTGGGCTAAAACCTGAACAAGGTAGTGACTGATCACTGTTTGTTCCACACTTGTAATCATCCATTACTGGCAACTGTCAGAGACAAAGTCTGGGATAGACAGACCTCTGTGTTCAGCTGCTAAGGCTGCTCCTCTGCTGTGCTGAAAGACCTGTCAGATGTAGAAAGCAGCATCAGGACAGTGATGAGGGGAACATTGTATTTCAGGTGTGAAATACAATGCTAGACTTGGTCATTCTTGGGAAGTAAGACTACACTTCATATTTTCATTTAAAGGCATCAACTCTTGTGTCATAGATAAATACAGGAATTTACCCTTTGGTAACTGCAAATACACCTGGTCACAGCTTGATGATGTAATCCAGCTGAGCTCCTGCCAATCTTTTTGTACTGATGACATGAGTTGCTGGAATAGCCACATTTCAGTAAAGGTATGATAGACAAATATATCTGATTTTCATATTTATATGTTTAGTCTGTTTTGAAAGCTCACTAACATTGTGTAGGAAAAGAAGGGAAAACTTTTAAAATATTTTTCCTAAATTCTGCTTCCTACACTTGAAGGAGGTCCCTCTCTTTCATTTGCACTAATCAATGTTCATTATCCTCTTTATAACCCATCTCCCAAATTTTACCTTTCTATCGTTGGAAAGAAATGAATGACATATGCAAAGGGCCAAAAAGAACTTATGGATGGAAATGAAAATCCATCAAGTGACCTAATGCAAAGACAATTCCCCCAGTTTACGTAGTACCTGATTGTGGATCATAGGACTGTTGGAAAAAAATGTGAAATATTGCAAAAGCTTGATCTAAAAGAGTATAAAACCACTTATATTCTTCCATGAACACTTGATGACTGCTATGTAGCTCTTTCTTCTGACATGCTAAAGCTTTTGACATATTAAAGAGAATGAGAAATTATATTCTCTCCAATAAGCTTTAGTTCCACTTTTTTGATTCATCTTATTTGTTTATATTACACCTTTATGATTTAGAATTGCAAACTGTTTCTGACAGCAAAGCCTGCCTTGCTTCTAAAGGGATATATGCACTGCATCTACAGAACAACAAAAGACTGACTCTATATCCAACCATAAAATTAATTAGGCTTTATGAAAATTTCTTGGATTATCACACAAATAATTAAGCTGGGATAGGCAAACATTACTGTGAACATGCAAAGTTGCAAAAGTACAAAAGGGTTTGCATTGCACAGCTTTCATATAGCAGTACTAACTCCAAGGGGCTCAGCCACTGAAACAGGTAATCCTATGAATAATAATACTCATGCAGCATTTGCTCCTAATTGGGGAGTAAAACTAGAATAAAGAAGGGATAGAGAAATGACTGATGAGTATTCTTGCACATTAAATGTTAGTGGGTTCACTCACATCTGACTTTTCATAGATTTTCAATCTTGTAGATTGTGGGTTTGTGGAAAGTGAGCAAGTGGCACAGAACATAATTCCATTGTAGGAAATAAATAGAAGTTTTAATTTTTTTTTTAAAGTATGCTCATCCAAACAGGATGATCTTTAGGATGGTCCTATGTATTTGATTCTGTCCTTAAATATAATAAAAGTATTCCACAAAAGAGAAAATAGGTATTAATTAAGAAGATTTTTAGAATGTCATTGGCAAAGAAATTTTGGAAACCTGCATCACTAGAAAAAAATTTGCATTTCATACAATTCTTCAAACATACTTTTAAAAGAGAAAATAATACTTGTATGTTTCCTTGAAATGAATTTGTCTTCTCAAATAACATTTTGATTAATTACATGTAAATGAATTCTAACTCTCTAAAGGGATTTCTTCAGTTGTCAAGGTGATTTTTAATTAACATAAAATGAGAGTCTCTTTCCTAGTTTCCATCAGTACTTAGGATGCTACTGAAGGAGCGACAGCTCATCTTCATAAGGCTACTTAACACTTTAAGTATTTATGTATTTTAGTCATATATATAAATTAGGAAAAAAAACAACTACAGAACTTGTGCTATCAATTCATGGCGTCTCAATTAATCTTGGATGGATCATAAGCAACATAATAAAACATTTAGTTATTGTTCCTATACAAACCATGGCCAGACACAGTAGCAAAAACATCTGAAAAGTGCAAGTTTGACCAGACAGATACAGCTTTCTGACAAAACCTTCAAATATCCCAACTCATCTTCCTGTGACATTTTCAACATGAAATTATGTCATTTAAAAAATAAAAAAAAAATCTGACATCTGATAATTTTTGTTATGGCATTTTCTTAAAAATATGAATCCAATATTTTTTGTAATGAACAGAAGTAATAAAAGCAGATTTAGAAGCTGGTTTAATTAGATAATATTACATACTGCTACGCTCTGATGATCAGCAAAAATCAGTTGTTCTTTGTAAGTACTTCAACTAAAATTAAAAAGCTTAGGCATGTGGGATGAAATTGGCAAATAGTATAGTATGCTTGTCTTCTTCAGCATACCAATATTACATTCACTTTTGTTCATGGGGTTTATACTTCAGTGTCAGTTCCAAAATCTGTGAGCTTTTCTTCCAGTGGCCTCTTCACAGAAGTTTAGATTTAAAGGCCAGAAGTAACTCTTACAATCACCTGGTCTTTTCACAATACAGACAATAAAAAAGTCATGCAATAATTCAAGAATTAAAGCCTTCATTTCATTTAGGGCTATTATATGTGTCTGAGAAAAACACGATGGCTTGAATTTAAAGTCACAGGGTAACTACCATATCACTGAACACATTTTCTCAGAGACTTCATGTGAAAGCATTCTGTCTTCATCTAGACTAATCTTTTACCTAGTTTCAGTTTCCATGTACAGGCAATTTTTACTTCTGCTATGTTATAGAGCTGTTTATTGCAGAAATCATCTGGATCAAATTCATTAGAAGCATTAGAATGAGCCACCCTTGACTTTCTACTTGTTAAACTAGAGAATTATTTTAAATTCATAACATGAGAGATAAATCTGAATTTAACCATTACTTTAATCTTTTAGTAATTCATCTCCACCAACAGCTTTTACAGCATCATCACCAGAACTGAATGCAGTACTTCAGCAATAACATCACTGATGCTGCATACTAAGTAATACTCCTTCCACAGTGCCATTTATTGCCCTGGTTACTGACAATTACTCTCAGTAGCTACAGGCTATTTCTTATCTGTAGCCCAACATTGTTTACTCATCTTCATCCCTGATCCCAAGATCTTTCTCAGTGTCATTACACAAGGATGCATCTTGCAGGTATAACATTCAGTGTTAATTTCGATATTTTTTTTCTATTATATTTAATTGTCCTATAGCAAATACTTCTCAGACTGAAGTTGTAAGATCAAAGTTAACTGATCATTCCATGGTTATTTCTTCTCTTTGTTTTGCATGTTAGTAAAAGGTACTGAATAATGTAGAATCACATCTCATCTTGCAATACACCACACTCGTAATCTCTAAGTCCTCAAAACTCTATCCAAGAATTTATTAGTATTAAAAAATGGTGTTTTTTAAAATAAATTGCCTTTTTAGCAGGAGTGTTGAAGCCCTTATACTTTTCCACTTCTTGACAGTTTAGAAACCTGTCTGAATAAGACAAGTTTAGAAGCTCAATCCTAGCCCCCAGATTCAGGGAAAGAAGATATTTTTCCTACATGGTGGATTGAGACGTACTTGAGAGACAGTCTGATTCAGACTAGAGGACAGTCTGAATCAAAATGAATGTAAATTATGAAGTATACTAGTCTGAAATTAATCTGGTTGGAATATCACTAATTTCTTCTTACAGGAACTAAGCCTGTGCCCATAGACAGTATGACTGACTTCGGTTTTTTAAAGAAATGGGCAACATTTCAGGCTCTATATAACTATCTTCATTTATTATATTTGTTTGGTATTTCTACTGGTCATTTTCAATGGCATTAAGATCTATTTTGTTACATTTGATCACTTTGTCTAAGTTAGGAGAAACTTTATTTCTTTCAAAAATATGCTGACACCTTTTACAGTTGTACCATGTTTGCACAGCAAAGTCTGTACAGAGGGATCTATGTAGCCATGAAAGTCTGACTGCAGGATTATTCCACTATTTATTTATTATTTTTTATATTTTCTTGATTTTTTTTTAGTCCTCTGATCGCCACATTTTTGGAGATCCTTCCACAAAGGGAAATTAAAGAAGTAATCTTTCTGCCTGTAGACGTAAGTTTTTAGATATGTGGCCTGCTCTAGGAAATATTAGGTATAAAATGACAGTCTAACAGAAGATTTTGGTACCTACATATTAGCTGTCATTATGCCTTATTTACACAGGAGAATTTTAGGAGAATTTTAGAATATTAAGAGCCAAGGAGATCCAAGCCAACCGGCACGCTGAAGCTCAGTCTGAGCCAGCCTGTGGGAAACACTGTGCAGTGGGCATCTCTGCAATCCTTTCTCATCCTTTCTTGTATGGGACTCAGATATCATGCTCTGGGCTTTGGGAAAAACTCTACGATCATTTGCTACCACCAGTCTACAAATATAGCCTTGGTAAATCTTTCAGAGAACTTTTCTTTTAAATTGGTCAGAAAATGTTATTAATTTTTTCGACTTTTTAAATGTAATATACAAAAGTTAATCCTTGCATCAGGAACAACTAAAGATCCCTTATTATAGCTGCATTCCTTAATTACTGTGTTACAGATTCATGTTTCTTTTATACTCTTTCTTTAGGTAACAGCATTTGAAGAAGTTTATTAAACAATGGGAGTACTTCAAGAAAAGGAGTGGAAATTTTCCACACCCAGCCTACATCCCAGTCAGCTTTTGTTCCCTCCTCTGCTCATGCTCTGACACTTCCATTCCTGCTAAGATTCACTATGTTATATAAAAGGTGCTGCCACACATTATGCATTACTATCTGTGTTTGAAATATATTCTGAGAATTTCTAATAGTAGAAGGAGTTTATAGTGTCTGGAAAACATTTTGCTTCTCCATCAGACATAGAAGTGCATCTATGGAGCACATCTAGGTAGATACAGAGCAGATATGTGCCTGTAAAGTTCCTACTCTGCACAGGCTGTTAAGAAAATGAAGGAGATTAAAGAGTTTCAGACTAGGGAGGCAGTTGAAAGAATGCTTCCTGGTCTTTGACACTGAGTTTCCTTCAACTTGCTGTATTTGGTTGGTAGCTCTCCCATGTGTCTACAATATTCTAACAACATTCCCATCTCTCAGGGAATTAGATCTCAGGAAAATACTTGATAAGTCTTACAACAACTCATCTTCCTTTGAAATTATAATAAGTTTAACTTTCTATATTTTTGGGGTTACTGAAGAAAAACATATCATTTCAGTGATGTATTTATGCATTAAGGAATAGAGAAAACTAAATATAAATAAAAAATATTTTATTGAACTTTGTTTCAAATATTAGAATATCTGTATGTTACAGTCAGTAAGAACAATAGTTCATTTCAGAAGCTAATTTCAAACACAATATTTCATGATGCAATTGAGCAAAGAGTTCTAGACATTATAGGAGAGAAAATAAAATCTTCAATAAATGGGCTGCTAATGCCTATTCTTTTAAATAGGAAAAAAAAGTTTACATAGGTAGGATGCATATACTGGCCAACATACATTCCCCAAAATCATATTCAGAATATTTATCTTAGAGTTAAGATGTCATTTAATTGCAAAATAGAATACACAGAGGTACATCTATTAGTTTTTACGAAAGGAATGGTAAGACCTTCCAAATATTTTATAGTCTTTGGGAAAAGAAATGAAATGACAAGCACAGAAAACAGTGGGGTATTTTGCTTTGAAAATTCCTTCCCCTTGCCCTTCCCCTTCCTCTCCCTTGTTGTCCCTGGAAGAAAATAGATACTTCACTGCCCTCACAAGCCAAAAAAGCCCCAAACATATGGGGCTTAAAAAACTTTTAAAAATCAAACTACATAAGATGTCTGGGAAAATACAACAGTTTAACAGACAATTATGTCTACTGGGGTTTGGAAGTCAAAATTATGACTTCCAAAATCAGTGTTAAGATGAAGCCACAGCAAAATGTTTTAAAAAAATTAAAAGTCCACAGGAAAGTACATATAGGATAAAATAGATAAAGGAAAACCAAAATGAAACAAAACAAACAAACAAAAACAAACAAACCAACCCCAAAACAAACAATCAAAAAAACCCAACCAACCAACCAACCAAAACCCCCCTAATCCTGTTCAGTCAAATTGCTGGAAACAAAAATGTCCTTGTGCTACTCCAGATCTCCCAATTAAGTTGTGAAAGCTGTATATTCAATGTTATTAAACCAGCTAAAGAAAAATGTATTATATATCACCCCAACTTTTATTCTGAGTTGCCATGAACAGAATCTCTTACTGTGTATAGTCGTGCATTATCTTTAATCCATTTTTAAACATAAAGTCATTGTTAATTAGAAAAAGGTCCAAATTCTTCCTAGCTTGAGGCTTTGGACGCATCACTGTGGTTAAGCAAATTTACCTGTTTGGATTAATATAAACATTTGAGAATTAGACTAGCTTTTCCCACTCGGTTTCCATCAATTAACTAACATTTTCTTCTGGGCAGGAAACAAGATAATTTCTTTAATCCAAATAATAAGTAGTATTGCTAATATAACATAGTACTGCATGCAACTAAGAGGAGCAGTCTGTTAATTTCTACACAGAATTACATAGTTAGTGAAGAAAGTAAAATAAATGTCAGAGAAGGAACGTCGACAGTAGCATTATAAGGATGGAATCCAGGAGAAAGAAAATGTCAAGGGAATGTTGTACATAATATATTCCTTTTTAAATTGCTTCACTACTAAAAATTAGGCAATTCAACAATAACCTTAAATTATTCACAAGAAACTTGACTGTGGGACATTTAGTTCTTCATAAGCTACAAACTAGAAATGCAGCACAATTTAAATAAAGAGTATTGTTCTGATCTGGCTTACTGAATAATATCCATAACCTTACAGAAAAGCAAGTGTCACCTAGCCATTGCCTTTCCACCCTGTAAACTCAGAAAATACTTTGGAGTTTGTCCTCCCTTCAATGAACTCCTTTTGGTTTGTTGTAACACATTTTATATTTCCTTATTCCTCAGCATCATGATTGTCTTTGTAAACCCATTTAGATTGGTCAGTGCAACCCAGCCATAGAGATTTATCTTGATTTTGCTCTCAGTACTAGTGAAAATAGACATATATCTTAGCAAATATTTTCCTGTGCACCCTTATTTTCAATTCTCAGTGGCAAGATTTACTCTATAATATAAATCAAAATTCAAATGTAAAACAAAATTACTGGTTCAGTCACGGTTTAGAAGCCTTTTTTGCAAATATTCACACAGCCTAGCTTATACTTCTGAATGAATTTCCCATTAATCCTTGTCATTGCTACCTGCTGGAAAACAGAAGTGATCAACTAAAAGAAGTGGGCTTATGCAATGGAAGAAATGTAGCAAGACTAACCATACATCTCTAGCTGTTGTGCCCAAAATGGAAGATTCAATGACCCTCACAGCCTTACTCCTTAGAGTCTTGAGCCAATACCCATTTAATAGCAAGAGAAATACAAGGAAAATATGAGGAAATGTCAGCTGGAGGTCTGTGGTGCAAAATCCTAATAGAGAAGAAAAATCAATCAAATATTCTTATCCCAGATATTTCTCATGGATGATAGACCTATATATTCTTGTCCTCTGAATGCTTGCACACTTTTGCTTTGACATTTTTACACTTATGAAAATACAGTTCTGCAGTCTCTCTTGGTTTAATGAGGCATATATGGAAACTGGATTTTATCTGACTACACTAAAACTTGCACTAATTTACAGAGACAAATGTCAGGTAGATTTTCCCCTCCAAGCTATTCCACAAATCAAGCAATTTGGATCAACTTCAATAGAGGATTGATGAGTGCATTTCCTTCCACATTATTACGCATAAATTAAAAGCAAATGTTCTCTGTTGAAGAAATAAACAAAGAACATTTTAAAAATACAGTGTTGATTTTTTTTTCTTTCTGAAACTTCAGAAAGATTCTTTAAATATTCATTGACATGGATATTAAATCATGCAATTGAATAGCTTTCTTCAACAGAAAGAATAGTTTCTTCTTCACTGTGGTCTGCTCTTTTCCACAGTGGTTAGACTACTGACCAAGTTGATTGCTACAGTCCGTAACTTGAATTACTGAGAAGGAAGTGAATCAGGTAGCCATGAGAATATTTACATTAATGTTACATAAGTACTGGCAAAGAATAGGATTCTGTAGAGAAGAGTAAATTCTAAAATATCCCTTACTGCTCCACAGTGTTTTAAGATGCACTGCTGGTTTCTCCACATTCCAGTAAAAGCCAAGACAAGAGGTAAAATGATTATGCTTCAGTAACTAGACTTTTATAGTTTTTTCAAGTATATGTTCAGCTTCTCAGTAGCATTATTTGTCATATAGCATTAAAATGCTACCTTTTTCTTAACTGCATGTACAATAAAATAAAATAGACAGTTCTCATTTAAATAAAAACTACCTTGCAAAGAGATATGCTAAGAATGAAATGCCTCTAAAATAAAGTGCTCTCTTAAGACACTTTTTACGAACACCTAGAGACCAAGAAGTCATAAACCACAGTTCCCACAGTCAATCTGAATTTGTTTTTATGTTCAGCATTGTTCAGTAAAACTAGAAATCTGCAAGAACATTCAAGTCCATTATGCTTATCCCCACTCTGCTGTATAACTTGCTTTCATAAATTATTTTACCAAAATATCAATTTTCATCATTATTTGATAAAGAATCTTTTTGAATCAGATATATTGGCTTTTCAGCAATCAAAAATTTTATTTTATCCATCTGATCTATTAAGACACATTTTTAGTTGTGAAGTACTGGAAATTAAATTTTTTTCCTGATTTATTTGTACTATTTTATGTGACCAAAAGTTCATTCAGTTCAGTTAGCAGAAGAACATGGACAGAAGCCTATTTTGTGTTAAAGGGTGTTTAAGCAACACATGAGTTTTAGCTCTATTAGGAACAAGGATGAACACTAAAATCCTAAGACATTTCTATCTTAAACCCTGGGAAATTACTAACACTACTCTAAACTGGCTCAAACAGCCAAGGTATAGCTTCAGCTGCACTGGCTCATTGTAAATTTCATATCCAAAGGCTAAAACTTTGAGTTCTCATGTTCTATGGAAATAAGTAGTAAAAAATAAAAATAAAAAAAATAATAAAATAAAAAAAAAAATAAGCATACTCCTCCTTCCAACAACAAAAAAAACCCCTATTGACTTACCTCTAGGATTTCAAAGTAATGTCACCAGCACCACTGGGACAACAGTAGGTTCTACATTATGACTGTGTTGTGGAATGTGCAATGAATCAACACTAGCCTTGCCAAAATTAATATAGGAGCATATGGCTGCCTAGCCCACTGGCATTGCCAGAATACACATAGGAGGAGGAACTGAACAAGTCTCAGACATCGCCAAAAGTCCAGATGAGCCAACATACACTAGCACATTTACACCTGGAGTCAGAGACCATAGCAATAAATGTCAGGGTTTTGGAAACCTTCCTGAAACCTCATCAGACTTACCCAACTTTACAGTTCTAAAAGGAAATGAAAACATGAAAGGTTCATAAAGGTACGGAAGAGCTGTGTTAAATCACATTTGTAACCTTCTTTGTTTAATTCTCCTCCACACACAAGTTTACTAGAGAGTTACTTTCAAATTTGGAGCAGCAATCCCTTCATTTTTAAAATTCCCTCTCTTATTGAGTAAGTATGGTCCCCAACTAGACTAATTTAATCCATTAGAACATCATGGTACGCTAAAATGAATGCAGCATGGGAGGCAAGGAAAGGGCATGCAGATTAAATCTATGTCTGCAAAATAAATTCCTTTTTTATTTATATTCCCAATATCTTGCTACAACCTACTCCTCATGCTAGATACACAGAGGGAATCATGAGGCTGCCTCAGATTCTTTTGGGAAATACTGGGTAGTTGTTACGAGCAGTTACCAGAAGAAGAGTTTTTCAATACAGTATTCCTGGGTTATCATAATTAGGATGCTTGACACTTCATATAAATGCCCCAAAAAATCAAGATCATACTGATTGCTAATTTGGGATCTGGAAGGAATTTTCCCCCTCTTTAGGAAAAGAATTTGGAATTTTTTTACCCCTACTTTTCTTCCAAAATGCAAGATTTGCTGCACTCAGATCTTGTGTATCTCACCTAAATAATCTTTCTTTGATGCACTTCTGATTGCATGCTGTGCTCTTCTGGTATGCTGCCTAGTCTCCTGAGTATTTCTAACTACTTGCATAGGTATTATAGTGTTGCATATAGCTTTATAGATGAATATCTGCCTTGCTTCTTAGGTCTTGAGATCTACTGAAGGCTCAGATATATTGCCAAGAGAAAGACCTGAAGACTGGATTGGATATTTAGTTGAATTTTCAGGGTTTAAGCTCTGTGATACTTTAGTAGGTAAACTATGCCATAACAAGTAATAGTTACCACCTCTCTTTTTACCCAAATTTACACGTCTGCTGTTAGCAGCACATCTCTATTCCATGAGCTCTTGCCTCATGGTTGCACTGACTTTAAAGATTTGTGGCACTTTGCTAAGCTGACAGAAACAGACCTATTTCAGGAGTCAGTTAAGCAGCCTTTAAATAATGGCTATATGTTGATTTCTTAATGAAAGAAGTAACAGTTGTTTTAAAAGTGGAATTGTCTCATAAAATCGTTACTCTGTTCATTGACTGATTGATTGATTGGATTAAATTTCAATACGATATTTCATCCAGGTTACAGTTATATATCGCTGTGGGTTGCTTCCCCTCTTTACAATATTCCTTGAATCAAGACTGTATCACTGCAGAAGATGCCACTCAAATATAAAAAAGATTTGAAAATTACTTTAGGTATCTTGATATATTTAATAATTCTCTGAATTAAATTCCATCTCTGTTTGATTGCATTGTGACTTAAATTTCAACATATAGGGCACATAGCACACAAAATAATAAATACATTAGCAAATTTCATGCTTACATATGTTAAAAAAAATACAAATTTGATTTAAAAGGGAGTGGGAAGAGTCTTATGGAATGTAACTTCCTCCTTCCATAAAATAACCTAGATAAAATGCCAATGAATCTATATTTATCATCACCATTAAGGGGGGAGAGAGAGATGAATTCTCTGGTTAAAAAGGGAAAAATGATTTCTCAGAATGATTGGCTAGTATCAAACATAATGTAAAACAAAGTGTGCGGTTTTCCAAGACTTATAAATAATAATAGAACTGTTGTAACACAACCTCTAATCAGGAGTCAAAGATCACATTTTTAGAGTGAGAATTTAGTCTACCAAGTGTTTGGGCAGGATTTCGGTTGACAAGAGGTGTGAAATACATGGGATAACAAAACCTGTAGCATCACCAGTAGTTTTAAAATTGCTTTAGAATTTATAATACTGATTGGAGTACTTACAAACTATTTCTTAAAAAGGGGTAATATGAAAGAATGAAGAATAATGGATCATTCATGAACAATATATCATGTTTTAACTGTTTTTTTTTAAAGAGTGTCACATCAAGGTAAAGGAACAGTGGTGTTGGGTTTTTTGGTTTTGGGGTTTTTTTTGTTTGTTTGTTTTTGTTTTGTGGTTTTATTTGTTTGTTTTTGTTTTGTTGGGTTTGTTTGGTTGGTTTGTTTGTTTGGTTTGGTGTTTGGTTTGGTTTGGTTTGTTTGTTTGGGGTTTTGTTGTTGTTTTTTGTTTTGTTTTGGTTTGGTTTGGGTTTTTTTCACTATATGGTATAATGAATTATATAGCCAGGTTTTATGCTGATATTTTTCTGCATATGAGAACTGATGACTTTTGGAATAATGATAAAACTATGATAAATAGGTGCAGGTCTTGGAAGATCTAAAATGAATTTAATTCAATGCATCTTCACTGGCTATCCAGGATGATGTACTTTAATCGTGATGGTGATAAATGAATATTGTCATTTATGATGACTGCACAGTTGCATGCCATTAAAGTCTTAGGGATACTTTTATTCCCTGCCCCAGATACTACTGATACCAAAACAGGATGACCTTGCCATGATGACACGGAATGCA
Source organism: Manacus vitellinus (assembly GCF_001715985.3). Classification (NCBI taxonomy): domain Eukaryota; kingdom Metazoa; phylum Chordata; class Aves; order Passeriformes; family Pipridae; genus Manacus; species Manacus vitellinus. The sequence continues at coordinate 45,279,647 of NW_021940208.1, read as the reverse complement.
GGACATAGCTTTCAGCCTATCTTAATTTACTCTCCCCACACTTCCTTACATGCTTTAATCAGTCACCACATTGTTAAGTCTAATGTAACAGAATAGTCACGAAAATGTTGATACTGTTATTGTCTCTTTATCAGGATCACCAAGGCTGAGTTGCGTCTGACCAACCTCAATGTTCCATGAAAGGACTGGGTATGGCTGGGAGCTCAGCTATTAATCTAAAATTATTTATTATTACTCCCTGACATAAAAGTAAAATGAGAATAGATGTAATTGCCTGAATACTCTGCAGAAGTATGAGAAACAGGAGTTTTGATAACAAAAAAAAGATATGCAGGTACATAGAAATAGAAGACCGGGTTAGCCAACGTTATATGGGCAGAAGTGCCTCTAATCTGTAAAGTAAATTTCCTTAAAGAAATTGTAACTGAACTTCAAAGGTCCTTAATATTTTTATACTTTGGATTCCATATTTTGCATTATCCATACAGCTGGTACATAGATGATGCATAGTCTACTACTGCTACTTGTTGCTCCACTGCCTGAAGCTGAAGCAGTTTGTGTCACTGATTGGAAAAATGCTGATGATCCTAATTCATTACCAACACAATTATAGATAATCAGATGGCAGATTATTTTCCAAGAAGTTAGAAATATGCAGAATTCTATTAATCTGAAGCACACACAGCCCTTTGTGAGAAGAATATCATGGTTATGTATTAAGGCACCCAGAAGTTTTTCAGAAAAATTTCCTATACATATGCAACTTTATAGCCTCTTTGACACATCCATCATAATATTTTAGTTACATGACTCATTATATTTCTTCCTCAAAGTTTCTAGTTGCATTTACTGTTATTCAAGGTGGCATTTTTGTTCTTCGCTTTATTCAGTGTTTGACCCCATGACTTATTTAGCACACGTTATTCAATCTTTGAATTGAAAGTATAATTGTTTTCCTCATCACTGTTTCCATGGTGGTTTTGCTCTAGTGAATGAATGGTGAATGAATGCTTTTTAACTACAAATTCCTAAGATTCAATTTATTACAGCCATCTTTCAGTTTGAAAATTAATCACAGTTTTGGGTACCCACCAGTTTTGGGTATGCAATTTTGATCCCTTGAGACCTGACTTCTTCATACACTAATTTATAACGTTGTCCTCATTCAGAGCAGTTTGAATTGATTTTACTTACAATTGGAAACACAACAGTTCTGCAAATTTGACCCCACATTTTCCAGAAAGGTGGAAAAATAGTTACAAGAGTACTTCATGCCCTGGATGGAAGACATAATTTTAAACTTCAGGTGTAGGTTTCAGGAAATTCCTTTTCCTTCCCTCTGGACTCTGTCATACTTTACATCTTTTTTTCTCTCTTTCCCCTAGGAAAGAACTAGTTTATCACCTCTTACTTTTTCCTCTTGTGGCTCTCTGCTCCATAGGCCTCCTCTTCCTACCAGAGATGGTCTAACTGAGAGATACATGAGCAATTGTTCTCAACTTAAAAAACTGCTGCCTCAATTTAAGAATGGGAAAGGGGCATAGGTTCCTGAAATCTTGTCTCATTTTTCTACTTACAAAAATACTGCTTTTAACATGGCTTCATTAATGATGGTGTCATCCTGTTTCACAGCCATCACATTCCATCTCTAGTGTTACACATCTTCAAACCAAAAATAAGTGAATCAGACATCCTACAGACAGCATTTTCTTTCAATGCACCCTGAGAGAACAAGGCATTAGTTAAAGGCTCTTGTTAAAAATGTATGTGATCATAAAAGCAAAGACTATATTATCATTCATGTGTGCAGACCTTAATTTTAGCATTCCCTAATGCTAGGTATTCTAAAATCTAAGTAAAAATTCAGTAATGTCCACCACTACAGTTTTTTCAGTGTTTGCATACTTACATGTAAAACATATATATCAAAAGGTATAAATACACCTATACTCTCATTTTTAAGTCTATATTGGCTAGCTATGAACATAAGCAAATCTCACTGAAACATCTGGAAATATATTTTAATAGATATTTTAGCATTGTCATTCTTATTGGTTAGCATGAAACACGTGGTCTTTTGAATGAATACATAAATAGCAAATGGATGAAGCTAGAAAGGAAATCAGAATACACTGACTGGTAGAAACAGGAAACTGTTGTGTCAAAGAAAATAACCTAACTTCCTACTTGTACCAGGTACTTGTATTCCTGCTAAATAAGAACTAACCAGACCAACCGACAGCCAACCTCCTGTTCACTCTCTCCTGAATTTATATGTTATTTGCTACTCGCCCCCTGTTATTGCCCACCACCACCTTCCCCCTCATACCTGTGATTCTGCTGTATATGTAGCTGTCTGGACTTCTTAGACTTCGGAAGGTACAGTGACCTGGTAGTTCAAACTTCTATATTTCTCATTTAGTCACAGATGAGATTTAGTAGATCCTTGTTTCTTTTCCATAACTATGCATCTGCTTTTCCCACCAATGCCCCAGCCACTGCCAACGGGAAGGGCAAGCTGCTACCTAAGTTGAAAGCTTTCTACTCCCAGGTGCCACAGGAAATCCTCCCTTCCACCATGGCACAAGTTGTTAACATGACTGCTGATTGACAGACATAATTCTTATCTTATGTCAGAATAAATAGATCAGAGCTTAAGTAAAAGGGAAAGAGGAGAAAACAATAACTAACACTAAAATATGGTAAAGGTTGAAGAGGAGGGGATTTTTTCATTAAATGTTTCACTCTTGTGTCCTGCATACTCACATAAATACCATTTGCAATGCTCAAGTTTGGCAGATATCTAAGCCCCGATGAACCTCATGACTCCAAATGTGTATAGTTGCTGATATTTATCGAGTGGGATAGCTTCCAGGGGTGAAAGGGCTGTAAACACCACAGTATTACTTTTTGTACACGTGGCAGTGATGGTTGATGAGGCTGGGAAGGATCATGCTGCTCTGTGAAAGCTGAACAAGCCAGAGGAGGCTAAACAACAGGAAGTAAATCCCAGTTAAGAAAAGCTAGAGTGCATTGTTTGAGATCTGCATAGAAGTCTGCAGGCACCTTGTGCCCATTCCGGTGGTGAAACTATGGTTGGAGGAGTCAGAGGTTGACTGAATTTGTTTTATAGGAAAAAAAGTCTGTTCCCATACTTGCAGTCCAGTATGAAAACATGACAAACAGTTTAAAAAAATAATATTCAGGCATAGGAAGCCTGTCAACTGTCAAGCTGGGTAATACTTTCAGATCATTGCAATTGTTGCATATTTTAAATTATCCTGTATTTTGAGACAATGATACTAGATGATCAATCAATCTTTTTGATTTCCCTCACCTCAGAAAACAGGCAAAATCAGTGATTTACTGGAACTGTAAAGTTTTAAGAACCAACCCAAAATATGGCATGTGATTTCCTCTGAGGAATGCTAACTATTATATCATAAATTAAATCCTAGATGTTCTCAGTACTAAAATCACCGATTTCAAGGGCTTTCTTCACAATACACACTGTATACTTGACAGTCTAAAAGATCATTAAAAATCTCCAGCATACCTATCTTCCTTAAATGTGGACTTGAAAGACAGGATGGTGTCAGCTTGCTAAATTTGGATCGATCACAGGGTAACTCTACAGTCAGATTTACAGCTGCTAAAGACTAAATCCAGCTGATAATGAGGAAATTTCAAAGAATAGTCTGATGCATACATGCCTGCGTGGAAATTAGTGACGTGACAAAAGGTGCTCAAAGAGCCACAGCATACCTGGATCGCTATTGTGGAAGCATCTGTAAGGTGGGGAAAGAAAGAGCCACTTTTAAGTTCATAAGAAATTTTACAGAAAGCTAATAAGGAGATTTTTTGAACAGGTGTAATGTAATGAGACAGACAAATCAGACAGGATTTAAGCTGCTGCATTTGGTATTAACTGACTCGCAATATGGCAATATTTTGAAGGTGAGAAAATGAAACTCAAGATACACCAAGCACTAGATTCTCAAAAATAGATTAAATCCCATAGCTTTCAGAGAGACTTTTTCACACCTAATACATGGAAATGGTATTTTGAGAGGAAATTGAAAGTTATTGGCTGGGAGAGAACAAAGTCGTTGCATATGCAATGAACAGAAAGCTGTTTGAAGTAGAGTAATGATCATTTAGAATCAGAAAATCTGGTTCACTTGCACAGGAGACAGATGATGTCATAGCTTAGGATCTGAGATAGAAAAATAGAAGGCTGAGAGTTCACCCACGCACTTCCTGTAGAGGCATGCATTCTAATACAGGTTTTGGAATTCAGATTGGTACATGATGACAAGATCCTCTGTGATAGATGAGCTAAAGCTGACCTTAATATTGGCTCAGCTTTATGTCAGCTTTAGCTGAAGTTGCTGGATTCAGTTACTGAGTGAAATGTGATACGTAGAAATTCAGACTAAGTGGTCTAACAGTGCCTTCTGTTTTAAATGCTGGGACAGATTGGCTAGCCCTAGTATAGACCTCTCAAGACTGGGCATTTAAGTCTCAACAAGTCATTCTAGGCTTCCTTTGCAGTCGACAAAGGAAAATTAATCTCATGCTAAGAAAGGCATCTAAGAAGACTAAGATGAATTACTCTCTGGAATGTTTATCTCTGCTGACTTTAAAAGAAGCCATGGGAACTGGCTGAGATTTACACATCTATGCTTTGGATGTTGTCAAGGCTTGGCAGATTAATTTCTCTTTTCAAGTTGTTTTTTCTTTTTTCACCCCCGACTTTGTGTTTAAAGTATTTCCACTCTTGCTACTAAATTCTATACATCCTTAGAGAAGTTAAAAATAAGTGAAATGCCAATTCATTTTGCCTGTTGTTTCTAAATTCACTGTTTTGCTGTGTCTTTCTTTTCATCATTACAATATATATAATTTGTAAATATAATTTCAGTACCTAAGAGAAGAGAGTGCTATTTTCACACATAAGTATGTCAAAAGGATAAACCAGACCAATGAAAAATTAAGACCTCCGTATAAGAAATGCACAAAAGAGAGTTTGAGAGAGAAACTGGACAAATAACCAAAACCCAAATTCAAATACAAGATATCAGCACTCTTGCTATTGAGTGCTATGGATAAGGACTATAAAGAAGGGATCTGTTCAGGTGAAGAATGGATACATACCACGCTTTAAGACTAGACTGATTGTAAACAATTTTTCCATGGTAACCAACTAATAAAACAGGAATAGCTCTAACAGATGGAGGTTTATTAGCTCATCAAAAACAGGGACCCTATATTAAAGTCAGTCTCATCATCAAAACTGATCAGAAAATTCCTGTAAAGTACCTAAACCAAGTTGGCAAACCATAAAGTAAGACAGTAGATATAGATTATGATACTTTGTACAAAGTACCCCTCTAGCCACCCTTCTGTCTCATCTTCTGAGGTCTCCCTGGAAGCCAATTAGGTAAGTAACATAGACACTGTTGGTCCGGACTACTTTCCTATTATTTGATAGTTTATAATTATTATTTTAAATTTTGATACAGTTCTTGATATAATATTAAGTTATGAAAATAGAACCTACCCTGGAGACCAAAAATCTGCATCTGTTGCTTAAAATAATCTTATCTCAAACCTACCTTAGCTCATCTTTTTTTGCATCTGCAGCCCTAATCATGTAGGGCTGCATTCCCCTTATTTACTTATTCTTAAAAAGAGGCAAACTAACTTACTCTGATGAGTTTCTTTGAAAAAAAAAATCATTGTAGTTTCAGTCTGTAACCAGATAAACTTGTGCAACTCCTTATTCACACACCCAGATAATTTATTATTAAAGGACTTTGTGGACTTTATTATGGAAATAAATACTTTCTACTCAAGTGTAGAAAAAATTCTCTGATATTTTTATACACCTTAAGATCACTTGTTTCTTTGTTTATCCAAAAAATTATCAGAACACGCAAAAAAATCAGATTATTACTGAAGATGTTCTGAAATGTTCCATAAAAAGGAACATTTGAATGCATTTTTATTACAAAATGGGAAAAATAACATACAAAATTCCAACAACACACATCACAAGCATCTCAGTTGTAGAAGTCTTTTAATCTTTTGTATTAATAATATAAGCCAAGTAATTTTTAACGACATTTCAATTTAAATATTGTAAAGACTCAGACTTGTTTTCAGTATTGCCACATTTCATATACTAAGTTAAGTTCTTTACTGTACAAAAAAAATACTGTGTTTGTGTGATTACCACACAGCACTGGCAGGAGTTAAAAGTCAGCACTTTAAAGTTTGTGGTTTTATTTCTCCGGGACTTAATATATTAGTATGTGTGGGTGACTGTCAGGCTTTATGGCGTTTTATTACATCCAAGCAAGAGGAGAGAAAGAGAGATTCTGAAATGTAAATTTGACAACTCATTGAAAATTACCACTACTGCTTTGATTTTTCAAAGTATGTGTCCTGTTGCAAATGTAAAACCTTCAAGAAAATTTGAAAAACACTAAAGAGAATGCAGTATGCTTTTGACATTTGAATTCTCCCCAGTTTAGTATAAAGGTACCACCCTATGCCTTATTGTTGTCTGTTTAAATCTTTCATAAAAGATTAACTTGCAGTGTCAAGGCCACTGGCTAACATCCATTTTGACACTGATGAAATTACCTGGAGTGATGCAGTCTCCTGAGGCGCACTCTGTCACAATTAATGAAATATGAAGGGACCAAAGAAAATTTTCTGGCTCTGCATAACAGAGGGGAATAAAGGTAAAACAAGAAACGAGAAGAAAAAAAGAAATAGGAAAACACTTTGAAAAGTATAAGTAAAGACAAATTTGCCTCCAAAGTAATCTTCAAATTCCATAGAAGCAGGACAGATTTACCAACAGTCATGGTCTGGAATAGTATGCAAACAGCATTTTGGCATTTCAGCCATGGTATAATATTCTAGAAAGGCAGAGCAAGAGATGATAAATGACCTTTGCTGAGTTAAAGAAGGAAAAGAATAAGGTTCAAGGCCACTTCTTGTCAATACCTAAGTCCATCTGGCTTCTTCAAATTTCTCTACCAAAGCAGTCTTCCCTTATAATGAAGCTGAGAATGACAGCAGTCATTACACTTGAAAAAATGAGAAATAACTGATTTTTTAATTTTTTTTTACACAAGGGCTCATAACAGCATATGAGTCAGATGGAAACTACACTGAAGGCAACAGGCTTCCAGTAGCTCCAGAGGACTTTAGATCAAACTGTGTGAAGGAGCATACTTGGGAGTTCTGAAGCCAGGAGACCCTCAATTACTAAGGACTTTGCCAGTTAGGAGGGATGTGTTAATACAAAACAAGCTACAGATATAAACTACTACAATGATACTGGCATAATCTCAATGCTATGGACAACTGCATTCTGGTATAGGAATCTCTTTTTTTTTTAAAATGCAATTCATGAGGAAAGAATGCATTGTTAAACTTGCCCTTGTACTAGAATAAATAAGGAGGAAGGGAAGGTGTGATTCCTGTCCAGTTAGCTAAGCTTTGCTGGGACAAGAATGAATAAATCAGTGTTGTTAACCTTCAGTTCATCTGCTAAATATTTTACCCAGCCATCACACATACATATAATAATGCAGTGAGCAACCTCAAAAATACAAGGTACTTTTTTATGCAGTCCTATCTTTTCCATAGCCATTTATCTATTGCATTTAAAGGATTATTATCATTATAATTTCAAAGGCGTGTATCAGGCCTTTATCACCACTTTAATCATTTACAGAGATCCAGTGTTCGAAGGATCATGGTTCTGGTTACTGAACATGCAGCTCTCTGCAACCTCCTTGAGCTCGCCTTGCACCTCCTCATTCACTCGGTTACTTCTGAACACTGCACGGCTTCCTAATTTCCAGAACCTTCACCACAGTAGATTTGTCATATTAAATATTAATTTTGTTAATTTTAGGGTTCAAATGCATGGTGGGGTTTTTTATTATTATTTTTAACAATTAAAGTAGTTCTCATGCTTTTGTTAATAATATTCATTCCCTTAAAGTCTTTAAAACAATTGTGGTTAATGGGAAAGATGACAGCAACTGCAAAGCAGAGCAAGTCTTCATCTGCTGGGTACAGTGTAGTTCAGACACATACTAAGTACTGTGTGAAATTACTGAAAAATCAGTTTTACTCTTTTTACTTATAATCCTTACAGTAAACAGATTTTATGCTATCACTTCAGAAAACAGAACTAATAAAGAAAATTCAGAAGGGCTGATGTAACAGGCTTAAAAGCAAACTTTTGCCTATCATTCTAGTTGGAAATATTATTTCCAGTATAAAGACTATGAATCAGGATTGAAAAATAAAGTTAAATAAGACACAACCCATGTATTTATGCCAAACAATGAGATTTTGCATCATTGTGAATTTAAAAAAATAAATAATTAAGCTTCTGATAAACTCCCTTCCATCCTAATATTTCATCATCTGTACCACTTACACAAAATCTAGGTAGAAAATTGAAGATACTTTCTAGGGTCTTTATGTCTATTGAGCTATATGAATATAGGTATTGCAATACTGGTCTTTTGAAGAGCTCTGCTTATTCCAGTGGTTAATCAGAATCCCCAGAGATTCATAGTACTATCCACAAAGTATGATTTTACCCAGAACTGCCAGCACCATTTTTAGAGATATATCAGTGCACCAGAACATACTTTTTCTGCTTATTTAAAAACTTTCAGCATTTCACACATTAATTTTTTAATGTAAGTGATGTTGAATTCTACCAAATGATAAAATACAAACAAATATAGAACATGAAATAAGAATTTCACATTATAAGTTTGTACACTCATTTCTAAAGAAACTTTGGTAAAGTAATGAGGATCAAGTTGTTACGCTTCAAAGAGGACTGATCATCTTAGATGCCTTCATTTTAAGGTGCTCCTAGTTAAGTATGTGCCATGAGATGTTTCTGCAGCACGAGTAGGATGATTGAAAGTTTCTTAAATTCAGTGTCTAGCTTAATGCCTATAAGCCCTTCTCAGAGTCTTATGTAAGTGTAGCACCAGCAGTCACACAGACAAAACTGAGAAAAAGTGACACACAATTAGGTTCTCAAACAAAAGAGCATTTGATTTTATGAGAGCATTACCTTATTAGAACAGAGGAGGACCCTGTGAACTATCAACCTGTCAGCCTTTCCTCTGTGCATGGGAATACCACAGAACAGATCCTCCTAGAAACTATGCTAAGGAACATGGAGAACAGGGAGGTGATTCCAGAGAGCCAGTATGGCTTCACCAAGGGCAAGTCCTGCCTAAACAACCTAGTGGCCTTCTACAATGGAGTGATCATAAGAGTGGACAAGGGAAGGGTTACAAATGTCATTTACCTGGATTTCTGTAAAGCCTTTAACACAGTTCCCCACACCATCCTTCTCTCTAAACTGGAGAGAGGTGGATTTAATAGGTGGACGGTTAGGTAGATGAGGAATTGTTGAATGGTCACACCCAGTAGTGCTACACCTGGGTAGCAATCAATGGCTCAGAGTCCTGATGAACACTGGTGACAAGTGGTGTCACTCAGGATTCTGAATTGGGACCAGTGTTATTTAATATCTTCATTAATGACATAGAGGGATCAAGTGCACCCTCAGCAAGGCTGCAGATGACACCAAAATGAGTGGTGCAGTTGACATACCTGAAGGACAAGATGCCATCCAGAGGAACTTGAAAAAGCTTGAGAAGTGGGCCCATGGGAATGTCATGAGATTTAACAAGACCAAGTAGAAGATGCTGCACCTGGGTTAGTACAACCACTGTTACCAATACAGGCTGGGGGATGAACAGATTGAGAGTAGCCCTGCTGAGAAAGATTTGGGCATGCTGGCGGATGAGAGGCTGGACATGAGCCAGGAATGTGCACTTGAAGCCCAGAAAGCCAGTTGTATCCTGGCTTGCATTAATGTGAGGCCCCCTCACCAAGGGATGTGATTCTGCCCCTCTACTCCACTCTTCTGACACCCTACCTGGAGCAGTGCATCCATCTCTGGGGTCACCAGCACAGGAAGGACATCGACCTATTGGAGCAGGTCCAGAGAAAGGACACCAAGATGATTAGAAGGATGAAGCACCTCTCATATGGAGAAAGGCTAAGAGAATTTAGGTTGTTCAGCCTGGAGAAGACAAGGTTTTGGGGTGACCTAATTGTAGCCTTCCAGTACCCAAAGGGTGAAAAAGATGGAGAGAGACAGTTTACAAGTGCATATAGTGACAGTGCAAGGGAGAATGGCTTTAACTGAGAGTAGGTTTTGATTAGATTTTAGAAAGAAATTCTTCCCTATGAGGGTGATGAGGCACTGGAACAGGTTTTCCAGAGAATTTGTGGATTCTACATTCATAGGAGTGTTCAAGGCCAGGCTGGATGGGGCTTTGAGCAACCTGGTCTAACAGAAAGTGTCCCTGGCCATAGCAGAGGGGTTGGAACAAGATGATCTTAAGTCCCTTCCAACATAAGTGATAAAATGATTCCATGATTTTAATAACTGAAAGATGACTTTCACTCAAAACAGGATTGCATCTTGGAACAGACCTGAATTACACATTAATTCTAAATAGTCTTATACTACTGACTTCTGCCATGAAAGAGATCTTCCAACCTTGTTTAACTGAGCATTTTTAGTGTTACCTATCATTCAACTCTGAAATCTATTTTTTAAAAAGGTAATTAAGCTGTAGTAATCGATCCATAAAAGATCATGAATCAGAAGAAAATTTCCTATCACTCTTCTTTTTCCTAGACTAGAAAGTATCTTCTAACTTTCCCCTTCACAGAGGGATAATTTCCCCAAATCCACAAATATCAGTGGCATGAAAACATTATAGAGCAAAACTTTTCAATTTATGTCCTAAGCCAATATTTAAATAGTTGGACAACTCAGTCATCAAAACCTATGTGACCTACAGCTGTTCATTTCAGGCTGTAATACATTTCAGCTACTGCAAAGAATGTCCTTGTAGAAGTCATATGGTTGAAATCAAATGAATGCCACATCTCAAAACGAAAAGCCAATTGGGCGAACGACAGAAACATCCAGTCGTCGGAGGAAACCATTTTCATAGAACAGTCTATCACTGTTCTCTCTATCCCTCAAGTGAGACCTATAAAATACCTTCAACACATGAGCCTGGAAACTAAATCCCATTATTATACTGGACAGTAAAAGTTATGGACTGAATAAAGATATTGCACATTCCATTTTTCTCAGTGACACCCTGCCAGCTAGCCCTGAATGTTTCATAGGTATTCACCACCTGCTTTTGTCAGCTTCATGCAGAATAATGATCTTCCCACCTCTGCTCTATTATCCTCCCCTTCTTCCACAAACTGCCATACACCCTTTTCTCTCAAATTGCTTTACTGATTAGCAGAATGACAACCAAACACAACTGTTTCTAACTGGTAGCTAATTTTTCACTTTTCTCTTTCTGGTTCACATCTCAACAACATGTTTTAGTACCTCATTTTAGCTCAGTCAGTCAATCCAACAAAAGCCACTAATTTTCTTTTTTTTTTTTTCTGATTACGTTGTGATAATGTATGGGTACACAACCACACAAAATCTTCCTGGATCGATTTAACAAAAGGTTACCAGTTAGTGCTGCAGTTAGCTCTGTTCAGGGTAAAAAGTTAATGGGAATTGAAGATATGATATGAAGGACCATGAAGGATGTAGGGAACTATTTATTTTCAGTATTTTAATGTACCAAAAGCCAACTTCTTTGCAAAATATATAGGCACTATGCCCAACTATGTTTATACTGATTAGCCTGGACTCAGGTGCAAATACAGAAAAATATTTGAAACAAAATGCAAGCATTTTGATTTTGCAATTTTTTGATTGAGGTATTCGATTTGAAAAAACATACTGAAATCACTGGGGTTCTGGAAGTGTTCAAGACCAAGCTGGATAAGGTATTGATCAGCCTGCTCTAGTGGAAGGTGTCCGGGCCCATGGCAGGGGTGGTGGAACTAAATGATCTTTAAGGTTCCTTCCAACCTAAACCATGTTATGATTCTGTGACTCTACAATACTTGGCAAGTCTGAGAATCAAATCCATCTTTATTTATTACAGTTAGTAACATCTTCAGAACCATTTAATTATGTTTTGAAAGTGACATATCAGATGAGAATAAATAAAATGCCTGAATTCCCATTACCAAAAAAAAAAAAAAAAAGGAAGAAAAGTAGCACCAGCTGTCTCCAGACAAAGTCAGATACAAAGTAATAACTTTCTCTTTGCACCACCTGTATTCAATTTCTAAGGCATGTCTGCCATTTTATGTTAATGAACTCTTAACAAGATCAGTTCACAGCTATCTGTGTCTCTACCTTGCAACAATTCAGGCTGTATCACTTCAAAAAATGCCATTCAAAGCAAGGCAACATAAAGCAAATTAAAACAAATGCACAAGATTAGAGATGACATTTTGAAGTTTGCTACAGCTTACAATAGATACCTCCATGCACTTATAAATGTAAGACCAGTGTGATCAAGTGTACGTGAGTCATGAAGCAACACAGAGCTTGCAGAGGACACCCCAGTTCTTCTTCAGCAGCAACTCTATTGTGTTACCACAGACCTAAATTTACTGAATGCTTTTGACATCTCATGGTGCTCACATACTCTTTCAGTTAGTCATTCACTACTATGAAAGAGATTGAGAGGGTTAAGTATAATCAACACTTCTGCTGACTGAGAATCCATGTAATGGAAAGCAAGCCAACAGAGGAGTCAGTCTTTCTATAGCAATGTAGCAGAAATCTCCAAACAATGAGACTAAAGTCACAGATAACTGCACTAAAGATCATTCCTAAGCAGAACAGATAAAGAAAAAGTAGAAAATGTACATGCTGCTAAGTTGCTTAGGCATGATTTTCTAAATTCCCACTTCAGAATAAAGAGTCTCAAAGTACATGTATCAAGACATAATTATTTAACTAAAAATAAATGAATAAGGATAAGCCTCTGAATCTTACTGGATATAGTCTCCCTGCCTTGTATAAATAAAAGTCTACTTTGATCCAAGTCCTTCACACATGGTATCAAATCATATCTGCCAGAATAGCAGGAGTTTGAAAATAGAACAATGTGTGGCTTAAGAATCAGAATTTCTGAAGCAGAAATTAGAACCAAGGGAGAGATCGCCCATTAGTTCAGTATTAAATGGAGCCAATTTAGGGGAACGAAAACAAAACTAAATGAAAACCAGAAAATTATACGATCAGAGCCAAACACTGTGGATTTATTTTAGTCCCTCTGTAGTCAAATAGAGCATTTATTTTTCCTCATTTGCAGAACAAACTTTGCTATTAGTAAGGAATATGAGTTGTAGTCTGATTATAAAAATGATATTTTGTCTTAAGATAGATGTACAGTTTGTAAAACAGACAGCTTTCTGTTCCAGCTTATTATGAAGAGTCTAAAGTCACTTACAGATAAGCAGGTAAGTATAACTGAATTCTATCTGTATAATGTAGGGAGCAGCTGCTAGGAACCAAGTTGTCTATAAGACCATGACAGACTCAAAGGAACAAAACCGACACGGGCTTGGGAGTATGGAAAACACTTAGCAAATCAATCAAAGCCAATAAATATGTCAAAGGCAAGAGACTGTCAAGAACCTAAGACACTTTGTGCCAGGTTAAGTGCAGTGAAATAGGCAGCAATTTGAAATGATGAGTAATGCATGAGTTATAAAAGCATTCCAGTAGCTCTGTATTGGAATGTAATGAAACCATAGACTCTTCCAAGCAGCACTAAGGACTAGAGATAGGACAGGTTTGTCTGGCTTACTGAGGGTAATAGACTGTGCTCAAGAACTTCACTAATTAAAAAAGGAAAAGAACGTCTGAAGTCAGAATTCATGCTGTCAGAGGCTTGGAATCTTGACGGTTCCTCATGACAGCAAGTGTTCATGAAGTAAAAGACATAGACCTCTGAACCATAAAAAAGCAATGTCCTTATACTCGAATCTACTTTTATGCATATCAACATCTAGTATTTTTTTTCTCCTTTCACAGATACTCTATCTGAACTCCAATTTTTAAAGTCAAAAATACCTCCTTGCCAGTTTGTTTACTCTCTCTAGCAAAAAAGAGTTATTCTCAGTTAGTAGACACCATACCACTGACAATGCTACCATTAAGGTCACATTCTATCACAGGAAAAACATGAAAAAACTGGGTGTGCATTAAAAAGTATGCACAGGAGTCAACATTTAGTACAAACACAGATTCTTCTCTTTTCTGTAAAAATTACAAGTATCAGTGCTCTTTATTTCCAATACCTGCTAAGAAAGTCACAGTTCATTTCTCATATGTTCCCAGAGGAGATTCCAGTCTTAGCTTAAGTACTTTGACAGAGAATGCTACAGGAAATACAGACAGGACTGAAGCTGGCAGCATTCAATATCACATTTGGTGGGAAAAAAATTATCTGTCCTTTCACTCCTCAGCTTGAGTTCTTTGAGTATTTCAGATTATCATTCAACTTTTTAAATAGTAACATTTCTGTGATGAATACCAGTTTCTTTCCTTTTGGGTCCTTAGTGTTTTTATTTGATCATTTCCCAGATAACATAAAATCTTGCATTGTTCACTAGTAAACAACTATGTGTATTTCACATATATTCTGCATGATGGTTTGCCTATTTTTGTTGTGAAAATCTTAGTAAATCTTACTAATTTATTGGAAGCATAACCCTTTTAAAAATTGTAATTATTATTTTCAAGACTGATTTTATTTTTTTCCCCCTTCTGTTTCCAAATACTCTGAGGTCTTAACATACTTACAAACTACTTGCCATTATACTTCAGGGTCACTTTCAGATTATAAAGGTCTTGCAGTGTTATCTCTTCACTGAAATATATATTAGTGATTTCCCACAGTTGCTAAACTAAAGTGTCTAGGGCCCTTCAATATGGCCTTTTATCTGAGATATGGGCATGATTCTGGTTGAAGTGACACAAGATCTACTAGATTCACATCATTCTGGTCTTGCAGCTAGAGGACAGGCAGAACACCACAGGCAACTCACAGACAACTACATCAGGGCAAAAAAAAAACAAACAGACATGAAGGATGAGATTCAATCCTCAGGTGAAGATATCCAAATTTATTTACATGTCCTGGCACCCACCATCATCAGCAGAGCTGAAAAATTTAATTAACTTGCCCAAACATAATTATTGAGCACTACTTGAAATTCAGTAAGGTACCCAGCCTTCCCTTCAGCTGCTACTTCAGAAGTGCCATAAGTGCATAAAATGTTCCAGACAGCCCACATTGGCTCAGGCAACACTTAGCACCTATGTGCAGGAACCAGAAGGTGACCTCAGCAATTCAGGCACGGCCTTGAGAGCAAATCCTTGATGTTATTTCAATTACCAAAGCAGTGTCTACAACCTTCTGAGATGTCAAGTATGGACATCGAATTGAGATGAATAAATAGGTTGTTGGACTGCATTGCCATGTGCTAGACCTCCTTTGACTGTGATAGGAATTTACACAGTTGGCTCGCTTGTAAGCGTCTGTGTAGTACACCACTAAATTTAAGCATTCTGGTTTGAAATGAGTCCTATCTAAGAAATACTGTTCCTAAACATAAGCTTCTTGTATGTACAGTACCATGGATGTTGAATGACATTAAGCACCTATGTTTAAGCAACTCTATCCTTCTCTAAGAGTGTAATATAACTTCAGTGTCAATTCAGGTGACTAAATAGAGATGTCCAGTATTATTTGGAACATTCTAAGATGCTCAAGACATACAATATTATGCCTGAGGACTGTATCAAGGTGTATGCTTTTCTGAAGTAGCAGGTGGAGCTCAAAAAAAGTAGTATGGTACAAGATAACTAAATATAGGTACTTTAATTAAGCCATCTACACTTCATTTTTCAGCATGTTCATAGAAGTTTTAGTTTAGAACCACCCCAAAAATCATGCATGGCTAGATGCCAAGAAGCAAAATGTTCCAAAACATAGACAGAAAGCCCACAGAGGAAACCAACAAATAAATTTATATTTTCTCTATCCTCTATCCTGTACTTCCAAACAACTATTAAAAAAATCAGCTAAATTTATTAAAATACAAGAAACAGAACCTCAAAATTTCCCATTTATTATGAACTAATTATCTACAATCATTAGTTGTCCATTCTGAATGACATGTTAGGACCTCAATGTAAACATCTTTTGAGACTAATCTACAGTTGGATGAGCTCTCCAACTAACACCCTCCTCATTTACTACCTTGCATCACTTCACACAGGCAGATTTTGTTCAGACACTCTGAAATTGCTTCTTTCAGAAAACACGGGTTAATCAATTTTCTTGCATGCTCTAGCTGAGCTGCAGCGATATGCCTAGTAGACAAGGAACCCATTCACAGCTTTGTGAAACAATTTATAAGTACTACTCTTGAACTGCCTTAAGAGATATGAAGCAAGGTAGCACTAATAATAGTGAAAAATTTTACTAGTAATAAAAGATATTCTATTAAAAAAACCCCAAACGAACAATAAAATGGCCACCAGCTAAACTAAACTGCAGTAAACTTTTTGATGCACTCACTTCACATCACTGTAACTTTTTACCTTTTCCCTTGGTCATGCATTTTGCTGGCTTCCAACATTATAACCTTCTGAGAAATTAAAGGGTCTGCATAACGGGCACTTCTTGATTTCTTACCCTACTTCATCACCTTTTGAAGAGAAATCACCCAACCAAGGGTGTCAAATGTGGCACAAGCACTAGCTCACTCCACTCCCAGAGGCTTCAAGAACTTTCTCAATTTCATGCTTCTTTGCACAACTTTATTTACACTAAAACCATCCTGCTATGTGCTTCACAGCAAATACTTGCTCTTGATCTCCCAGCAAATCTTGGCTAGGTTATCTGAATACTCTGTGAAGCCTTGACTCTTTACTATAGACTGTGGCTGACATATCAGGTGAAACACAAGTGAACTGCATAATGGAAGTTAATGTCCCGTCAAAATGGGGTCAACAGGATACAATCAAACATGTGTATATCATCTACTCACAGTGTGCAATCTTTTCTTCAAAACAGATTTAAAGTGGATGCTGTAACACATGTAAGTCACATACATTGGTGGCATGCTGCTAATTATCCTTTTGAAATTCAAGTTAGTGGCTCAGAGAGACATTTTCAACAACTGTCAGATTAATAACAATTAATTTTAAAAAACTTCTTTTATTTTTTTTTTTTAGATTTTAAAATCTAAATTTAAAATCTTGCAGTATCTTGGCAAAATTTCCATGAATAAACACAGCTACAAAATATAAACCCAAATACTACTGAGGCTGCATTTGACAAGCTTAATTACACTGGCTTTTTAAAAATTACTTTTATGCTGTTTGACTGTCTCTGTAAATTATCAACTCAAATTCAATCATTCAGCATACTGTCTCCATAAAATATCTTCATGCATATATGTGAAGAAACAGATTTTCTTCTTGAAAGATAAGTTTCTTTAGCACTCCAAGCTTTAAAAAATTCAGTAAACATCACTGAATACCTATCTTTTATACAGAATATAGAGCATCTCTTCAAAGTTCTTATTTAAATATGTTAACTACTTAGACACTTTTCTAATGCAAATTGGCAGGAATTGAAAGACACACTGAAAAGCACTTTTGCTGCATGCCATTCAAAGTTAAATGTACCTGCTTTGTACTTCTATAGAAGTACATCTATTTCTTACTTCCCTGGAACTTTTCTCACAAGAATTTAAATTACAAGATGAAAGAGAATACTTGTATTTCACAGTGTGATGGAAGGGACCTGGTTCAGTTTCTGTCTTTGCTCGTTCTGACACAGGAACAGCTGTTTCATTCAAATTAAACAGACAAAAATCTCAGCCATATAGTAAACAACAGTACAAAATGACAACTCTATTACAAAATAGTGCTGAGAAATTTTCATTGCTATCCATACAACTGCATTTTCCGAAGCTGTTTGTCTAAATTGAAAATGCTGATGAAACTCATACTCAGTGTTCTAAGTACTGAAAGATCACGAGATGATTACACACTTCCATCTACGTAAAGCTATACTTGAAGTTTTTGATCTCTTACACCAACTTTATTTCTTACCTTCACTATCACAGAACATTTTAATAAGCAAGTGGCAAAAAAAAATAATTGTGGAGATAATAGTACTTTACATTAACAGTTCTCGCAAAATATCTTCCAGTTTCTTGTAGAGATGTGGGAATTTCATTGTAAATCAGGTGTCTGTAGTTGTCAAAGACTTCTTACAAAGCTTTTCTAAAACCCTTCAGAAATTTTACTGCTTTTTTCTCCAATGACAATAGAGACCGTTGCACAAATAAGTGACATTAAAGCATCATGATCACATCAGAGAATGGCTGAGGTTTGAAGGGACCTCAGGAGGTCAACTAGACTGACCCCCTGCTGAAGCAGGGCTATCTAGAGCAAGTTGCCCAAGTACTCAGTTATTTAAGAGTGCCAGTACTCATTTACTCTCACAATCAAAAGTGTTTTGTGATGTTCAGAGGGAACCTCCTCTGTTTCAGCTTGTGTCCATTGCATCTAGTCCTGTCATTGAGAGGAGCCTGGCTTCATCCTCTTTGCACACTCCCTTCAGATATTTGTATACAGCGACAAGCTCCTCCTCCTGTCCCCAGCCTTCTCTGCTCCAGGCCAGTCTCAGCTTCTCCACTTATGTCCAATGCTCCAGCCTTTTAATAATTTTAGTGTTTTACACTGGACTTGCTCCAGTATGATCACGTCTTATACCTCCACGGCCTTTTCTGCAAAGCTGCTTTCCATCTGGTTGGCCCCCAGCCTGTGCTCGTCCATGGTCTTGTTCCCACCCAGGCATGGGGCTTTACACTTCCATTTGTTGAACTGCATGAGATTCCTGTTTTCTTTATCCTTCTTAAAACAAATTATATTGGGATAACGCTCTGGAGAAATATAACCAAAAGGTCAAAGTTATCAGAAAGCTTAAACATCTTGGTATGGTACTATGACCCTTTGAAAGAGCTTAAGGGATTTTACTTTGTAAACTTTCTATGTTTGTGAAATTTCTTTCTTCAATATAAAACCCATGCCTTCTTCCTACTGTTATCCAAAGGTAAGACTGTTTAAATATGTAACTAAATAATGAAAAGCTTGAGTTAAGCAATGGAAAAAGAATCAAAATCCCATACCTGAAATAGCATAAACTTTTTCATTGTCTTAAACCAATTTTTGAAGAAAAAACTTTTGTCTACAAACCCATGTGATATTTTTAAATCACTCCACACCTCAAAATTTTCCATTTTATTTTTTGTTTTCTGTGAAAGCCACGTGATCATCATTTTTTTATGTCATATATTGTCACATGACAAAAAACATAAAAATCATCATGTAACAGACTTGCATCCAATTATATGAAGGGGAAAGAAGCCACAGTACAAATCTGCAGTATTTAGGTAAGATAAGTTGTCATAGTTTTTCAGATCTTCCTTAAAACAATCTAACTCCATGCTCTGACTTCACTGCCTTGAGCTACAGACCTCTCTGTATCTGAAGGAATTTTTCCAACATCTGCTGTTGTTGCCTCAAGTTGCCTCTTGAGCATCTGCTAATTTGACATTTGTTAGTGCGATTTCTTCTCATTTTTTTTCTCTGTCTGTACAGACACTAAAAATACAAAAATAAGACAAATTCCTCTTCAGGGGAGTAAAAATCGGACAACGGTCTGTTATCTTGTTTATTTGGAAGCCAGGAATTAGATTACAATGGCAATTTGAGTTTCTTCATTTAGCAAAGTGACTGTGATATGCATTCTATTTGACGTGGCATTACCTTTCCAGCCTGGGCATTGTTTTGCTTTATTTCTAACACCAGTGGTCTAATGACCAGGTTGCTACAAATTGAACTTGTTCTAGCTTTATATCTGTGCAATTCCGTGGTGACACAGAAATAGTTAGCAAAATTTTGACTGATACACACATACACACTTATATGTAACTAAAGGAGAGTAATTGCAAGCAGTAGTTCTGCATTGAATGAATATTATCCACAGTTTTAAAACATAAAAGGCACAGAACAAAGTATCTCTGTCTCTAGAATAAAAAGGTTATTTAGAGCAGTGCAAGCATAGGATGATAGCATGGAGGTGCTGACACAGAGGAGGATAAGAGAGGTCTCAGAGCTACAAATAAATCACCATTGGTCTATTCCTGGTTACTGTAGGGGTGCAATCTCAGGAGCTAAGTAAAGCTGAGTTTAGTTCAAGGGTAACAATGAACAAAGGTCAAGAATACATATGTAGAATCTTACATAAAGCTTTAGCTTGTAAGCTAATGAAGGAAGAACAAGCAAGCAAACTCAACAGAAGATTTAGTAAAATTTGCAAGCAAATCCTCCCAAGAAAAGCCAGGAGCATGGAGGGGGAATTTCCCAGCACCAGTAGTGGCCTTCTGCTAGTACAAAGCTGGGACACTGACATCGTTATTGAGGAAGACAAGTGCTGATGGCCATTAGAACCAGAGGAGCAGAGGAAGGGTAAACATAACCCCAGGGAAAAGAGGCGCATTTACACATGTACCCAAACTGGGATGGTGAGTGTAACATTTTTAGTTGTATTGGTATTGGATATTTTTCTATGATTGTATTCTTTTCTGTAATTAGACCTGGATAACAATAATTATTTGGTTAAACTGGTAACATTTGTAACATACTCACCATATATTATTGGCTCAGTATAAAAGGTGTGATTTTGATGATAAAAAAATTTTGCATGCAACACTGCACTTTTTTAAAGATAATAACATCCCTGAGCTGTCTTTCTCTGAAAGGCTGTAAGCTCCCTTTCAAAGAATAATATTAGCCATAGAGGTTTTGAGGTAGACAGGGTATCCTTCCACAAGTTTGGGTTTTTTTTAACTCCTTCACATATTTTCATGCTGTAAACATCTTTCTACTATGATTTTCTGCTCCGGGTGTTCATCTGCCTTCTATTTCAACATTTGGAAATATTTTACATTCAATGACAACACTAATTCTATTTTTTTTCTTTCACAAAGAAGAATTTCCTCCACAATGCCTTATTGCCCAAATATCTGGAAAATTGACTTTGGGATGGAATACCTGACATATGGGAAACACTGATCCATCAAATCAGCAAACTAGTTCAGTGTGCTAAAAGCAGCAAAATGTAAACACTGCATTCAGCTTTCTTTTGTGAAAAATATAGGGTTCCTATAGAAAAGTAAAGAAAGAAACATAAGAAAAGTAAAGAAAGAAACCTAAAGAAAAATATTTTGAGAATTTCAGGCAATGTAACTGAGTCGACTCAGAAAGAGAAAAATGAAAACAAATAAAATGGGATTTATTTTTTTAATCGGAATTATTTTGGGCTTTATAATTTCTCCAAAATTCTATTTTAAATATTTTTAAAAGCTCAAATTTCCCACAAAATATTTAATTCAAAATTTTCATCTTAAAGCTATCAATTCTCAGATTCATTAAACATTTACAGAAAAAAATATGCTTTGTTCAACTGCTATGTCCTCCCCTCCCCTATTCTGTCTAATCAGCTTTCAAACAAAAGGAAAACTATAAACGTGATTAGGATAGGACAGGACAGGATGGGACCAGAACTATGCCTTTCATCTTCAAGGAATGCATGCCAGCAATACTTTAACTTTAATCACCTTTCTATATCCCACTGATTCCTGTGAGATAAAAGTGCATGCTTAAGCAACAAAGATGCATTCCATCCTAGATCTTTTTTGTCCCTGTGTAAATCAAAACATCTTTAAGCATCCCCCTTTCCTCAACTGTGAAAGCTATCTAGATGTCTATATAATAGTCTGCATCTATGGATTAAAAAAAAAATAGAAGAAATAAAGAACATAATATTATCAACATCATTATGAAAATATTAAAAATAATCCCACCATGGCAATATATGAAATTTCTATTAACTTCCATTCCACTCTTCAGGGAGTGGAAGAACATCCTCTCCCAGTCATGAAATTAAAAATCAGGCCATCAAAATATTGAGGAAGTAGTCCAGAAAGAATATTTTAATAAATTCTTCCATCAGATTCTGAAAGTCTTCTAATTTTCTGTAAGGAAGATATTTAATACACTTATTTATCACAATTTCATAGCCAGTGGGTTAATTGTGGAAAAAACTTAATTTGGCAGTATTTTAATCTGCACATATGAGGATAATACATATGAGGCAAGTTTATAAAAAAATGAACAGATAATATATTAATTCTTGTTATTCCTAGTGAGAATGTAATCATATACAGTGGCATTTTGTGCCATCTTCCCAGTTTCTTTCATTCAACAGACAAAGTGGAGACTATCCATCTAGAAAAAATGTCTATAGAGATATTTCATGGATGGTTAGAGAAATACAGTCTATGCCAAACACTGTTTACATGCTGAAAATAGTATTTTGAACATATACTTTTAGATGTCTGTGCATTTGTGTGACACAGATATATTTTCATTTTCTTGTTTGTCACTGTTTCTCACCATGACATGTCTTGGTTTTAAAACATAAAAAGTTTTTTTCAGAAAAAAAAAAAAAAGGGAAAAAATCTTATTCATTCCTGCAATTATTTTCAATAGGCATAATTGCAGAATTATTTTATCAATTTTTTCTGAAATCACAATTTCTAAACAAAATTTGTCAGGATTTGAGTTTTAGTCTGGACAAAGTTCTATTGACTTAACTAGGACTGCACTTATCAAGGAACAAATATACAGATGAATGTTGACCTGTGGAGGACTCAGTTGCCCAAACTCGACATTATTTCAGGCAGCATTCTTCCTGGCCTCCAGCTACCTCCCCAGAAAAATGCAAGTCTTCTGGAGATCTTGTACTCACTTCTGTAAGTGTCAGTCCAGGCAGTCTGCTCTCTGTGAGGCAAGACTGGTTTCGCTCAGCCTGATAGAGAAAGGTCCATTAGCTACAACGTGCAATATAACGAAAACAAAACCAGAGATAGCTGAGCAGTTGTTTAGCAGATCAAGGACTTGAAAAGAAGAAAAGTGATATAGGAAGGTATAAAGCACAAAAGTAAAAAAGCAGAAATGGAAACCCGGCACTGTTGAGCATCAATCTGACTGTTGAGTGATTCCAGTTTGGGATATCTCATTGCACGATCATGTTAATGTTAGGCTAGTAGCTCATTAGTCCCAGCTATCTGTCCTGTGTATTAGCCAGTAAATAACTTTTTTGCACTCATATGCTTTGTGTATCATTCTTTGCTGAGTTTCTCTGTGCATAATAGAATTTCACACAATCACAGAAAGGCTTCGGTTGGAAGGGGGAATTTGTCTGGAGTAAGAAGGAATAATGACTGGACATAGTGTCTAGTGTCTCTAGTGTCTTGAGATCCCTCAAAATATTATGCCTGGTTTCCAGCTACCGTGACAGAATACTGTGAATTTCCAGTGTATCTGGGGTTTATCTATCACTCACCAAATGCTCTTCTTGGTGCCCACACTAAGAATTAGCTTCAGACAGGAAAAATATAAATCTAGATGTCCCCACAGCAAGTGGGACTAATACAGAGTCTAATTCAAAACATGCCAATATATCCATGACATCATCTGGGAATGGGGAAAACTTCTGTTATAATGACTGAAGATTTGGGAAGCCAATTGGTCTCAATTTAATTGCTGATAACCAGTTACTAATACCATCGAGATAGCCAAGACTGTATCTTGGAACATATAGGTCATCTCACATAGAATTTGACACAAGTAGGTAGATGGTTGTCTAATGTTTGTATGTGTGTTTAGATAAGTATGTTCAGGCCAATGGTTGATCTGGAGAGCGATTCTGTTTATCCTACTGTATAGCTGAAGAAATGACAATATCCACTGATGATTTTGGCTAGATTGCAGACACTCAGTTCAATTTCTTTCCCAGGCAACTAGTGTCATTTGAAATGCATTACTGTAATCTTCCTGGCCTCAAACTGTCACACCAGAAGAATGTGGGTCTCCAAAATGTCCTGTGTCTTATCTTTCCATCGCAATTAATGGACCAATTCCTGTCAATTGCAACAAGCCTGGATCACAATTCTTAGGAAATAGACCAATACAAACCAAATTAGACTTATCAATGTCTCTAACAAGTCTTGTGTCATACCTGCTACTCTGATAGATACATTTTGGGTATTCTGGTTTTTTTGCAATGAAACTGGGCACTGATGCTTACACAACAGATTTGTGCCTCCTTTGACTTTATTGGAAGTCCAGATAGCTAAAGCACTACTGGTTATGTCGTTGAATAAGAAGGTTTTTTTTACAGGTAATGTAGTTTCCTCAAATTACGTGACAAAAGGTGTTTCTGGAGAGATGTGGGGGAGTCGGGACAAAACCAAAACCAAAAAGCTCCACCATAACCCTATCTACCCTGTATCTTTGCTGGTCCAGTTGAATAGCAAACTACAGCTGCAGATTCCTAGATATAATGTCTTTTGTATGCTTTCCAGAAAAATGTTGCACCACTGCTTTGCAAATTTATCTCTAAAAAATGTTTAGCTTATACATTGACTCATGGAAAAGAACACTTCTGAGAGTAGGGAAGAGTTTAGTCCTTTCCATCTTTGAGGTTATAATCACATCAACTAGAAAAAGGAGATTCCCTCACACTCCAAAGAGAATTGAGATTTGTAAAGCTTGATTATGAAAATGGAAAATTTTATTTTGCATAATTTGTTCTCCTCTGTCTCCCCTACTTCCTATAGTCTTGTACACATTTCTACAGTATTTCTGCAGTAGAAACTACCTACATAAAATTAATCTCGATGACATCATGTGGTGCTAGTTAGTCAGAACACTTAAGGAGGATAAAGCATTTTAGCCTTAAGGACTCTTAAAATGAGAATCATTTATTCTCTGTTGTCTTCCGTGAAATGGATTCTTGCTGTTACTAATGTAAAAACCTGCTGCTAAATGTTTTGACTGTACATATTAGCCAGCTGGTGGTTCAGTTCTCACTATTGAGTTGCCCAGAACTGAAATAATTAATTTACCTAAGAAAAGAATATTGTGCTGCACCTTTTCGATTTGTGACTGTAATCTGTAATCACCAGGGAGTTTATTTGGATTTGCAATAATACTGGAGTTAGTAATTTATAACAGAACAGGAGCTCACTGAGTAGAGCTTATGAAACTTGAAGTTTTTCAATAAGTTGCAGAACTTTTTATAATACAGATGTTGTCAGCATCTTACAATTGGCTAAAATATTAATCTGTGTTGTCCTAAGAAGCTGAAAGCAAAACCCATGTATTTGAAAGGTCCCTTTCTAAGCTAAAATTGTCTCTTTAAACCTGTATAGCAAGAAATAATTCAAAGCTCACTGTAGTCAGTGTAAAGAGTCCTATCGACTGTAAAACGATTGAACTCAAGTTCTTAAAAAAGGTCTATTTAACCCAAAGAGATCCATTAATACCATTTTATATGATTTTTCACTTCATATTTGTTATTTCTGTTTACTTCTGCTCACTCCTTGTGTTACAATAGGCTTCTTAAAAATGTAATGTGTCAAGACTTTTATTCCTTTTCAAGAGGAATAAAAAAAAGTGAAGGATAAAAGCACATACAAACAGGTGAGAACCATATGATACTGCAGTTCACAAAAAGATTGCTAGCACAAAGATGAATATTTGTGACACAATATCCATTATTACAGTCATTGTTTGTCTAGCTTTTGTTCTTAACTTTTTTTTGTTTTGTTTTGTTTTGTAAAACTTCCCTCATGGTCCAATGAGAAATTTATTTATCTTTCTTGCATAAGGATTCTCTAGAGACTCTACGTTCTCAGATATCTGATTGAGCCAGATGCTGATCCTCTTACCCTTGAAGAATACAGAAGAAATGGAGGATACTCTTAAGGTTCTCAAAGTTGTCTATTCAAGGCTTTGTTTTCTAAATAAAATTTGTCTCTCCTTGCAGGAATGGGTGGTTGACCTGGTGATTTTTTGATTTTACATTAAAAAAATGTGCATTTTTCAGGCTTGATATATGATACATTCCAGTATTGCTATTAGATGAAGAGTTAAAGAGAGTAGACCATCATATGTCACTGCAAAATAGAGAAAGTGAGAAAGCTGTAATGACATCAACACTAATCCCTCTGAAAGGTAGCAGTTTTTTGTTATTGTTATTTTACAACAGTGAAGAATTTTATAGTTGTGCATAGCTACAGTTTGTGTTTTAATGACATTGTTCTATTTTGTTTAATTCAATGCTAATCTGTTCATGTACAATTATTCACAGATGTTTAATTACTATTTACAGATGCAAAGCATTGAATTTTAGCAACTCCATTCTTTTTAGTACCCAAAAGTGTTTTTTGAACTGCTAAAGATGGGAAAAAGTTATTGGCAGTCTCTTTCAACCCAGGTGTGTCATAAGTTTAATAAAGTTACTAAATACTACCCCAATTTAAAAATGAACAATAGAAAATGCCAAGTATGACCGTGAACGCCACACTGAATGTGTGTCATAGCTAAAAATAGAATCATAGAATGATTTAGGTTGGAAAAGACCCTAAAGACGTCAACCATTGACTCAGCATTGCCATGTCCACCACTAAATCATGTCCCTAAGTGCCACATCTACACATCTTTTAAATACCTCCAGGGATGGCAACTCCAGCATTTCCCTGGGCAGCCTGTTATAGGGCTTGACAGCCCCTTCCATGAAGAAATGTTTTCTAATATCCAATCTAAACCTACCCTTGCACAACCTGAGGCCATTTCCTCTTGTCCTGTCACTTGTAACCTGGGAGAAGAGACAAACACCTACCTCATTAAAACATCTTCTCAGGTAGTTGTACAAAGAGATAACGTCTGTCCTCAGCCTCCTCTTCTCCAGACTAAACAACCCCAGCTCCCTCAGCTGCTCCTCATAAGACTTTGTGCTCCAGACCCTTTACCAGCTTTACTGAACCAACTTTTTTTATAGTGAAAGGAAATTAGAAAGAAAATGGAACACTACCATTTTAGTGCTCTTGGGCGAGTCCACTTTTGGATTCAACAACCAGAGCACTTCTTAAAAAAAAAAAGCGAGAAAAAAACCCCACAAAACAAACCGAAAAAAAAAGGTTTGTTCAATGTATTGATTCCAACAACAAGCATACAATATCAGATGTCTAGAACAAGGGAAGTATGTAGTAATTATTAATTGGAGGGAAACTGAGATTAAGACAAGCAGTGCCCTTGCACCATATACCAGCAGACACACCAATAGCAATTTCTTTCATAAATGTCATAAATTACAAGGACACTGAATGTTCTAGCTTTTTTTTTCTCAAACAGAATCCATAATGAAACTAAAGAGTTATAGAGTTATGTCCTACCTGTAACAAATCACTTTTCATAAATAAAGATGTCTTGAGGAGCATTGCTTTTAGAATAGTTCAAAAATTTTATATTAAAAGATATATATACAAAAGCTGAATTATAGTTTCTTAAGTGTTTATTCATTGTTTCTTAAGTGTTTATTCATTTTTACCCGGTAACAGCATTTTGATACTGAATGAACTTAGAGATAATTTTGCATTCATTTTTCAAAAATTACATTTAAATAAAATATTCTAGGTTACACTTCATTCAGTAATAAGAAGTATTTATAATAATATCATTTCTGGATAAGAAAATGAAATTTTCCTGTTATGATGTTGAAGGACCATGCAGATTCTGACTTTTACATCAGAAAATGCATTCTTTCAAATAAGAACAGGAAAAAAAATATTGCTTAAAAATAAAAAATCTCCCCAAAATAGAAAGAAAAAAACATCAGCTCTAATCAAACATGAATTAGCTTCCCTTCCTATTGATGAGCACCCCACCTCCTCAAGAAGATTTATCTTCTTTCTATTTTTTTACTGATAGGCTAAAAAATCTCAAAACATCCAAACTCTCTTCTTCTCATTTACATTCCCTCTATTTTATCAGTATTGCTTACTGCTCTAAGCCATTAATTCTCCTGACCTCCAAGGCTTAGGACTGTGAGATCCTACTTTACTCTCTCTGTGTTTAAAAGGGGTATCTAATTTCTCGCTCTTCATCGTCCACAATACAGCAGGAAGAAAAATGTGCTATGATGCTCCAGCTCTTGACTGTAGCCTAGACAACTCTAGCTTTCACCACAGCACCCTCATCATGGGACTCCTTGGTATTCATGTAATTATTCAGCAGACATCAGATGAAACTTTCACACCTTTCACACTCACCAATTCAAAATATAAATGTCAATCCACATCTGCTGCGCCTGCAATGTGCTGGTAAAGCCACCTGAAACACCCGACTACTTCACAGACACCTAACAAACTCTTTCTACTGTGTTTTGAGCTGTAATGTCCTTTCTTTCATCATTTGATCACAGAGACACTGCCTTTTCCATGTCCTGAAGAAAATAGTTGTTCCTAGGTTTCCAGTCCATATCTCCTTGTCATAGGCTTATTCTGCACTTGAAAAAGCATATGTCTTATTTCAGTTATCCAGGTAGAGCAGTCTGGTGCCATTTGAGGTGGTTTAGGTTATGCAAGATGTCCCCGCAGAGTTAACAAGGGTGACATGGGACCTCTGGCTCAACCATACCCTTTTGAAGAGGCATCTGAAGGCCAGAAGGAATATCTGATGGCATTTCATAGGGCATGAGGTGTATTTATCAGAAAATATAGGTCATGAGCAGACATTCAGCATAGGAATCAGTTGCTGAAAAGGGTATCATATTATTTTGAACACTGGGGAGATCAGTCCTTCTGACTGTATCATTTGCCCAACCCTGCATTTGTCTTGGGAGCCCTGAAACACCTCGAATGGCAAACATGTCTAATATTAGGTGAGTGAATTTTCCCCCTTGTAATTCAGTGTGTTAAAAAGCTTACCAGGGGCACATTTTTTTCTCAACTAAATAGTTCAAACATATCTGATTACTTTGACAACCATTTAGCATAACAGAAAAGAGCAGATAACAAGACAGTGTAATTACAATGTATTGTTCCTAAATCCACATTTTCATTAAAAAACACAAGAACTTTGGTTTAAGGCCAAAAACTTTAAATTTCAATGTACTCATACAAATTTTTATAAACAAAAGAAGGATTCTGAGGCTTAAATGAGTTAAAATAGCACAACCTTGTTTTCAATTTTATTATGAAAAAAACCTGTTATGTTAATTCTGGAGAAGAGAGCTAATCAATAAACTCCTCTAACCCTCTAATCACAAAAGAATAAACGGTAAATATAATCATAGGTGAACTTATTATCTCTGCCCTTAAGCAAATTTTGCTTCTTTATAAATTTAATTAATTCTTCATCAGTATATCATTCTTTTTGAAGGAGAACAATCACATGTGATACCATAATGGGTCATGTAAAGCAGCCTAAGACCCATAGCAATGTGTTACTGGGATATGTTCACGACAAAGTCTAATCTATCTAACAGCAGATGTTTGGCATACAAGAATGTGTATCATAAAAGACCAAACTCCTCTTTACCCAGGATAAATATGCTTGAAAGACATTTTGGCTGAAGGCAGAAACAATGGAGTGATTTATTTTAAATTACTTTTTATATACTGAAAAGAAAAAGGTGATGGCTAAGAGACACAGTATAATTTTCAAAAATATACTGTTTGTGTCTGCTGCAAAGGAACACCTTACTGTGGTTAAGCCATAACTTCCAGTAAAACTACCTACAACAATATGTAAGTCAGAAAGGGAAAAGAAAATGGACTTAAAACTGTAGTGTTATAGAAAGCACCCCAGCTATTTAAAAAGTGGTAAGGAAACAGTATCTTAGTAAACTCAAGTCATAACATTCTTGCTATAAACACTGACCTACCACCTTGCCTCTTATGAAATACTTACTTATCACTTTGTCAGTTATAGTATGGACTTCAAAATACTTAATGTCTGTTCCAAAGCACAAAGCTTGTGCAGCACTGTCCTGCCATTTCCACAATGCAGACCACCCTTACAACAAACACAGACCCCTCCTAGACAGAACGGGCTGGAGAAATCACAACAATAATGTTTAAGCTCTGCAACACTTGCCACCAGCAGTGCTTAGGGGACATCACAGTCGACTAAAAGTAGAAACATCAAAATACTAGCCATAGATTAGGCTTATTTTGTGGATTTTACAGAACTAGATATACATGGAAAAAAAAGCTAAACCACAAACCCCAGAAATTATTAATGCAGACAACACTACTACTATGCAGAAGAGGTGGACACAGATTTATATATGCATGCTACAAAAATGACTCAGCAAAGAGGGATTTTTCTCTGTAGTGAAAATCAAAGCCAATACGAATGTAGATATTTCTTGAGTATCCAAACCAAAATACATGGTTAACCCAAATATACAACTGCATCTTTGTTCCTGAGAAAGATACAGATCAAATATCTCCACTATGGCACATCCAGCATTACTTTAGAGTAGCACTACGGCATTACATTCTTTCTACTGTCACACTCAAATTTTTGACCAAGAATTTGATATGCAAACTAGAGAGTCTTGTAGCAGGATGAGTAACATCAGACGCTTTAGTCCTAATATCTCAATGAGTTAAATGAATGGAACACCAAGAATAGTGTTGAGTCGGAGGTAAAGTTATTATTACTTATTAAAAAAAGGTGAGAAATTTTCCTTTATGAGAAACTGTCCTGTATTTTCTGTGACTTTCAATTGTCTCTGACTGTGCTACTTACATGAAATTCATAAAAGGTAGAAAAAAACTCCTTTTGCCAGGCTGTTTTGTAAAACACAGTGTGAAGAGAGCTAAAAGTTACTCCTTCACATTTAACTTTGTTTACATTACCAGTGAAAATTACTTATTTTTTCAATGACCTAAACCATACAATAACTTGCAGGCCAAGAATTGTTCCAAGTTTACTTTTTCAATTCATATTGGTGCAATGTTACTTGACTGTATACCTAAGTTTCTGCTCACATATGCATGCAAATCACTTGGGCTGTATTTTGTGCAATAAGGAAAAAAGGATAAAAACACGCCTGCAATAAGAGAGGAGAAAAGAAAGTCAGCCACCAAATTAATAAACAAATTTTTGGTCAACCTTTCCTCTTTTAAATCATAGTTTTAATGAAATCTGGAAGAATAGAAAACCTGCTACCTGATGATCTTACATCTCTAAAGCAGATGGATTCATTATTGCTTGTGATCGAAAAA
The DNA here is from genome assembly GCF_001715985.3 of Manacus vitellinus. Lineage (NCBI taxonomy): Eukaryota > Metazoa > Chordata > Aves > Passeriformes > Pipridae > Manacus > Manacus vitellinus. The sequence goes on along the minus strand of NW_021940208.1, from coordinate 45,248,384 downwards.
GCTCATCTTGTAAGAGTCATCAGAGATTTCATGAATATCTGGAAACAAAAAAATTGAAGGTTTGCTGTTATGTCTATAAAATTAGCCTAATATTGATTTTTGGTGCATTAAAATCTGAAGTGAGATGAGTTTAAATCTGAGGAGTCTGAAAATAGTGCTACAGCATTGGCTTTTTTATTATAGATCAAAAAAAATCTCATTATATGTCCCACGTATTTAGGTTCCTTCATTGTCCTCAGTCAGATATAAGGAGGATGTAAGTGTCTGAAGTCTTGACACATTTATTACTGGAGTCCAACTGTGTTAAAGAGTCATTAAAATCTCATTGGCTGCATAATGTTATACTTAACACACAGCAGAAGCATTTTGTACCAGTCAGATACATTATAATATTTCTCAAGCTGTGGAGCATTGATAGTATTCAAATAACAGAGCCCAATGCGTTAACTGGAATGTAAAAGACTGAAAGAAAACAACCAGAAAAGTAGTACATAATCCATTCTGTTTCTGTTAAATGAAATCTGCATCTGCAAATCTAGCAGTGAGATACTCAAGACTGTGATCCTTTGACCATTTTTGTGAGTGTGAAAGGCAATTTCAGTGCCTGAAACCTCCTGATACATGAACAAACAGGAGGGGAGTAATGACTCCATACACTGTGTCTATAAATTAAAAAAAAAAATTAAAAAAAATTAAAAATATGGGAAAAACAAAAGCCAGCACTGAGATTTAGGTAGAGAACTCTGAACATGCAAGGAATGACAAGTCCTTAAAACACGAAGGAGGAATAGCTTCTATTATCATGGGATAGTGGCAACATCATTCTTTCTGGCTGTGATCCCTCTGATGTATTGTGATATCACCATACCTAACTTTAGATACCTGTGACATACATCTGAGAGGCTAAATCTTCATTTTTTGTGCAGTCAATAAAAAGGAGCCACTTGTAAGATGTATTCATCTAACCCATTCAAAAGTAGGATATATGCTGTACCCTGAGAGTTTCTATTTCTCTCCACTTATTGTCAAGGGAGTTGAGACACTTTGCTTAGATGAAGTCATCCACATACTGGCTGACATCCCCATTCAAAAAAAAGAGAGAGAGGGAAAGAGAAAGGGAGAGAGAAAGAGATAGAGAAAGGGAGAGAGAGGTATCAAAGATGCAGAGCGAAAGTAACTAAGCTAAATGGAAAAGGTGTAGCATCAGAAGAGTGACTAACCTTTATTATTTAAGTGCTACGTAAAGAAGAAAGAGAATCATCAGGAACTGAAAACAACAGCAACTAACATAATAGAAAGTGATAGGCCAGTGTTTGAAATGCTTGTGGGGAAAGTACACACAGGTTTACATTGGAACATAATTCAGAACAGAACAAAGTGATGAACAGATCTAACTGCCAAAGGCAGAGTGGAAAACACTTTTAATAACTTACTGCCAAGCTTGTGGAAAGCAAGAAAGAAGGGATATAAATGTGCACAGAACACTGAAGCTAAAACACGACAGGAAGGGAAACTTCCTCAGCTTTCTAGACAAAGCTAATTTTTTTGGATCCATACAGCTGTGCTACATATTCAGTTAAGAATATTCCATTTCCTTTTCTATATATAGATCATTTCCTTCCTGTTGCTATTCAAGATTTTAAGATCTTTAAAAAATCTCATGTTTTTGTTGTTCCAGCTATTCCAGCTATTGTTGCAAGACAAACCACAGAATCTCAGAAATGCTGGTTGGAACAGACCTATAGAGGTCATTTAACCCAACCTCCCACTCACCACATGGCCAACTGGAGCCTTTTGGTGTGGTCAACACATAAGAAAGGAAGAGATGCCATCTAGAGGGACTTTGATAGGCTTGACAGGTGGACCTGTGCAGATCTCATGATGTTTAACATGGCCAAGGGGAGAATGCATTGAAAGCAGCCCTGAGGAGGAGGATTTGGTGGTGCTGGTGTATGAGAAGCTCAACATGAGCCAGCAACATGTGCATGCAGCCCAGAAAACCAATCAAGTCCTGGGTAGCATCAAAAGAAACATGACCAACAGGTTGAGGGTGGTGATTCTGCCCCTCTACTCTGCTCCTGTGAGACTCCACTCAGAGTATGGCATCCACCTCTGGGATCCTCAACATAAGAAGGACTTGTTGAAGCAAGACCAGGGGAGGGCCACAAAGATGATCAGAGGACTATAGCACCTCTCCAATAAGGAAAGACTGAGAGAGTTGGGGTTGTTCAGACTGGAGAACAGAAAGGTTCCAGGGGCCTACAAGAGAGCAGGGACTTTTTACAGAGGAATGGAAAAATAGGACAAGGAGTATTGGTTTCAAACTGAGAGAGAGTAGGTTTAGATTGGATATTAGGAAGAAATTATTTCCTATAAGGATGGTGAGGCACTGGAAGAGGTTGGAAAGTACTTTTTTTAAAGAGCAGTTGTGGATGCTCCATCCCTGGGAGTGTTGCCAACTTGTCATTCACATTCACCCCTAGGTCCCTTCAATAGGGCTATTTCTCAGGTAATTGCTTTCTATACTGCAAGTGGCTTTCCATTCCTAGGTGCTCATGGAACTTCATGAGGTTCCTGTTGATTAAGTCCTCAGGTTAATCCAGGTTTGCTATGATAAGCCTTTGGACCAAAGTTCAAGTTCCTAAGGACAGCCATTTCCCTTAACTTTGTGCTATGTAAAAAGTTTGTTCTGTGTCACCATCGAGGTCACAGAAGAACACTGTGAGCCCCAGCACTCACACCCTAGCGTGTTGGGGCCCTCTCTTCAGCAGCTGCCTGCTGGGCATCTAGCCACTGATCACTGCCCTTTGAGCCTGAGAGCCCGGACAATTTTCTATCCACACAGCAGTCAGATTAGGTAGCCGGGGTCTTCTCAGCTATCAAATGAGAAAACTGTGGGAGACGGTGTCAAAAACCTTACCAAAGTCAAGGTATATTACCTCCACGGCTCTTTTCTCATCTGCAGAGCCACTCATTTCGTTGGAGAGGTAATCAGTTTGTTCAAGCATGATTTGCCCTTGAATGCCTGCCGTGAACACTTGCAGTGCCTGAATGCAGCTGGCCTCACAGCCTTTTAATTTTAACACCTGCAAACTGACAATCTCAGTCCTGCAAGGCTGTTGAGCCCCAAACTGATGTTGAAATGACACAGTCAACACCTGCTGCACTTCAGGACATCCTAGATTTGTTTGGTTTTTTTTCCAGAGCACTGTTTCTAGGGAGGGCAATAGACTCTGTAAGATCATACTTGTAATTAACAAGCAGCAACAGAAATACCCTCACATCTCATTTTTTGTGTGTCTTTTTATTTCCAAAATTAAGCCTTAAAACTAAATAAAACTAGCTTGAAATTACTGAGTAATACAGAGAGTATTTTCAGAGTCATTCAGATATTCTAAATATTAATTCTGAGACATCTGATTAAAAGCATTTCTTACTGCAATCATCTGTGAATAAATGATTACATCTATTCATGCTTACAAGAGTATACAGCAATACACAATACACATCTGTCTGAGACAGGTTTCCAGGTAACATAAAGGTATATTCACAGTAATTACTCTTGGTATTTTTGTCAATACCATCATCTCTATTAAGATATTCCTCATGAAGCATTTTCAAATATCAGGTTTTATTGTTTCCATTTAAAATAGCATGTTTTGAAATCAGGGCAGGGCTACCTTATAAGACAGGCATTTCTGTTTTGCAGAGGCAAAGACAAACAGATCAGTTACTGAACGGTAAAGGTTGAAGCATAAATCAATCAGTTCACTAATAACCCATCTTCAAGGAACAGCTGCATAAGGAATAGAAGAACATTTAGCTTGGTATTCTCTGCACAGATATTTCTGTGCAGGTACTCTCTGCACAGAAAAGATTCAAGATGACATCCTGATTTCCATCAGTCCTCTGAGAAGAGAGCTTTAAGATGCTGGATAGCTCAGAGCTAAGTGCTGTAACAGGCAGGGACCAGGCCAGCCAGCAAACTATCTACATGTATTTTATACTGTCAGTTGAAGGAATGGATTTAAGTGTATTTGCATTATCTGCAAACAAATTTCCTCTTGCCTTCATCTGTTGAAGACATAGAATACATGTCTTTTTCCAGACTTCTTTTTGTTTATATTTATTCTTCCTAAATATTTCTGACCATGGGACTATGCTAGGGACACCTGTGCTTTTGTCTATGGACTCACTTGTGGTCCTGAGGGGATGCAATGGTTAGTTTTTCTACTTTTTATTTCTTTAAATATTTTTGTTTGTGGGTTTGTCTGTTTGTTTTATACAACTATGCTGACATCCTGGGTATGCAGTCACAACTATTTATGTTACATTAAGGAAACAATGAATGTAATAATTAATTCTCTCAGATTGTCCTTGTCATTCAAAACCCATTATTTAGCAACAGCTGACACTTTTTAGTACCTGTGATATCAGAACACATTCCTAGAGGACAAATAACATGGCATAGCTGGAGAGGAGAGAGACAGAATAAAAGCTAGAATTTGCTCTTTACTAAGTACATTTGTGGTTAAGCACTACCCTCCTTCTACTTCTGAAAGTTAAGAGCAAAGCTGGATCTCGGAAATCATGCACATGCAGAAGACACCAGCACAAAATCTCTGTCCAGCCTAAAAGGCAGCTCTGTCTTGCCTTTCTGAAGAACAGATAGTCTTAAGAGGATTAAAAATTAGGTACCACTGTTGTTCACTGTTGTCAGATATGACAGTGATTTTCCAGTTTCGTATAGAAATATGGTAAATATAAAACATTTGGCAACTGAAGCAACATTTCTAAAAGAGAAACTGTATTTGAAGTCCTTACCTACAGAACCTGTAGTCAGGAGGTTCTGCTTAACAGCTAAAAGGTGCTGCAAAATATGCCAAACGTTAATATTCATAATTTATAGCTAGTTCACTATAGAATGGTTTCTTGGTGCCTTGGACAGAATTTGACGGCTAAAATCAAAACCCAGTCAGTCCTGGTGAAATAATATGCTTATTTTTTCAGTTTGGAGAAAGTTTGAGGAAATCAAGTAGTCTTTCACTGTTTTAGAGATATACTAGGCAGCCTAATAACCAGTGAGATGCAGAAAATAGAGTGGTCAATGCAGTAATGGTACTCATGGAAACAATTTTGATGTTAGACAACCTAAAAGTTTTCATGAATGCTGAATCTAAGAAGGCCAGAAGACTATTGCAATTTGGTAACAGATCTGAAGAACAAGGCTTGCTTTGTTTGATAAATAACTGGGGTTCAATGATCCACTTCAGCTGTGGGAAGCTGTCATGAAGTTGCAAAGCAGAAATTTGATATGACAGAACTGCTGTTTTAAAAGATCAATGATGAGAGGAGGTTATGGCAGAATTTCAGCAGTCTAATTAGTGATGTTAGTAGTATATCCCAAAAAGCTTGTGTTAGATAAAGAATAGGTGCTTTTTTTGCAAATGAATAATTTAATAATCACCTGGGAGAAGGAGTAAACAGCACATTAATTAGATTTGTAGATTATTTCAAAATGGGAGGTGCTACAACTTACATAAGAGGTAAGACAAAAAGCCTGTAATGACTGAAAATAAAAATTGGCAGTCACTAGCGAAATAGGATCTATCTAGAAAAATGCAAGAGAATGCATTTAAGACTAATAAGAAAAAAATTCAACAGGAATACCTGGGGGAAAATGACCTGAGGGTAGTAAATACAATGTGAAAGTGTAACAAAGTGTTTCAGCATGGAAGAAATAATAATTTAATTTCACAGAGTGAAGGATGTTGTACATGAGAAACCCCTTCTACGGCAACATGGTGCATTCACTGAATATTGTGTATAGGTCTGGACATTTCTTCAGCAAAAATCTGAACTGAAAGGAATTTACTAAAAAGTAATAAGAAGCATATATGAGAGAAAATAAAACTTACAAGAGAAAATAAAAAGAATGTTTGCTTACAGTAAAAGCTTGGATCAATGAAAATCAAGAAAAATCAAGAAAATCAAAAAGAGTAAGGTTATATATAATATAAGTCTGAGCAAAAGCAGATGAGAAGCAGCTCTTTTTTCATTTGCAATTTTTTCACTACGAAATTGTGTGACCTCAGGCAAGTCAGATTGCCTTTAGGTGCCTCAATTTTTTCATTACCTCTATAATTATGTGAATATTATAAGAATATCTTTTTTGATTTCACAGAGAAGTTGCAAGAATTTAATTAATTAATCTTGATTTACAAATATAAATAGTAGAATGAAAATACATGGAGTGAAAAACAAAATATGTCTGAGATTCTTATACATATGAAAGAACTGTCAAGATCCAGATAAGTTAAACTGCTTGAAAGTTAGCATCCTTGTGGTTCAAAGATTTAGGGATACGTGATTTACATTCTCATTTAACACCTATGATTTCCATCTCTCATTCTAGGACAATGATCTTTTGCATATTCATCCCCTGTGAATAATCTGTAGGAAGTCTTTCTATGTGACTAGAGAGAATTATGTATTTGGTTAAAACATGACAGTGTAGCACAACTCTGCAAAATCTGACTAAAAATTTTCTTTTCAGAAAAGCATCTTGAATATAATTTCAGAAAGATGTGAAGCAGACTCAGAGTTGAAAGCATTGTTCAGAGAAAGAATATGCAATTCATAATTGTCTTTTTTGAGAGTGGATGGCACAGCGCATAACAATTTTCAGACCATGTTAATTTAGCTACTAAAGTCTAATTGCTAAATCTGTTTTCAACCTTTCTTCATATCTTACCTAAGAAAAAAGAGATGAGAGCATTAACAGGAAATCCTGACATTCCATAGCCATGTTCTATGTTCAATAGTTAAAATATTACATTACACCAGCATAAAAATAGTTCTGTTTCTTCATTATCTGTGTGACTAATCTCAGAAGCATGCCTTTACAAGGAATGTGGCCTTGGAAGTGATCTACTCTTTAGACATTTCTAAAACAATCTCCAAATTCCTTCCCAAATGGCACTCAACTCTTTGGAAACAAAACCAGACTACTTTCTTTCCTCTAGGCAAACAAACTGGGATCATTGCGGTAAACTTTGAGCTGCCCTGGTTTACTTGATACTTAAGTTGGCAAACACAGAGAAATAAGACTAATTTGAAAGATAACTTCCCTCCAAGAAGGAACAGCATAGTAACATATAGCATAACAGATATAACAAGTATAACAAATAACACTACTCTCTTATTAGAAAATGTGGGCTATTTCCATTGTAAAGCACTGTACATCTAGATAAAAGCTAGATCTATTTCCTGAAGACACTCCAGGTCAGTGCCCCAGCACTATGTAAATGTGATACCCCATTAACTCACACATGTTTTGCAAACAGAAGCTGAGAAGAAACCTTTTAGCTGTTGCAGAACTTGCTGCACTTGTTCGTAGATGGTCTATTAGTGAATTTGATAGTGTGCTGTTTCACTGGGTAGTCTAATAAAGTCTTTTAAACAGACTAAGTGGTAAGGCATTGGTGGGAGCAGAGTCTGGCCCTTTCCTAGGATCTTGAAAACTGCATTAGTACTTTGAGGTTTTTATGTCACAGCTGAACATAAGTAGACAGCCAAGCACCTACTTATTGACTTCCTCCTCAAAATTTCCACCTCCTAATTTTATTACTCCCTTGACAGTATTTTGTTCTTATCTCCAAGAGTTACTTGCCATAGTACAAGGACAGACCACTAAACTTTCACCTCTCTCTTTTTATCCTTTCCTCCCCTTTCTTTTAGCTGAAGAAATCACAGCACATTTTTTCTGATTTAACAAGGTAAACCAGTTTAGTCGGTTTAAAGTTGACTGATGGTTTGCATGACCATCACAGTAAGGTGGCCTCGTGGTTGATCCTACAATTCTTGAACAATAGGAGTTTAACTATAATCAGTCTAAATACGTTTGTCATAGTAATGAAGGAAATTTCAAGTGAGAAGGATATGCCAGTCTGAGTAGCAAAAGGAGATTTTAAAAAAGAAGGAAAGAACTCATGCCTAGGAATATTGAGATCCTGTACACAAGTTTTAGGCAAGAAACACTAGGGTAATTCATTCAAACAAGAGTAACATCAGACAGTGTCTTACAAAATTTTGCAGGCAGAAATAGTTTTAATTTTTTCCTTTTTCACTGGCAAATGAAATTTTAATATTTTGATCTAAAAATGTACTTGCTACAAAGATGTCTTTTTTTGCCCTTTTATCTGTGCAGCCTTCATCCATCAGACTGTATGCCTAATAATGATACACTTAAAATGACAGATAGGTATTTATCTCCTTATGTAAAATGAACAGCACTGCACAAACTCGCAAGCAGTATTATCACGAGTCTTAGTTTGAGCCCTGCCAATAGAATATCCAGGGATACTTTGTTTTGCACAACTACAGCAGTACATTAGGGATGCAGAAATCATCCTTGTAAATGATCACTGGGTCTGTACTTTTTTCCCCTAATGCTGTATTTGTTTTTATTCCAGAGATTATATAAAAAGCTTTTCACATCATTGCTATTCCAAAGTTAAATATGGATTATATCTTTCCTGCATATGCTTAAAGTAGCAAAAATAAATAAATACAATACAGATTATCAATAAGGGCATTGCCAGTCTGCATAGTAACACATTTTCTATTTAGGGAATTTGTAAAAAGCAGCAATAGAGATGTAAATTAAGGTGATTAAGACATTTAGACATTTTAGTCAAACCAGGAAACTGCTATTGTCTTTATGCTGTGCTAAGATTGTTTCCTTTCAAGTTGTGCATTTGAAGGCCTAATTACAGATACTCCATGCATTCTGAAGCCTCTTCTGAGTTGAAGAAGAAAAGCGGGTGCCAGGAGGAGGGCGGATTTATGTCTTAGATAATATTCCATAAGAACAAAAACTTCCTGCTGTAAACAATCCTTGGGTAGCCACCTTCTCCTGCTCATACCTTTAGATGATTTACCAGATCCTGTAACTTTTGACAAGTAAGTCCATAGACTGCAATGGCAATAAAGCCCTGTGGATTGCCCAATGAGAGACTTTTGCTGATGTGGCCTTCCTCGGGCCATTACATTTCAATGTTTACCCATTCTTTCATGGGACTAAGACCACCATAAAAGTATAGTCAGTTCTCATCTGTCCTTTTCTCACCTCTAAGCTTCCTTTCCTCTCCTGCGCTTCTTTCATTTCCCTTCTTCCATGCACTTCTTTAGTAATAGATGAATAAAATAATTTCCTCCTAGACACATCACTACAACAGTGATAAAGTTTTAGCAAGCAACTTACTGATGCTTCAGTAGAAAAACAGATCACGCTAGAGAAACACATCTCTCAGCAATGTAGCTACATAAATCACGAGCATAGGTGAAGGTGATGAAAAGGAGCTTTATTTAAAAAGGATTTTTTTTATAACTGGTGGGTACATCATTACTTTGGCTTGCTGCTTTTTATTTTAGGCATTAGCTGAAAATGCAATTGATCCCCATGCAAAGTCCTGGCATTAAGCCTGCACATATTTAGATCCGGCACAGACTTATCCTTGGGCTAAGAATGGAATAAGGATTTTTCTAGTTTTATGTAGTCATGGATTGCCATGCATACGAAACAAAGCAGTTCAAAAACCCAGTCATGTAAAGGAAGAGAATGTAAGAATCTAAGATGCCAAATAAATCCAAATAAATTGCTATGCTTTTAGGGTTTGCTGTGAACAGTTAAGCAAGATATTATCCTGGAAAGTATAGTATTGTCTCTCTGGCTCTGTTGTTATAACTGATCGATTATTACTTTGAACAAACACTAATAACTTTTTCCTTTTCAAGAACTATGTAAAATTCGAAAAAAAATGGAATTCAGGTATACTCAGATTGCTGAGACCAGCAGTACCTTCCTTCCATAAGGAGCATTGTTGAAGGGCCATTTTGAAATAAGTTCCTATTTCTCCTTCACTTTCCAGAACCTCTCTTATTTTTATCATATTTTGTTTTAGCATAAAAAGAAGTTCTTGTACAAGGTCATGTGGACCCAATAAGGCAGAGACCGATCCAATCATCCCATCTATATGGAGATTGCATGACACTGAAACTGCAAAAAATATTAAAGATGTGTTCATATTTATACAAGAAGTGAAATGCTATAAAATTTTGTGGGTAGAAAAGTCTGTTGTAGGGTAATTTCCAATCTAAGCTGTATAAATTCTTAATTTAAATTTCCTTAATGATCACTGGATATTTAACTTCTAATTTTTATTTAACAGACAACCTGTCACGTAGGAATCCCTATGCTGCAAGACATTTTATTTTATCCCTGTCTTTAATTATGTCACCATAAAACTTGCTTGACAAGCTAGTCTCTGACAGTGGACTGCTAAGTCCTTTGTCTGAAATGCCACTGTTCCCATTTATCACACTAGTAAAACAAGAATCTAAAGAAAACTCCAAGAATGATTGGATTCTGGGTTAATGTGGCAAAACTGGACCAAGGAGGATGTGGCAATGTAGTAAACCTCACTGAAAATGAAAGTTTCACTGGTTCAAGTTTCTGGCTAATACAAACAAACAAACAAACAAACAAATTTCCTTCCTTACTGATATACAATTACATGAGAATGGTTGAGACTCCACACCTTTACTTAGACTTAAAATTCAATGCGTGAATAAACAAATCATAACTTTTAGAAGCTGAATATCGATATGCTTACAAGTTCACAGTGGTCTTTTAAAATATCTTATCATGTATGTTTTGGTATGAACACAGGATGCTGAATCTTAAATGTAGGCTACATGTAGGAAAAGGATGGCTCTGGACACTGAACTAAAAAGCAGACTAATATCACAGCTGTAGCTCTTCACTAGCTGTAGCTCACTAGGCAGCAGATCCCAGCTAGCTGGGTTTAGGTAGAGTCAAAAAATGATCCTGAGATATCTGAGACTCTGGGATCCATTCCTCATGACCTAAAAGCATCTTCATGGCCAGTACTGAAACTTCATTAGGCACTTGAGAAGGTTCTCCCTGCAAGTTATTTAATGAGACATTAAATTATGTTATTTACTTGTAGGAGTGCCAGGAAAGTTATGGAGATATATACAACAGTAGATACTGAAAAAACCCACTACTTTCCTGGGAGCGTTTCAGATTTGCTTGTAAAGCTGATCAAGTGTTAACAGCAGCAACTTGTAAAAAAAATGCTGTGCTGATGTTTTTCACAAATTCATAGAACTTCACTGTGCCATAAAATACACTATTGGAAAAGATTTTATAATTTTTTCTCCTCATTTTTTAATGCAACACGTTGGGGTTTTCAGCTGAAAATAACCTTTAGCATTCATTTGAAATCTTAAAAAATACTTGAATTTACCGAAATTCAAAACTAAATCTGTGTGGTATTTTGCTGACCTGAAATACATATTTCAAATTCAAATCTTGCTTCTTGCTTTGTGTGATGATTGAAACAAGGTGTTTTCTTCAAAAAATTGTTTCCAGCTTTTGAAAATTAAACAATCCAAATTGTATATATTTGCTTAGTTTTAAGAGTTAATTGCTTCAAGTAAACAGTAATTTTCCCAGTTGGTATTCCTTCACATGTATTCATTTCTTATTATGTTCAAAAAGCTTGTTGTATTTTTCCCCTCTAGAGATTTTACATGCTCCAAAAACTAGCTCACATCAAGAAGAAATCACCTCATCTTCCACCTACCAAACTTTGATTCAACTTTTATACAGCAAGCTTGTATAAACTGATGCCTTCCTTAAACTGCACACCCCTGTGAAAATGCTTCAATGTCAGAAGAAGGGAAAAGGAGATAACAACAGAATTGATTTCCTCAGCACAGTTTTAGCACCTGTGTAGACCAGTTGCTCTTGTCAGAGTAAAAATTACTTCTCATATATTGTACCCACTCACTGATGTTAGTATTCAACAACTACCTGCTGTTGCCTTTTCCCAGTCACGATCTTGCTGAGACATCATTGACTGAAAATGTCCTACATTTCTGAAATGAGCTGTTTTCACCTCCTTCCTGCTTTACATATGTCTAACGTTTTCACTAGAAGTGTAGCTCTTCAAGAGCAAGAACAGCCTTTTAGCTGTGAGTTGATGAATTTCCTAACTGGGAAATAGTGAATGGTTTCTAGATCCTCCCATGATAATGCAAAAAAGTATCAATTCACAGTAAATAATTTCACCTAAGAATGTCAAATTAAGAACTTACCATATATTAAAAAGATATATTTCAGGCTTTAAGCTTTAGTTTTCTTTTTATTAAAATTTAGTTTACAGATAGCTCATGACAGTTATTTTTGGTCCTCTCTTTCCCTCTCCTGGTCCCAACTCCCCCTTTTCCACCTCATCTCCTGCTCTACACATTGCCCTTGCGATATCACTGCTGTTAATCATAGGCAACTGACCTGAGCATTGCTGAAACACTCAGTGGACATTTTAGTCCTATATCATTCTGAAAGCATAAAGCATTCAAAGCATAAAGGTTACAACTAGAAGAAAATAAAAGACTTTATTTCTTATAAAGCTTGTGAACTAATATATACACATATATAAACAACACTTGAATGTCCAAGAACAAGAAATACTGCAGTATGGGTAATCTGATGGGTTTATGTCTTGGTTATCTGTATTTATTTTGTTTGTAGCACCCTGGCCAGTAGCAACTGCGTTCTTTACAGTGGTGTCACATCTAACATCAGCTTGGTGGTGATTATGGTGTTAAACTAACCAGCCTGTCTGCACTGCATTTGCCAGCCCTCACCAGCACTGAGTTGGGCTGCCCACACGGAGACCGACTGCTCCTGCTTTCTCCCAGCACCACACAGACAACTAGACAAATTCTACTCTGGGGGTCTAGGCAGCATATGTTTATTTTTACCTCCCAGCCGTTGGTATAGAATGAGAGATAATGTAAAGCAAGTGAGGAAGACTTGAGGAACAATATGTCTATGAGACACCTTTTATATCTTCCTGAATATCTGGTAGCTCTGATCTATGTACACAATTTTCATAATTGCCACTGAGCATAGCAAAAGTGGACCTTCATATGCCTGTTTTTAAGCTATCTCTAAAAGTATTCTTATGGCACACAGGCATATAGGCATATAGTTCCCTTCTGTCCCTAAAGGATCTATCCTACTGCTGAAAGTGACAGTCCTATGACATTTCGCCCAGAAAAAGAGCCATTTCCATCTTTTTCTGGTAAACTACATAGCAGAGGTAAAAGGAAAAAAAAGGAAACTTTAATTTAAACTCTAAAAAGTCATTTAGATTAGCAGAGGAAGAGCGACAAAGAGTCATTAAATCATTTTTCAGTATTACAGGAACCTTTTCATGATATACTAAGTTTCCTTTTAATTTCCCAGTTGCTTGGACACACGGGCAAAAGAATTAGGGAAAGAAGGTCAGCAAAAAGATAACAATGCCTGTGTATTGCAGTCAAGAGATTAATCTAAAGAACAGTATTTCTGCATTTAATGAGGGTTGAGGACAACAAATGAGAAATTATAAGGGTACAGTTCCTATTATCCAAGTACTGACAATATGTATGAATACCCTTGTTTCAAAGCTTGGGTTTTATAAACAGTCCCTATTTTTTATTCTCACGCATAGTTTTGTCCTTGCTGTGTGATGGGTAAGCATCTACTGTCAGAGTAAGAATCATGTATGGACAAGAGAGCCTCTGACAAATGATTGCAAGAAGACAACAGTATTATCGACTTAAGGCTGAGTCCATTGTTAATTCTATTCTTGTCCATATGCATATGAAGCATCTTTAATCACAGGGGTTTTAGTATTTGTAAATCAGTAATTTTACTTATGGGTTGATATTTTTAAGGCTTAGACATTAATTTCAGAAAACTATTTCCATCATAAAATATTAAAAACATACACTGTTAAGAGCTTCACCGAAGATTAAACGCTATTTGAATTCAACAGGATAGCATTTTTTTCAACCAGCATAAGATAATGACTGACCTCTATAGTGCTTACCTGCCTCAATATTTCAAATGTCTTTTCCCCCACAAAATACTACAGTAAAGAAAAAGAGAGGATGACATCTGCAAAAGAGCCAAAGCAAGCACAAAGGAGAGTCTCAAAAGTGTTTTAGATGTCTCACACCTTATTTTTATTCTGTTCCTTGGAGCGAAATTTATCTGAATAAATGTATAAATAAGTCCAAAGTATAGGCATCTATGTCTAAATATCCTCTCTAATCAATAGAGAGAAATAAATACTCCAGGGAAAGATTTTTCCTGACCTATTTGAGGTGTAAACTTTACACTAGCATGACTTGCACCTTTCATTCCCTGTTGACTACTGAGGGAACGCACAGGAGTACTCCGTATACAGGAAGATGTCTTGTCTTCAGCAAGGCAAATTCTGCTTTCTGCTAACAGAAAAACATTGGATCCCTGCTTTCTCAAAGCCTGTTTGGATTTGGCTATATTATTTGGACAACATGCTTTCTAACAAGATCCATTTGAGAGTGGGTGATGTCTGCCTGTTCCAGCACAGGGTAGCAGCTTGTTCTTTGCTTTGCAGCTTCATAAACTTGATGCAGCAGGTTAGCAAATTACATGCTCTGCTGACCAGCTGCACTTAGCAAATGAAACTGAGGAAGTGCAGAGAGCACAACCCACCCAAATACACAAAGCACATTTCTAACTGCAGGGAGTGTGCAGAAGACACTGGTTCCCAGAGCACTGCATTTCAGTACTGGACCTGACCAGGTTAGAGGAAATTGCACCCGTGGCTGGAAACTTGTTATTACTAGGCAAATCCTTCCTTTTGCAAGTTTTGTAGGCTTGCCACGTCTCCTCTTTTGTTTAATTAAAAAAAACCATTGCTCTACTGTAGTTAACAAATTTTGACATACTATGTGAAACTGATAAACAGTAATCTCAGAGCAAATCTTAAAGAATTAGACCCTAAAATTGTTTGCAGGCAATAAAGGTTTCTCTTAGGCTATTATCAGTTCTGATAGGATTTTAATGAGGTGTAGAATAATTTATTTTCAAATTAGTGTTTCCTGTCAATTATAAGGTATGGCATCTCTTACCAAGAATCTCTAATGCTTAGAAACTTGTGCCAGATGTCCAACGAAGGCTTGTTAGCGGTTACATGTTACAAGTCAGCAGATGTTGATTTTTTTTAAGGCAAGTTATGTAGTATGTTAAACCAGTAGATGAATTATATGGAAACTGTTGGCCTGTTAGCACTGCGACAGCCCAGAAGTTGTGCAGTTTTAAAAATCCACCTGTCCTGCAATGAATTTTGCATTTCATGTAAAATACGTTGCAAAGCAACACTGAACTCTTGTAAAAAAAAAAAAAAAAAAAAAAAAAAAAAAAAAAAAAAAATCAAAACAAACAAAAAAACCCAAGCCACCACTATCTTGTCCAGAGCTAAACTACAAAATATCTGCTATCCCAGCTTTGGCATGGTGTAGTCCATGCACCATCTCAGGCACAGCAGCACTAGAACAATATGAGTATATAACTATTTGACTTTCCACACTCCAAAGAAGCCTCCTGTCTCCCAAACTGTGGCAGACTTTTCTGACTTTCTCCTTCCAAAAACCAACCAAACAAGCCAAAAACCATTCCTTTCATATTCAGTGCATGAAAAGTAAAGCATGAAAAAAATACACTACTGGAAGTCCATCCTTCACCTGCTGAAGTGACCTTCTGTGCTGCTGTATTTCCCCTGTTCTGCAGAAATCCATGGAGGTCATTGTGACTCTGGGCATGAGCTGGGGTGCAAGGCAGGTTGGCAGGCTGGGCAGCAAGAAGGGGAGGAAAATGGAGCAGAGGGCAGGAGACTTGTATTGGCTATGCAACTGAACCTCAGTGTATTCCAATTTCCAGCATCTCCCTTATTTCACTTTCCACACATTTTATTTGACAAGTTTAAGGTGACAGTTATACCTGCCGATAATAGTTCATCTCATTGAAGAGTTCTTACTTTGTTGGAAAACAACTTCACAAAACATATTTTTGTCAGCTCTGGTATGAAGGAAAGATTCAAATCCACTATTTTCCTCCAAATTCTTTCATAAATTGTTCAAGAAAAGGGAATATGGGGTGTCTGGGATGATAGCTATTCTTACAGGCATAGTTTTGGGGGATTATCTTTGAAAACTTCTTTGCTGCTGTGTAATTTACACTGCTACTGCTGGTAATGACTGTAAGAAATATGAGAAGCACTAATGAGTATGGATCACTGTTCTCCTAGAATGTAAAAAAAAAGGAGCACGGGGAGTGATGACCCTGTATGACAGATCAATCAGGCTGCAGATTGGTTCTTAGGCTATCCAGGTTATTTTCCTTAGAAGGCGTCATGTCTCACACATTCTGCTGAAGGCTATCCTTATCCATTCAAGTTCATGACAGCTATTCTTAGACATTAGTTCATTTTTAACACCATTGCCAAGACTGGAACTGTAATTTTTAATGACAATGAAGAGACGATGTCTCTTTTATCAGGTTCAGATCTATTTAGCTTAAATTAAAATTCTTTGCTATATTTTTCCTATAGTTATTCAAAGGATTAGTGAAAAAATGTCATTGAACAGCTACTTGTCTCCTCATTAACATTCATGACAAAAGCTTCCGGCCGGAGCTGGTTTCGGCTGCTGATGGAGCAATACCTAAAAGAAATTGGCTTGTATGTGAAACAGCTGCTCAGCAATGTCAGTATGCAGGGGAATTGGTGATAATAAGATGATACTATTACAGCTACACTGGGAGCATAGTATATTTTAAGCTGCTTTGAGGTATACAGTTGAGGTCCAAGAATTGGAGCATGACTATTTGTCTAGTGCTAGGAACAGGAAACAGCTGATTGTTACATGTCTGCTTATACAGGTTAGTGCTACAGAAAGCCTTGAGGTTAAAGAAAAATCTCTATCTGCTGGAATTCTTAATTTCCTGTGTGTTTTCTGTCTGCTGGAAAAGTTTTTTGTTTCTTTTCCTAGTGTTTGGAAAGGTTTGTGTGTCCTTTGCTGAAACAGGTGTTGGCCTCTTTGCTAGGAACATTGAGCACCTGCTATTTCAAAGGAACTTTTCTCAGCTTGGTGATTTATTTATTTGGCAAGATTCTTAAGAGAAGATTCTCTGGATCCTCATGCACCCATTAGTGAAATTCCAGATACTGATTTTGTTTGAAAAGACCATCCAGTATGTCAATGGAATGACAAATATGTAGATGTGGGCAATACAGTTGTAAACATCTGCACATAAGGCTCAGCCAAGAAACAACTGGCAGCTAGCATTATGTTGTATGCTAATCCACTCTTGTCTAGAACATGGAAATTGAATGAAAAATAACATTGTCAGACCTTTGGCTCTGAGATATCTTTGAACCTCACATACTATGAGAAATAAAACAGGAAAAAATGAACGTAGAAGAATGGAGTAGTTAAAAGTCCCAACATACTGACCGCCCCTTAGAAATGTGAAGGACAAATGAATAAGAAGTGAAAGCTTATAAAGGGCTTTAAAATGCAAGAATTGATTGCCAGTTAAAAGAAAGATTTAACAAGTTCTGATCATAGTTAGTTCCAAAAAGCCTAGTAATTTTTAAAGTTCTCTGTTACAAATTTCATATTTAGCTTCTATTGCTTTTAGTTATTACAGAAATTTAGTTCTTGTAAAGACTTGGAAGTACTGTACTTGAGGTAAAATGAAATACAAAACTGACATAGAAATTATGTAAGACCATTGACAGCAGACTGAGGGAGGTGAATCTTTCTCTCAGCTCAGCATGATAAGGCTACACATGGAGAGATGGGTCCAGGTCTGCACTCCCCAGTACAAGAGAGATATGGGCACACTGGCACAAGCTCAGCAAAGGGCAGTAAGGTGATGAGAGGACTGGATCACCTCTCATAGGAGCAGAGAGAGCTGGGACTGTTGACTAGAATACCTCCATCACATCTCAGCCATGTTCTATGATTCTGTATAAGAATGTTTGTCTTACCAGAGGGCTAAAGAGACAATATTCAAGTTAAAGCAGATTGAATTTCCTTTAAGATTAGATCAAGAATCTGGGACAAAATTCTGAAAAGGAAAACAGATCTCAAATTGTCTCTCAAAATGAAAATCATAACATCATTCCATCTATGCCTAAGTGTACGGCTGTGGGGAAGAAAGCAAATAAAACTGTTGGCAGAGGGGCTCGACACAAACTGCGATGACCAATGTGATCAGCAAAATGTCCGTCTTTATTTACAAAGATGCCCCTTAAATACCATTACTACACCCCGGCGTGCGATTTCTTCTTCTACAGTATTGGTTACACGAAAGTATTCACAATGTAAACATGCCCTGTTGACCGCTTCTAATTGGTTTATAGCAGGTGTCCATATGAAATGAGGACACAAGTTTACCTCTTGGGACTCCACCTTAATCTTGGCATAGATCCTTCTTTGTCTCAGCTTTAGAGCCTGAAGCCATGTTAACTACGCAGCATTTTTTACTGTTTGTACCCAGCTATGCCAAAGCAAGACTCTCAAAAATGCAAGAGAAATTGCTCACTCAATCTTTGCTCTCCCAACATAAAATAAGAAAGGCAAAGCTTATGAAGGTCAGATCAAAATTCAACAAAGAGTTCACATACTCCCAAGAATACTTATGTTCCAAAACTTAACATTACCCTAAGACAAGTCCAGTACAGAAAAAAAAAAAAAGTGAAGGTCTACAAGATATCCCTTCGATGTCCCTTTCAAGAGTTTTCAAAACTATATAAATGTCTGAATGAACAAAGAGCTTGGCAGCAACTCTAGTTTAAATTAACTCCTTACAGGAGCAAAGCTAGTATCTATCGCAACATTCCTTAGATGTTCATATATTCATTTATTGCTTACATGCGCTGCTCTTGATAAACACCGGTACTTTACAAAACTTCCATAAAATCATCGCAATTGGCTGTATCTGTTTTGTTATTTGTGGTATACTAGCATTAAATGGCAGAATCATGTATCAGAATTCCCTTGTGCAATCAAAGTACCAAATTAAAAAACAACAACAAAAAAGGATGATTCTTGAACAGTTAAAACACTGACCTTATCTAACAATCTTAATATTGCTTCATACTGAAAAGCAGCATCCTATTTTAAACTGCAACATATTTAGCTGGTTTTACACTGAAAGACAGCCTATTAGGTGAATACATTTTTACATTAATGTATTTGCCTCTCTAGAAAGACTAAGCAATTTTTCCATATAAGTGATCAAATTTTGAATAGCTTTAGAATAGCATTAAAATACTGAAAGCATACACTAAGTTCAAATGCTCTCTGATAAGATGTCACATTGCAAATTCCCTTTAAAACATCAACCATAAGACAGAAGAAAACACTCAGTCTTTTATTCCATTTATTTATCTGTGGAGCAGATCCATAAGAATCCCAGAGCGGAGTACTTAAAAGCAATCAGTAAGTGTCAGCTATGCCTTACCAACAGTATTAAGATACCGAATTTCAGTTACTGAAAGTGCCATAATACCCTTAAGTTCATTGCAACATAAAAAGGTCTGAAGTTGTCAAAGAATTAGTAAGGTGACAACTGAGCTCTGTGGTCAATGAGCCCAAAATTTTGAGTATACTGCATGGCTCACTGAACACCAGCAATCATCCTGGTTTCCTTCTATAAAAAAAAAAGAGCCTTGTACATGCCCTAGATGGTTTGAGATATCTGTTCTGCTTTCACACTCATCTTGTAAGACCGCACATGACTTCTGGATTTATTTTGTTTATAGATCCTTTGAAGATAAGTAAAATTTTGAAAATCCACTGCACAAAAAGTTCCAAATTCACATTTAAAAGGAAAGTCATCATAATGCAGAACAGTGCACAGTCATTCACACCTTCCAAGGACACTCACTAAATTATATTAGCATCTGATCTGCTGCTGTGGATTTTTCTCCAACTCATCCCCATATTACACATTTTCCATTCCCTTCTTTTTTAATTCATTTTCCCTTCTGTGTCATATTGAGAGAATCAATATTAGAAAAAAAAAATCTTTAATTGGATATGATACAGAATTACCCCAAGGAGTTAGAGACATCTTCACTTTTTTCCTAATGGAACCATAGAGTTCCGAAGTAAGCTTATATTTTTAGAGATAACCTTTCCACCATTCTCCTACATGTGTGTATATGACCAATTACCTGGGGTTAGCCAGCTTTACTCCACCTATTTTCAGGCTTTCAACCTACACAAAGCTCAGCAATCCTCTTTGTAATGCTGATTTATGTCTCTTAATGCCATACCCTTTTCAACTTACACATATGCAGAAGTGCTTAGGGTGACACTTCTAACACAAATGCAGATTTCATATTTAGATAAAACCATGACTTAAAAATATGGACACAACCACGAAAACTGATTAATCTTCATTGTTAAAGACAAGTACTTAGAAAATTGTGACCCCATAACCCTGATCTTACAAAGGTCTTATAAAGGCTGATTGCAAGCAAATAAAACCCCCAAACTGTTCTTGTCAGTTCTTTCTAGGTAGAAAAGATGTGTTTGATACTGCTTAAGTACTTTGTATGATAATCCCTCTCAAACGCAACTGAGGCCTTTGTGTTTGGAAGCCAGAAGCCCTTTTAGAGACTCTGTACTTCACAAGAAAATCATGCAGGAAAAAACCACAGCCTTAAGGCTATAAAAAGGCAAACTACACAAATAGTTCTCTGCAATAACAAAAATCATGGGAGATCCACAGTTCATCTTGCAACAGTGAACATGATTACAAACCTAAATTTTGCATTTGAAACTAGGAGACAAAAATTATAAACGTCTCTATGCATATCTAATCTCTTTTTTCAACATTAGCCAAGCCTGCAGGCGCTTAATAGTCTTATTCTTGATGTCATTGTAATTAAAGGCAATACTCACAAGGCTGATAAGCACACCAGCTGTACATTAACCCTTATCTTAGCCAAACTGACAACTGCAAATGTGATATCTAATGGTAAAGAAAAGAACACTGGAATCTATTATGGATACCTGACTCTTAAATCCCATAACCATGAAAATAAGTAAATTATATCCAGCCTACCGTCAAACTTCTTGTGCCGGGATACAAAAGTGGTGCGTACGAAGTGACTTGTTTCCTCCACTAAGTTTTCAAACTCCAGTTTGCTCTGTTGGCTTAACTTGTCCTCCATTTCTGAGGTGCAGCATGTATATTCCTGAGGGCAGATTCTCAAATGTTCCCCTGGAATCACAAGAAAAAAGGAATTGGAAATATTTGAATACAGACAGAAAGGCGCCAGAACCAAATACAAATGATGGCTCTCCAGTTTGGGTGGATTACTTAAAGAGCTCTTTAAGGCTTGACTTCTTGACAGAGAACACTTTGAATCTGTATCAACAACTTTTCTATAGTTGGGTATTCCTCACATGGGAGGGGAGACACACTTTGCAGAATTGTTTTGATACTTCAAGAGGCAGAACTATCTCACATCAAAGTGTTTTCTCACTCTGAAGAAGCCTTCCTCATTTACAGAAATACACTTAAGATTTGAAAAACAGTTGCTTGCTGTCTGTCTGTATTCAAAATGCCTGGAGAAATACCTAGTGAGATGACCTGTTACAAGTCATTGGAACTGTCAAAACTTGAAAAACAGAAATGCATTTGCTGTCAAAACCTGAAAAACAGAAATTATGCATTTCTGTAGACAGGTCCCACTCGCCCAAGTGCACCAAAACATTCTCCCCTTCTCACCTTCCTTCCCTTCTGCTTAAATGTATTTTAAAGACTGTTTTTGGATGCCACATGTTTTCTTGGGCAGTATTTCTTGTCAGACTGAGCAAGTGCTCTGCTGAATAAGAGAAAGCAATGAAGAGTTTAATTAATGCTTATGTTATACAGAAATGTAATGTAAAAGGTAATGAAAGCCTCTTATTTAATTCAATAGATTTATCTCTTGAAGCACTGTGCCAGTTCTTCTGACAATATTGCTTTCTTCAGTTCAATTTGCAAGTGGAAACCAATTCTTTAGCTCATGAAATTAAAATGGTCTATTATTACATGAAATGTGAATTTCCAATTGACACTGTACTAAGGGTGTCAGAAACATTTAGCTCAGTTTGTACAAAGGCAGGAATTTCTACCATTCCCTCTTGAGAAATAAAAAGAATGATCTACCTCTATGATTAAAGTAACTTGTAAGGCAATGAAAACATTTAGCTTTCTGTACACTGAATCCTGATTAAAAATCCCTCTGCAAATCTCTTAAAGGTGCAAATAAAATGATATACAAAGCCCGAGGGTTAAATAAATACTGGGGACCTGATTCTCATTTATATGAAGACTCCTTTCTACCACTGCTGAGCCATAAAGAAGACTTAAATGCAATTTATACCTACTTTAAGGCTGCTTTTCACCATTCTTATTATGTAGTGAGGAGAATCAGGCTCTAAGTTTAATGCTTCCCAGGGGTATAATACATTTAGCTGCCGCATCATTTTGAAGGCAGCATCACAAAGAGGTTTGCACATGCTTAGAATAAACATTGTCTTGAGTTTGCCCTCACCTTATTCCACTTTATGTTTCAGTTCTTGAATGAAGATTTTTAATTTGAAATTCAGTCATTCCTCACCCCTGATGCATCCCCATTTTGTTTTTTTTTTTTTCTGCAAGAGTTCATCATAATATATGAACTATAATGCCATGAGATTTCTTTTAGCAATCTCAAGATTTTTTAAAAGCTCAGTTATACATCTTCAGGAAGGATCATTAATTATTATCAGTTACTGTTCAGCAGTACTAGCTACAAGTCTCAGTTATGTCCAAAAGCATCATGATAAAAATCACTGTATAAACCTGGGAAAAAAAGATACCCCATGACCATCAAAATATTGTAAAGATTGTTTCCCATGTCTACTACACCTTCCCAACACAATCAAATAATTCTTTTCCATCCTCAAAATCACACATCTAAGCAAAAAACAAGACACACGGGGCCTGGTGAGCCAGCTGCTGTCAAACATAAAAGATAGTGGCAAACTAACGTTTGCCTTACCCTCTACATCTCTGTCACATTAAACTGAAACTATTCAACAGGTAAAGGAGGTACCATAATAAGAAACAATAAAGGTTATTTTAGTAACAGTAATGTTGTGAGGTTTTTATTAGATGTCAGAAAGACAAGTAAAGCTGAAATACTGTGTCATTAGAAGCAATACTGCATGCTTGATTAAATTAAAAAAAAAAACCAAACCAAAAACCCATCCATAATGTGTGCAACCCCCTTCCTTGATAAATTCAGGGGGTTTTGTTTATTTTAAACACCTACTATCCCAGTTCCAGCCAGAGTCGTAGTTTATGCTTTCATTATGGTTATTATGATTATGTCCTCTAGTGCCATTGCAACCAAGGAATTTTATAAAGCTCAGTTTTCTTTCCTCTGCTCATGTCAAGTTCTTATTCTTTTCTCTCTGGCTCTGTTTTTCATGACTGCCAGACTATAAACTGAACTAATGGTAATCATGAAGGCACCGTGCTTAGTAAGTAACAGTTATGAGTCTAAATTTTTTAACACACTGTGTTGTGCTGAATGCTATGACAAATTAAAGCCTATTGAACAGTTATTTTTGCAGCAATATTAATTTTTCTTTCATTTATTTATTTGCAGTCTTACTTTTGCATTGCTACAAAAATTACTTCTCACTTTGGCTGCTACAGACTCATTCAGATTCCTACTGCACTTCTTTTTTATATGTGTATTTTCATTAAGTTTCTTCTTTTTAATTTACTGGTTATTCATTCATTCATGAGGTTCTTGAATGCTTAAATCTGAAACTCACATTTATCAGAAATGCTCGCAAATTCTATATTACCTCATTGCCTTTTTCTCCCAACAATGTGTCTTCCTAAATCATCTAAACTAGCCACCCACCATCATCACAAAAACTTTGCTGAACTTTAATGAACTTTTTTTTAAACCACATTTCTAGTTCTTCTCTTCTCCCCAACCATATACTCACTCCCTGCATTTTTGTAGAATGAAATAATAAGGGAAATATTTTGCTACTCTTCATATTCTGCTTCAATATTTTTGCCTTCTTCTCTTTCCTGAACTAGAGGTTCAGGTCAGATTACAGATAAAGCAAAAGAAAAAGCAAAAGTATCTTCCATTGCTTCATGCCAAGAAGCATGCAAAGATGAAGATTTTAGAAATTTTGTCTCATAAGCCCTGGCATGTTTATACCAAGTATGACTGGCTGCAGTCTCCATAGGTTCACAACTTAGAAAAAACTCATGTGCTTTCCAAGGAATGGCAAATGGAAACTCTCTGACAAAGTCATTTCTGTATGCCTAATCTTATTTGTTTTTTAAAAGCATGATTTCCATTTTTTACTCATTCTTACCAAACCTCCAACTCATGTTAGAATCACCAGGTCAATAGTTCACTCCTTGTAGGAAAAAAAAAAAAATGGACACAATTTTCTCAAAACAGAAGTAGGGAGTTTAGGGAGGGGAGTTTGTTGGTTTCTTTGTTAGTTTGTTTTTTTTAATTAAGGGGTGAGTGCTTTATTTTGGATTTTTTTTTCTTCTTTTATGCAAATCTGTGTCCTAACAGACTGTTTGGATTGGAAATAGCTCTGCAGGCTATACTTGATTGTGCTTCCTCTGATTTCTTGAATTGGATCATTTACTGTTTGCATTTTATAATACATTGTTCTATTACCATAGAAAGAGTTTAATCACTAATTTGTGTATTTACACACCTCAAGTATTTTGCAGGCTGAAAATGTGCTCATAACTAATGTACCAATTCTTGCCCTGGGAAACTCCATATGGTCTAGGTTCTTATGCTAATTTTAGCAACACTTTTTATGGGACAAGTGGCATTGGACATAACTGACTAGTTTTTCCTTGTTGCAAATGGTGTGTCCCCAAAGATGTTTGACAGAATGTAGTTTCACTGCACTAGCATTTTGCCAGACTGAACAAGTATGAACTCAATATTCCTAGCGACCTACCACAACTCTTCTAACTACTGTTTCCAGCTGAAGATGCTGACCTACAAATATCTCCTCCTGTGGTTTAGGTTATATAAATCAAATGAATTGTCTACTACAAATACAGCTACCAGTATTCAATTTCAGTTTTATTACAGCTGGAATCTCACACCTGCCTTCACATGATCCAAATTGGCAAGTTTTGCAGTTGAATTTGGCAATCCTTCTAGCATGCAGCTTTGAAGTGTGATAAAGCAATTTATAAAGCACTTCTTTTATATTCAGATGTATTGCAGTTTGGTGTCCTTAAAACATGCTACAAACCTCACAAGTCTTTAAAAAATTACAATTTACAGCTCTCAACCGGAATAAATGCTTTTACTGTGTATCAAAATGCTGAAACTGATTTGACCATTGTATCTACTTGCACTGGATACAATCTGAAGGATCAATAAACCCTAAGGAATATAACATTACCCTTAACAATTTCACCAACAGATTTTCTGAACATCTGATGCAAACATTGTTTACACTATTAGAACTGGAAATATGATCCATAAAACATTTAACATCAGGTAGAGTTTTTTATGGGTCATGTTGCAAGTTTAACAGTATTGGAAACAACTCTTTCTCAGGCAGTCAATATTTTATAGTTTCTATCCTAATCATAAATTTAAAAACCTGATACTGGTCTCTTCACAGAGTGGTAGGACTAACTGTATGGCTGGAGGGAAGAGAAACATACAGTCACCACACTGCTTCATAAATACAGGAGTGAATAAATGTTGATAAAACAAAGGGGTAAATTCAAGGTGTGTTTTCAAAATTCATCACCTTGTATGCATCAACAGAGTCTAAAGGAAGAAAAGATATCTCTGCATTCTACATCATGCAGATTAGATTAATGTGATTTGGCTTTGTCATTAGCTGTGTTGTTTGAAATTAGAAGTATCTGTTTCAGTCCTGCCCATATTCAGTCAGCTGCGGAGAAAGCAGTGCAATTTACTACAGTATGAAATTTAACAAAGGTAAGTTCCAAGTCCTGCACCTGGGATGGAGTAGCCAAAGTGCCAGTACAGGCTACAATCTGTAGCAAGGGGAGATACCTTGATGAAAAGAATGTGGTCTCCTGGTGGACAACAAGCCAACATGAGTCAGCAGTGCACTGCAGCAGCATTAAAGGCAAATCCCATACCGGGTTGCATCCCCAGCGGCATTACTGGCAGAGACAGAGACATGATCATCCCACTATACTCAGTTCTTGTCAGGCTGCACCTGAAGCACTGTCCTGGTCCCCACAATTCAAGGAAGATGCAGACGGACTGGAAAGGGCCCAAAGGAGGGTCATGAAGATGATCAAAGAACTGGAGAACCTGCTGTGTGAGGAAAGACTGAAAGAGTTAGGTATTTCTTCCTAGAGAAGGAGAAGGCTCAGGAGGTACCTACTCACAGTATTCCAGTACTTAAAGAGCAGGTACAAAGAGGATAGAGGATCTCTCTTCACAAGGAGCCACACGGAGAAGAAAAGGGGTAAAAGGTACAAGTTGTACCAAGAGAAGTTTCATCTTGGCATAAGAAAGAAATTTTTTAAACTGAGAACAATCAGCTACTGGAACAACCTCCCCAGGGACATGGTGGAGACCCCATTGCTGGAGGTTTTCAAGATGCAATTGGACAGTGTTAGTTAATCCCATCAAGGCTCCCTTTCCCACAGGGACTGAGACCAGATAATCTGTCAGGGTTCCTTCCAACGTGGGCTATTCTATGGTTCTGTGATTAGGTACTTCAGAGCTTCCTACCTCTGAATTATAAAGGACTGGAACCACTGGAGTTCTGTTCCTGAATTAGCATTTTCCGCCTAATTTTCTGTATTTTTAAAAATTATTAATTTAAATTATTTTAAAAACATGATGAATAGCATTAAAAGAAAAACATCATTCCACTTGAACCCTTGCCCACAGTTTTGGGATTTGGATCTTTTTCAGTATTGGTGATAAATGCCTGCTTTTTCAAGTTTTCAATTTAAGTTCTCTACTGGTGAAATTAAGAGCACTGGAGAACTCTTAATGATCACACTATTAATTTTCTATGATAGAAAGCCATTCTTTTCCAATACCTTTCTGTCCTGTCACTCATGTGCAAAGAGAAAACAGTTCTGTAGAAGATTCTGACTAACAATCATCTTTAACTTGAAAAAAAACCAAACACAAGAAGCACTATCATGTTGTCTGCATTAGCTTATTTAGCAGTTTAAAATAAACTAGACACATGAGTTATAGCATTTCAGCCAACATTCAAATAGTGAAAATTAAAATATCATCTGTTCCCTAACCAAAAAGTCCTAAGGCTCCTTCTGACTTTGTAATTATCTTCTCTGTGGGGTACAACAGCCCTGCAAGCAGCATCTGTAAAATTGCACCTGGCATTCGAGTCACAGATTGAACTTTCCTACTCAAACTAAAAGGAAACAGATTACATTTTAAATTAATTCCATTGTAATATTGGCCTTACAAGTGATGACAAGAGCAACATTTGCACAGAAAATGACAGCTGAAGGAAGGGAGGGAAAGCTGTCTGTAACATACTGATTGTGCCACTGGACACAACTCTTCTAATTTTAATCAAAAGAGATGATTTTTGAGTGGTCTTGGGAATCAAGAGAGGTCCCAGCTGACTGGAAGCTGGTGAACATTGTTCCGATTTTGAAGAAGGGCAAGAAGGAGGACCTCAGAAACTACAGGCCTGTCAGTCTCACTTCAGTGCCTAGTGATGTTATAGAGAAGATTATTCTGGAAAGTATTGAAAAACACCTGCAAGACAACATAGTCATTGGGCACAGCCAGCACAGCTTCAAAGTCCTGCTTATCCAACCTGATTTCCTTTTATGACAAGATAACGCACCTAGCTGATCAAAGGAAGCCACTTGAGGTAATTGTTTTGGATTTCAGTAAAGCTTTTGTTACTGTCTCTCACATCATCCTTCTGGACAAAATATCCAGCCCACAGCTGGATAAACACGTCATAGGGTGGATGAGCAATTGGCTCACGGGTCGAGCACAGAGGGTAATAGTGAATGAGGGAACATCAGACTGGGGACCTGTCACTAGTGGAGTTCCACAGGGCTCCATCTTCCGCCCTGTGCTCTTCAATATCTTCATAAATGACTTGGATGCAGGACTGGAAGGGATACTAAGCAAGTTTGCAGATGATACAAAACTGGGAGGAGCTCTTGACTCCCTTGAAGGCAGCGAAGCCCTCCAGAGAGATCTTGACAAATTAGAGGACTGGTCAATCACCAACCATATGAAGTTCAACAAGGGGAAGTGCAGGATTCTGCATCTGGGATGGGGTAACCCTGGATGTTCATACAGACTGGGGAATGAGATGCTGGAAAGCAGTGCCATGGAAAGGGACCTGGGGATCCTGGTCAATGGCAAGTTGAATATGAGTCAGCAGTGCCCTGGCAGCCAGGAGGGCCAACCATGTCCTGGGGGGCATCAGGCAAAGCATTGGTGGCCGGTTGAGGGAGCGGATTGTCCCGCTCAGCTCTGCAGTGATGGGGCCTCACCTTGAGTATTGTGTGGAGTTTTGGGCACTGCAATATAAGAAAGACATTAAGACAATGTCCAAAGAAGGGCAACGAAGATGGTGAAGGGCATTGAGAGGAAGCCATATGAGGAGCGGCTGACGTCACTTGGTCTGTTCAGCCTGGAGAAGAGGAGACTGAGGGGAGACCTCATTGCAGTCTACAACTTCCTCGTGAGGGGAAGAGGAGGAGCAGTCACTGATCTCTTCTCTTTGGTGACCAGTGACAGAACCTGAGAGAATGACCTGAAGTCACGTCAGGGGAGGTTTAGGTTGGATATTAGAAAAAGGTTCTTCACCTAGAGGGTGGTTGGGCACTGGAACAGGCTCCCCAAGGAAGTGGTCAGAGCACCAAACCTGACAGATTTCAAGAAGTGTTTGGATGATACTCTCAGGCACATGGCGTGACTCTTGGGGGTGGTCCTGTGCAGGGCTAAGAGTTGGACTCGATGATTCTTGTGGGTCCCTTCCAACTCAGCATATTCTTTGATTCTGTGAATATTGAACGTGAAAAATTTTTATGTCCAGTGTACTCCAATGAACATGTGCAACTACCCCATGAAGTAGACTCATTTGTTTGCCTCAGACCCAAATCACCTTTGCTCAGATTCCTTTTGTTGCTTGAATTCTTTGAGGTTAATTAAAAAATTAATGTCTTCCAAACAGACTGATAATTAGTTAACAGTCTCTTCATTACAGGTCCCACAGGGAACATTTATTTGCAAGAAGCCGTGACCCTCTTGTCCTTGGGAAGATCTCAGCAATAAGTTACCAAAGCTGAAGCCAAGGCAAACCTGTTCAGGCTAAGAATATATAGATGCTAAAGAAAGAACTGAAGTCCCTAGAGTATTCCTAACTAAACTACTAGAAGCACTACCACTACTTGAACACTCAGGATCATTTTATTTTCCGAGCATACACAGTCAGACAAATTGTTTTTTGATAGCACAGTTTGTGAGAAGAATCTTTAGTTACCTCTTGGGGAGTGTATTACTGGCTTTGTGCTCAGTGCCTTGTGGAAAGCAAATGGTAAGGCTATGATTCAGCACTGTACAGTTTCATCATCTCACCGACTACACAGCTGCAATTTTCTGATTTCAAGGCATGTTTCCACCTGGGAATGGCAGCCAACTTCCCCTCCCCCTCAACTGAGTTTTGCTGTTTATTACATCCTCTACTGTAATAGCAGAAATATCTTACATAACATTATAGCGAGAAGTAGAATACAAGCAGCACATCGCTTTACCATGACTGTAAAACACAATGCAAGGTAGGTTTTGTATTTCATCCACTCTCAGAATAATTTTATTATTGCGATAACAAGATGAGATGGTACACATTCATGCATTTATAAAGATTTTAATCAACATTCCTCACATGAAACTGAAATCCAAATGTGACTGTAGTACATGACACAGAGACAGATTTACACCACTTAGTTCAGACACCCACAAAAATACTGCTGCGGTAGGAAAGAGTGCTGGACTTAGTTGCCCTGGACCAACTGGGTGTGCTGTTCTGCCGAAACAAGTCCTTAAGATAGCTACACCATTACTAATTTGCATACAACAAAAGTTAAAGCAGCATGAGCTACAGTCTTGCCATTTGATTGCACTTTCAAGTGTATTTTAAAGCTGTGCAGATCCCTTGCTAATCACTGTATTATCATGCATAAAATCCATGTTTCTAACAACAACTGTTTAAGAGTCATTAATCACAATGCTCTTCTCTTATTCATACAGCTTCACTTAGCCCAAAGAGACCTTTTCATTCTACCAGATTAATCTACCTTCCTGTCTTCTGATTGATAATGACATGGTTTCCTGCAATGCCAGTCATAGAAACAGTTCACAAAGATAAATGATAAATGTCAAGTTGGTCTTAAGTCCTAGGTTGTAGTACGTATGTCAGTGGTAAGATTTTGGTGCTTCTGCCATAAAGTCTTTATTGAGATATTTTTCAGCCTAATCTCTTTCTTAGTTGCTTAAGGAAAAAGAGAGTACAAAAAGAGAGGCTACAATTTATAAAGATCTGAGAGTCCTGTTACTGTACTGACTCAAGGTCTATCCGTTAAATTTCAGGGCCAGAAATGCTGGCATTTATCCTTTCATTTCTATTTGGAACAACTACTGTGAAAAGCAAAATGCCT
Organism: Manacus vitellinus; assembly: GCF_001715985.3. Taxonomy (NCBI): domain Eukaryota; kingdom Metazoa; phylum Chordata; class Aves; order Passeriformes; family Pipridae; genus Manacus; species Manacus vitellinus. Next base: position 45,217,690 of record NW_021940208.1, on the reverse strand, counting down.
CTACCAGCTCCTAAGTATTAACCTTACTGTGACTCAAGTCACAAGGCAAAGCAGTTTCTCCAAGTTTATGTACCTTTGACTTTATAGGAGGGGGGAAAAAACTTATTTTTTTTCTCCCACAGAGGCATGCTAAAAATATGTCAACAAGTGTAATGCACAGAGAAGTCACTTAATACGAGAGGCCAAAATATGCAAAAAAAAAAAATCCTCTTACCACCACACAGGAGTTCTGTGGTCTGTGAGCCAAATTTGGTGCAAGTTTATGTGTCCTTGGCTTGGTTCTACAGATCTAATCACTGTTACAGTGTGAGAAAGTCGATGCTAAAGCCAAATAAAGTAGTGGAACCAAAGCACAGACAGAATTGTGGGAGTTAAAGGATTCAAGAGGAAAACTACTGACATGGGAAAGTGTGAAACCCCACGGGGAAAAAAAAATTGACAAACTGGAGAGTGGCAATGAAGCAACAAGGACAATCAGCTCATTTTCAACCTAAATGATGATTGCACCTGAGGATTATTGGGTGTCTTATCACTGATGGTAATCGATCTATTGCTTAGCCTCATAGCTCATTAGTCCTAATTATCTATCATGTGTAGCAAGCAAAAAAAGATCGCTTTGTACTCTTGTGTATGTTCTGGGTTTGGGCATGCCCTGTGGTGACTCAGGGAGAATTGACTCCCAGAAGTTAGGGGAAAAACTTCCCCAGCTTAGCTCTTCCTGACTGGCCAAGTGGAAGAAGATACCACAGTAAGTGGGTGCCTTTTTCTGCAAGTGGCATCTCCTTAAGACATCTCAGAACTACAGAAGTAAGTATTTAGGTCTTTCCTAAACGTGTACAGGAGAATGTTCTATGAATTCCCATAGGAAATCTTATGCAATTAAGGAACTCAGATCTTTTTCTGCCCACTCTTATGAAAATTAACACTGTTGGAATGACTCTTTTTCAGTGACAGGGGATATCAGCTGACATAGGAGGAAGAAGTACAGGTACAGATATCTACTAAAAATGTGCCAGTAGAAAGTTCTCTCATGTGAAATTTTTTTTTCTATCAACTGACTATTTTTAGATTGTTTTGATTCACTTATGTGACAGATATAACTTCAGGAAACTGAAAATACCCATGCTTTAAAGTATGAATAAAAAATATTCTGAATTAAGAGGCTTCTAATTATCACTATGAAACTAAAGTTTCTCTGTGGATATTGTCAACTATATCATGAGAATAGATATTTTATATTATTAAAACCATGCATCAGCAAACTTGACGGATATGCAGAAAATTCTGAAACATTTTCAATAACTTATATTTCCTTAGGAGTCTCAGAGTTCAGCAATGAGGACTGACATTCTTGAAATCCTTTGTTCATTACTGCTTTCAATAACCAGCTGTTAGATCTCCTAGTGCCTGGGCTGGGGTGTCCAGGTCCTCTCATTTTTCAGGCAAGCCGGACACAGGAGCGTTCTCTGAAGAGGGAGGCAGCTGGTGTGTGTGCCTAAAGTTGCCTGGGGGTGTTTGGACTGAAGGTGGTTTAGGCAACAGTGCTGTCACTCTTCAGCAGAAGGTGGAAAGTTTTGAAGGGTTCCTGAGAATGGACTACATGGTTTCTTTTCTGTTATTGAGTCCCAGTGCTTTCCCAGAGCTTGCCAGTTTTGAAAATCACTGAGGTTTCCACATTTTCTATTATAGGAGGCAGAAATCCTCTTAGCTTTTGGTTTGGGTCAAGTTCTCAGGTTTCTGTACCCTTCCATGTGCATCGAAAGGCTATACCTATATCCCCAGAAAAAAAGGAGCCAGCAACTGACACATGTGGTCAGAGGAGCTTGCCCCCATGTTTCACAGGCAAAATCACCTTTCATGAAATGAACTTGTGAGCAAAGCAGTTGAATGAGTAAAAAAAAGATGGGGTGGGACCTACCATTTTTGGGTCATGGCTTGAGGTCATTTCTTATCCCCTATTCAGAAAAGATTCTGACAGGAAGGTTTGTTGCTTTGCTTGACTGTACGATCCCTCTGCTCTAGAGGAGGACCTGGACAGACTGGATTGATAGGCCAAGGCCAATAGTATGAGGTTCAACAAGGCAAAGTGTTGGGTCCTGAACTTGGGTCACAACAACCCCACTCAGTGCTATAGGCACGTGGAAGAGTGGCTGGAAAGATGCCCAGTGGAAAAGGACCTGAGGGTGCTGGTCAACAGTCGCTGAACATGAGCCAGCAGTGTGTTCAGGTGGCCAGTGGCATCCTGGCTTGTATCAAAAACAGTGTGGCCAGCAGGACCAGGGCTGTGACAGTTCCCCTGTTCTTGGCCCTGGTGAGGGCACACCGTGAATTCTGTGTCCAGTTCTGGGCCCCTCACTTCAAGAAAGACATGAAGGTGCTGGAGCATGTCCAGAGAAGGGCAGTGAGCTGGTGAAGGGTCTGGAGCATCCTAGGAGGAATGGCTGAGTGAACTGGGGTGGTCCAGCCTGGAGGAGGGAAGACCTTATTACTCTTTATGACTACCTGAAAGGAGGTTCTAATGGGGTGGGGGTCAGTGTCTTCTCTCAGGTAACACGTAATAGGACAAGAGGAAATGGCCTCAAGTTGCGCCAAGGTAGGTTTGGATTGGAAAACTTTATTTACAAAAAGCATTGTCAAGCCCTGGAACAGGCTGCCCAGGGAAATGCTGGAGTTGCCATCCCCGGAGATATTTAAAAGATGTGCAGATGTGGAACTCAGGGACATGGTTTAGTGGTGGTCTTGGCAGTGTTTGGTTAACAGTTGATCTCTCTTATGAGTCTTGCCTAACCCAAATGATTCTATGATTCTAACAATGAATTAGAGAAGAGTACTTCAGAGATCCTGGCAGAGCACGCATGACATTGTCTTTGAATTTAAGTGGTCTCCTTGCTTAAAGGAGGATACAGGGTAGGCATGTCCTGCACTGCTGATGCCGCAAGCTCAGGAATGTAGGCAGTCCTGCAGTGTAACAGAAAAACCTGCTTACAAAATCATGATTTTTTTTGATCAATATTTTCCCACAGAACTCTGTTTGCTTTGAAAAAACCTTTAGCTCACTCTAATTAACAGAAACTACACTTCCATAATATCATCCAACCACAGTAATCACTGCCAAAAGGAAAAAGAAAGCTTTTTAGAGGATAGTAGCTTAGCCACTATTCCAAATAGTGTTCGAGATCTAATCTATTGTTAGCCCTACAGAATGGTCTTTTTTGGTTTTTGTTCATGTGGGTATTTTTGTTTTGTTTTGTTTTGTTTTTTTTAACTGAATTTAGACACAAAAAGAGACTGAACTTTTTTTTTTAGCTCTTTTTATTATTGTACTTTTGTCAATGCCCTCTGTGGACTGTGATACTTGGCAAGGGTCAGGGTCTCAAAAATCAATAACGGAATGTTTCTTGCCCTTCAAGTGTTTTAATGTCAAAGGTTTGACCTTTATGATTAAAGATCAACTTGAAAGGAAATCCCTATCTACGTCTGAAATCTTCTCTTATGTAACCATATTTCTGACCACGCATTTTTAACTGTGTAAATTAAAAGGCTCCTGTGTACTTCATAGACTTAATCTAAGCATTTAAATATAGAAGAAACAGTAATAAGCTAACTGGTTCTGTTGTACCTTTACAGAATGACTGTTACCGTCTTAATATACCTTTTTTGGCACATCTCTCCAGTAAATCACAGCTTTTGACTGGCAGCTTACAGCAGTGGCCTCTGGTTATCTTACCAGAAAGATTTAAAAAAAAAAACAAACCACACCTGAAACAACAACCAAGGTTTGTTTTTTTAATTTATTTACTGAAAGAACATCATGTACTGGGTCTGATAGGTACTGTATTTTCCTTGAAGAAGCTTGATAATTCTTCTTCATTATGGTTGAACATGCTATTTTCTATAAAGAATACAAGGCACCCTTTACTACTGTTTACTCTGCACTTTGACTCACATAATATGGACAGATACTATCCAAAGAGAATACTTAACTCATGGAGAAAAGTCTTTGCAGATCTACAGCAGATGGAGCTAGGAAGAATGTTGGCAAAGGCTGGTTCAAAGTTGTTTGTGCTTATTGCCTTTAGTATGAGGAAGACTCTAAGGCATCTGCCTAAATTCAGATCACCTTCAATACATTTCTGTCTTGGTTCTTTCTCTCAGAAACTACTCAGAATATGGAATTCCCTAGCCTTTGGTACATGGATGGAGCCACAGTAAGGTATCACAGTAATGACACGTGGAAATGTAAAGAAATCTCTGGGCATGTCTGTTCAAACCTCAAGGGACTTTGCCCACCTTATCCCAAAAACTGCAAAAAAACAACCGTAAAATTCATAACAATGTGCAAGTTGACATTGCAAATGTAGCTATAATGCTTCCAGGTTTTATTATTATCTCTGAAGGACTAAATCTAAAGATTTCTTATTCCCTGCATGCCTTGGGTTAAAAAGGTGGAATTTTCTTTGCTTTACTGACCTCCCTCCCTTCTCCTCCTATGAGACTGCTCTTGGAGAAAGTCCTGTGACCCTCACTGCCAAGGGGGTCTGTGTAGTGTGCTGCTTGCACTGTCCCAAAGTAGAAGTGCTGTCTGAGCAGCAGTAAAAATCATTTACAGAATCACAGGATAAGCTGAGTTGGAAGGGACCCAAAAGGATCTTCAAGTCCAACTCCTGGCCCTGCACAGGACCATCCCCAAGAGTCACACCATGTGCCTGAGAGTATCACCCATACTAAGGAATGACTACGATTATCTATAGAAACCCCTGCAAACAGCAAGAATGAACCTGTAAAATAAGAGCGAGATCAACATACACATAATCCCAATATGAATCATGCATATTTAGTAAAGAGTACTATTTTGGTGGGTTTTTTTATTTCTATAAACTATGAACTACATAGTTCAATGCTGGGCTAAACAGCAGCAGCAGTAAATGTACTACAGCACTTTATGGTGCTCTGTTGGACTAATGTATGCCTAAAATCTTGTGCCTGGAATATTTTGCTTTTTTCACCTTGGTAAAAAATACTGGAAAGAAGAAAAATATTTCTAGGCAATATTCATGAAGTTTTTCTTTAAAAATTAGTTATTAGTAATTTCTAAATTCTAGTAATTTTGACATTTTCAGCAACAGTAATGTTACTGTCATTAAAATTATTTTAAATAGAAAATCTCCTAATAAAACTCATATCCTTTTCCTTATAACTGTCTTTACTGATTATCAAAAGAAAGTAGCATACACTTTATTTTCCTTGTATATCACAAATACAGTTATAAAAGGGGACTGACAAGTTTCAGTTAAGGAATAGTAAACTGTGGAATAACATTAAATTGTCTTTTCCTGTCTTCCCAGACTAACTGCAAGTAAAGGTAATGCCCGTAGTTACAAAGGAGAAAAAAAAAAGTAATGTGGTGAAGTGTGCAAAGCATCTGAAAGAAGGTCTCCACTCAGTGTCATTTCTACATATCTTTTAAGTTACTGCACAACTGTGTCACATTTCTTCAATGCCAGCCTGTGAAGTCTCTCTTTCCTGGATTGATTTATGGGTAATAAGGAGATATCTGGAGACAGAGCTTTGCTCTGAAGTGGTGATTTAAACAATCACACTGGAAAGACTATGTACAAATGATGAACATTTGCACAAAACTACATATGCAGTTAAAAGCATGGCATGAAAATAAAAATATTTCCTTCTTGTGAAACTGTGGAAAGTCATTTTCAGAAAAATTGGAGTGGTTTGGCTGCTTTTGTGACAAAAAGGATCAAGATTGGTCTGCTTATAGTAGGTTTATGAGATAAGGCAACAAATCATGTTCTGCAAAAGCTAAGACAGTCATCAGCAAACAAGTCAGAATGGTTTATGAAAAACAAGTATACAAAATATATGCATATATATATACGTGTATATACACACCTGCCAGTAAATAACCTCTTCACTCAGGTGACACCTTTCTAAATTACAAATTAGGGTTTCATGATCCTAATAAATACAATATACTACTGGTTAACAGCTCTCATGGCATTTTATGTTTCTGAAAGACATTTACATGTTTATAATGAGGAACAATATAATGCAGGTGCTATTAACTTTACTGAAAGCTATGTGTAAAAAAGGAAAAGCAAATCCTGTACATCTTGATTAAACGGAAAATACCAAAGCATTTTGTTAAAGTCTTTTCTGATGTACTGTTTTCTAAGAAAAAGTCCCTATTTCAATGCGACTTCTAAGCAGACTAAGTAATGTGGTGGAGTTCACAAATTGCCTAATTAGTAATGTGTTTAATGAATATTCTTTGAAACTTTATGGCTATTGTCTACATTCATTCAGCAACAGCAGTTGCTGAACTGCAACAACAGTTTTGAGCACTTGTTGCAGATATTCCCAACCATTTTCTGCCAAATGCAAATTCACTTCCTGAGTGATTGAATTATCAATGCTGATTTTAGCTGATACTACTGTTAAAAGATTAATGTCCTAAAGGGAGAATCAGATTACTACTTGCAGTCTTTTAACATCACTTTAGGAACACCCTCAATCCCCTTCCACTGGAACAGCACGCTTTTTAAAAGCAATATAGCATGGCTAAATAGGTTTAACCTTCTCACAGTCATTACAAACAAAATATCTAAAGCTGTGGTGGGTTGACCCTGGCTGGATGCCCACCAAAGCCGGTCTATCACTCCCCTCTGAACAAGGGAGAGAAAACATAACAAAGGGTTCATGAGTGGACATAAGGACAGGGAGAGATCACTCACTGATTACGATCACGGGCAAGACTCAACTTGGGGACAATAACTGAATTTATTACTAACAAAATCAGAGCAGGATAATGAGGAGAAAAATAAATCTTAAAAACACCTTGTCCCCTCCTTTCCCTCCTTCCCAGCTCTACCTCCCCCTCCCCTAGCAGCTCAGTGAGATAGGGGAATGGGAGTTACAGTCAGCTCATCACAGGTTGTTCCTGTCACTGCTCAGAGAGAGGAATCCTTCTCCTGCTCCAGTGTGGGTTGCCTCCCACGAGAGGCAGTCCTCCATGAACTTCTCCAGCATAAGTCTATCCCATTGGCAGCAGTTCTCCATTAACTGTTCCAACGTCGGTCATTCTTGTCATGGGGTGCAGTCCTTCAGGCACAGGCTGCTCCAAGGTGGGTCCCCCACAAGGTTACAAATCCTACCAGGATACCTTCTCCACTGTGGTCTCCTCTTTCCACAGCCTCTTCCAGCATGGGCCTTCTATGGAGTCGCAGCCCTCTTCTGAGCATCCATCTGCTCTGGCATGGGTCTCCTCCACAGGCTGCAGGTGGGTCTCTGCACCCCCGTTGTCCTCCATGGGCTGCAGGGGCACAGCTGCCTCACCATGGTCTGCACCACGGGCTGCAGGGGCCACAGCTCTGGTGCCTGGAGCACCTCCTGCCCCTCCTTCTGTACTGTTTTTGGTGTCTGCATAATTGTTACTCTCACATATTCTCATTCTGCTCTCCTCTGGCCACAATTACACCTGCCCAATAACTTTTTTTTCCTTCTTAAATAAGTTATCAGAGAGGCATAAGTATCATTCCTGATTGGCTTGGCCTTGGCCAGAGGTGGGTCCATCCTGGAGCTGGCTGGCATTGGCTCTGCCAGACATGGGGGAAGCTTCTGGTAGCTTCTCACAAAAGTCATCCCTGTAGCCCCCCAGCTACGAAAACCTGGCCACACAAACACAACACAAAAGCTAAAATTCTATCTTAAGGAATTATCATCCAAAATAATACTGCATGGTCTCATGACAAAGTTCTAAAACTTATTTTACACAAAAAGTATTAAAAACAAGACACGAAAAATCCACCTAGGCTACTCCTTGCTATCATTTGGTAATTCACTGTTATCTGAAAACTTTTAAAGTAACTACCTCAGGATAACATTACTTCCTAAAAAATCAAAAGCTACCCACAATGTTCAAAATAAACTCTGAAATGATGATGATAATGATGACGATGACAAATTCTGCAATAATTTCTGCACCTAACATTTCCAAAAATGGGATGACTCTATGGGATGACTTACATACCTGAAGTTCCTCATTCATAAATACTGTTAGAAATAAAATTCAGCAGGACAAGCAGCTGGTGTATGTAACTTTTATTGATGTGTGGGGTTTAAGTTTATAATTGAATTATTACTGATCATGTATTGATTACTGAATTATTTATTTTTTTTCTTATAGTTCCTAAAATATAGCAAGATTTGTGCATGATCATGAGGGGTTGGTTTGGATAAACAGGATCTAAAATGAATCAAACTTACTGGCTTATAATTGAAGTTTTATTTGAGATACAATGAAGCAGCATGATTCATGTATCACATTATTGTAGTCCTTGCTTCAACCTTTCCTTGGTATAACCTATAAGTGTGTGATTACTTACACATAATCTAGTGATAAACTCAGCCGAGACAACCTTAATGTATCAATATCTAAGATATCTAAGAAAACAGCAAATTGAGCACCTTCACTGTCCTCTTCATATGAGTGATACGTAAAATAAGTTTCTGGAGCAAGAAACTGGAGGTCTTGTGCAATAGAGAGTTGAAGTTCCTATGATAATCTGAAATTATTATTATTATTATTACTATTACTACTCACATAAAATTCTGTTAAAAAGATTAAAACATTAGTAATCATAGAATAATAAAGACAGGCATATATGCTAGTGACAAAACCTTTTAAGGTCCCACAATAATAATTCTCAGTTGATTTTCAGTATACTAGAGCTATAAAGATTAAATAAGTAATACAAAAAGAGATTCAAAGCTTTAACCAATCCATCTCCTTCAGGAATGAATTCTAGAGTGAAGATATGAAATGAGCTCCCTGCATTTTTAAAGGCAGGTGCTGCATAATCCATGTCAAGCTGCAGATCTGTGAGTACAAACTTTGAAAAGAGAAGCAGCAAGCAGTGATTTAATGCTAATTTGATGCATCATTCAGAGTTGAGAGAGCATCTAAGACTTGTTTGACAAGATACATTCCAAATACAAAATCATCAAACTGAAACTGTGTCAGTTATTTTATAGGCAAATCAGGTCTCTGAACGTTGCAAAATTTCCTTTACAAGGGAATTAGAACAGATTCGTTAGATAAAAACTGGAAATACTACAGGGAGCGACATCCACACCGGTGAAAGTGGGATTGATCAGAGAAATAGAGTGCAATCACATTGTCCTTGAGTGACTACATCTTAGTTTTTTAAATGTTTCCGTAGCATGACATGATCAGTTTTGCACTTTCCTTCTGCTGCTCAGAACTGAACAAAGTTCACCTATTTCACTTTTTGGAGTCAAGCTAATATAATCTTCAGTTTTGATCTGCCTAAATTGCCCTTTTCCAAGTTTGAATGATCCCACAATCCTCAAAAAGCAAATCTAGTCAAACTTGTCATATTTTCGTTACTTACCCACATGCTCAATGCATAAGTTTGCATAACTATGAGGCTCAACTGCGACCCAGGATTGGACCACAACCCTTAGATAGTCTCATTTTGATTTTAGATAGTGTAATTAAATTGTCAAACAAAGGTCTAGTGCTTTTGAAATATGAGAAGAAAAGGGGAACTGAAAGAAAAGGAAATTAAAAGAGAGAGACAGTCAAAGTGTATTAATAATGAGGGTATAAATAATGTAACATTTGTCCAGAAGGAACCATGTCATTGCTATTTTAATTTTCATAAGCTCTCAACTAAAATAGAATATAAAATCAATTCACACTAATTCTTTAGACAGGACAAAACCTCACATTATTTCAGATACTTTCAACTGAAATAATGTCACCAATAATGTCACCTGAATAAATACACCAATAATGCCACAGCGTTACCCTATTATGGGACCACAGGAGAATCAAAGTTGAGGAATATGAAGTGCAGGATCAAGTGAACAGCTTCTGCTCCAAAAGAGGTAGAGTAATGTGAGTATGAGCTTGACTATGCGACACAATTTGGGGCTACGAATCAGCCCTTTATTAGCAGTTTTCTGGTTAAGTCAGGTATGCAAGCAGAAAACATCCCCTGGTCTTCTATGTCTTCCTAACTCAGACATGGTTCTTAAAAAGGTATGATCCAATGTCAGACTGAATGATTTCAGTCTTAAAGAAGATTTTTACAGATTGCAGATCTCCAGGAAGTGAAACTTGTCCTTCCTTCAGGTTCACTGCAAAACACACACACACACACACACACACACAAAAACACACATACACACACTGTAGCTGGTAGTTCTACTTTCAAGATTTTGCCAAATGTTGTATGGCTTTGCTGTGAATGCAATATATTGGTAATTTTTCACAGAATCCTTGCTTCCACAGCAACTTTGAAGAGGTTGTGTTGATTGGCATATTTTTTTCATGCCAAAACCCACCCAAAAGAGGATAACTGCAAGGAGCTTGTATAGCTGCATATGAGTGAAAAACCATATGGAGTGTGAAAAATAAAAGCAGAATCATTGCAGAAGAGCTAGTAGATAACTTCATAAAAAGTTTAGCCTTTTTTTTGAAACACTGAAAAGTAAAAAATGTGGTGATATTTTTCTAGATGTAATATGTAGCATTCCAGATTTCTGGAATTAATTTAAAAAATGTCATTAAGATATTTTAACTTTACAGACTGATGCTTGTGCCTTAAGTTGCACTTATAACTGTATTGCTAATTGTCAGTGTAACACAATAACAAAACCAAATACATACAAGTTTAAATATATGATACATATAAAGTCTTCATATACAGTCTTCCTTTTTCATGTGGTCCCACATATATGTGCCTTCAATCTTCAGAACTAAGTATTCAGTCTCACTGAATATCAAGATGCAAAGACTTTACATGCTCTTGTCCTGGTTTCAGTATTATGTTGTTGCAGAGACCTTCAGAGGACAGATTCACCTAGGATGCTTCACTCTCAAAATAAATTAAAATGCTTTTAAATTTCATCAAGGATTGATGAGAGAAAATAAAAAGATTTTCCTTCTCAGTACATTGCCTTTTTTACTGAGTAATATTTAATGCAAATAGAAAGAAGAGTTTTCTGGTCTGTTATCTTCAGTTCAATTCTGTAGAACAGACTTCAGATACCATGATTGGCAGGACTCACCAGACTGAAAACCTTTTTCTCTTACCAGTTTTCAAGATCTGTAACTTTATGAGACCTCTTCTGCACAAATACTTTCCATATGCATTTTGATTCTTATGCCACTTTGGAAAAGCTGTGTTTCTGACTCATAGTGCTATTTCCCTTTTTCTTTCAAAAACAGCCAACAGTTTGTATATTCACTTGGGATTGGTCTTCAATTCATTCTAAGCAGTAAAAAATAGGGAGATCTGACCATTTTCAATTCTTTTTCAACTTTTTTTTTATATCTGAATAAAATGAGCTGTCTATTAAGGTGGTAGTCTACTGGGCTCACCTCTATCCATGTTACATGTCTTATAAATATTCAGAAACTTGTTTTGATGTTGAAAATTATTTTATTGTTTTTGTGTTATCTCACTGTCCTTGAAACAAAAGAGTGCACTACTTGGAAAGAAGTTTTCACATACTGACTACCTAAAGTATTGTATTTATTACACGTTAGAAGACTCAGATGGTTTCAGTTTAATCGACAGGAATTCTCAGAAGTGTGTAGACAAAAGATTATTCAGGTTTTTTTTGGAAACAGAGTCTTAAACTATAAACTTACATCTATGAGGACTTACATCTTCACAGAGTAAAGTGCAAAGATTCATATCAAAGCATTTTTGTCAAGAGCGGAAATGCAAGAAAGTACAAGCTAATACTGGTACATACTTAGTTTAAAAAAAAAATAAATAGAAAGTCTAAGATATTTCCAGTTCCCTGTATATTAAAATCGGGTATTTAAATTATTTTTTATTGTAAAATAAAAGTAAAAACTCACATAATTTTTCAATACGATTTCCTTCAGGCACTTGAATGTATTACAATAAAGTCTACTTTGTATTTACTGTAAATTCCTTCACTGGCAGGAGGAATTTGATAAACATGCAGGAAGAAAGGAATGGTAGTGGAAAAAAGAGCCCCTAAATATACTACAATTTCAATGTAAAAAACAGAAAACATGTCATCAACAAAGACGATAATGAGAAACTATTCACTCTACTTCTTTTAAAACATATCCAAAAAGATTTATTCCTGAGCTTGAATATACTGCACTTTAGAAGGTTATGATCTAATTTCTCAAAGGTTTGGGAGCCTATACAATCTGAGATGTGCTTGATTACATTTTTTGTCTGTGAACACTCTCAACCTACACTAACAGTTGCAACATCTGCTAGTTAGAAGAAGAGCAACAACATTTTCCCTAAGTATTGTGTATGAATACTTTGGGGAAACCCATACAGTTTAAGAAGTTCCCAAAGGTTTCTTGACATTTATTTCCTGGATTAGGAACCCTGCTAGATCTTACTGTCTAACTACTAAATTTTGTCTCAGTAGCTACAGAGAAAAAACACATTTGTGTTTTCATTCTGACCATTAGTTCTGTAAAAGAATCTTAAATTTAGGCAACATTTTTCTTTTCATTTATTTCTCCCTGTAAATGATATGTGTTATCCTTGATATAAAGCTTAGCAGAAAAGTGGAGATTTACAGATAGAATTACACAGAAATAAGTAAATTTATTTTCTGAGATCTTGTCTTTCTCAGGAATTAGGTGATTGTTCATGTGATTATTTATATTGGTATTGTAAGAATACAGAATGACAAATGTTGAAATTTAATGTGAGTAAATTTGCACAACAAATGCAAAGTAGTGGCAGCTAGGAGAAACCTACATATGCTCTTCTTTCAGTTCATAAATGTTTACAAGCAAACCTGGATATTCTCAGAAGAACAGAAAGTTCTATCAGTGGTAAACTGTTGACATTTCCTAGGCACAGTGGTACATAGCTGGCTCATCATCTAACAGCATAGAAGGAAACAGTGAATGCCAAAAATCTATTTAATCAGTAGATGATAAAAAAGAAAAGAGACAACACCATAAGGCAAATATATTTGTGGCAATAAATAGCACTGTATTGACATGTCTAAGTTTTGGTCCTAATCGATGTACTCATTGTTTGGACAACATAGGATAAATTGTATAAATGAAAACACTGAAAGGAAAACAAGATACATGGGAAAAATTCTAAAAAAAATCATTCCTCAAAATAAATAAATTTAAGGTAAATACTAGTTACTGTGCGCTAATCCAAAGGAAAAGTCCTCTTGAAACTTGTGTGAAACTATATTTAGATAGTCAGAAAAAATTGTGAAGAATATTTTGCCTTGGTCCATCTGCTATAAACTTCACTACAAATAATTTTTTTTTTTACTTATTTTGTTAAGTTAGGTAAGATAATTAAATAAGTTTGTTAAGATGGTTTCAGAGGTTGCCTCTCTGATTTTACATAAACTCTAAAATTTCTATATTTGCCTTGATTTTTTTTAAATATGAAAAGTTCTTCTGCTTGGTGCAACAATATTCACAAGTCAGACCTCTTATTGATATTGTTTAAATTTATTCGATTTAACTTACATTTCCTTAAGAGATGTGAAGCCAGGTTTGCTTCTGTTAAAGTTAAAGGTACTTTGCCACTAACTCCCAATATCAAAAATAAGAGCTACAGTGTAACTTAAAGCAACTGTTCAGAACAATTTGAAATTATTTATATTTTATCATTTATTGGTACATAGTAAGTTTCCCCCATTAAATATCTTATTTCTTTTTAAAAAGCTTAATAACTTCATCTTATTTTATGCAAAACATGATAGTTTACAGATGTTTACTGACAGTATTATGCAGGAAAAAAAGAAAGCCTAATGTAAAATTACCTTTTAAAGCTTTGGCTTAAAATAGTATGCATGAGGATATGTTAAAATGCTACCCCTTAGCTTGTAAGTACATCTCACTCTCAATGCTATTTAAATAAAGAAATAAAACAGTATTTCTTTATATAAGAGTTTCTCATGCTAGATCAGTGCAGAGCAGTCTGCACCTAGTACTTGATTGAAAATTAGATGTTCTTATCCACAAATTTGTACTATTATGCAACTGATCTCAGGTGTTATAGATTAGGACTTTGATTTGAGTGTTGATGGAGCTTCATAGCCAAGCTGTGCAAAATGCTGGAGGAACTATTTTTTTGTTTGATAGAATGTTTTGAAACTTTATGACTTATTGTATAATTAACTTTTGAATATTTAGGACTTGTCATCAAAAAGTTTCCAAAATATTAAGATTACTGCAACAATATTTTAAAATTAAAAACCATACACACATTCTAAAACTACTTTTATATAGCTATCACTAACCTTCTAAAATCTCCTTCTCCTCTGCCTGCCAAGAAATAAAATACCATCCATGTTAGCCAAAGGTATTGTGTTAAGTGTTGTTCCTGATTACTGATTGTTAGTTACAAATAAATCATGACATATAATATATGATAAAGGAGTTTGAAAAAAAAATTCTCCAGTGGATGAGGAAAAAAGTACTTTGGACAACATAACAAAATGTGATTTTACAGATTTTACTACATATGTTGTCAAGTGGTACTTGTTATTAACTTAGGGAATAAAATATTTCTCTTATTGCAGAAACGGTCTCTGCGAACCTGCATATTTAATACTTTCTTTGCAATATGATATTTCCTCTTTATGAAGCATGCTTCTACACTGCCTTTAAAACTTTAACTAATAAAAGAAGTGCCTTTTTAGGCAGCATAAATATAGAAAGCACATTTTTACAACCCTCAGAGTTGTGCTTTGATTTTCTGGTAAAAGAGAATGTTCCACAGGCTTAGGAGTTGAATCTTCTATTTGACATTTGCCCAATTTTGTATTGCATATATAACTTGCCAGTAAACAGTGCCATTAGTTTCATACGGGGGCATTGGAACAAAAAAAACCAACCAAAACAAGCAAACAAAACACAAAAAAATTTGCAAAATACTGTTTTCTTTTCCTGACCCATTTCTAAGTATATGTAAAAAAAGGACAAATTAAAAACTCCCTTCTTAAAACTACATCTGACCAATGCTTCTCCTCCGTGGTCTATGATAAGGGTTCAGAATATACATGTATTTTTGTCATATTAAGATTTATCTACACTTTTAATGGATTCTTCAGATTATTTGCTATTTCATTGTGAGTCAATGAATATATTTTCCTGAGAATAATGATATATATATTCCAGAGCATCCAAGTTGCCATATCGGTTGAGATTAGCGCATTGAAATTCTAAGTTTTTATCAAGAGATGAAATTAAAACCTCTTGTCATTTCATTTAACCCCAGCCAGCAAACAAGTACCACACAGCTACTCGCTCACTCCCCTACCAGTGGGACTGAGGAGAGAACAGAAAGGGTAAAAACTAGAAAACACGTGGGTTTGAAATAAAGACAGTTTAACAGGGAAAACAAAAGTCACACACGCAAGCAAAGCAAAATAAGGAATTAATTCAGTGCTTCCCATGGGCAGGCAGGTGTTCAGCCATCTCCAGGAGAGCAGGGCCCAATCATGTGTAAGAGCTACTTGGGAAAACACATGCCATCAGTCCGTACGTTTCCGTTCTTTGTCCCCCCTCCCCCCCTTTATTTACTGAGCATGGTGTCATATGATCTGGAATATCCCTGTGGTCACTTAGGGTCACCTGCCCCAGCTGTGTCTCTTCCCAGCTTCCCATGCATCCCCAGTCTCCTCACCTGTGTGGCAGTGAAAAGCAGAAAAGACCTTGGCTCTGTGTAGGCACTGCTCAACAATAAAAAAAAAATCTCTATATTATCAACACTGTGTTCAACACAAAATACAAAACACAGTCCCATACTAGCCACGATGAAGAAAATTAACTCTAGCCCAGCCGAAATCAGCACATTTCCCTAAACCGAAGAGAAAGCTAAGCCTGCAAGTAGCAGGTATGTGCAACTTTCCTTTTCTTGTTTCCAGTGTATTGAGGGATATGTTATCAACTCAAAGAATTTTTTTTTTTAAAATCACACAGGACAGAGTAACAGTTACAAATGAAGAAATACACATAGCTTTTTATGAATGGCAGCAAAGCAGTGGCATTGTCCAAAACATCACCATCTGTGCTGATGTCCTTAATATGGTATTGTAGAATCAGTTTCCATCCTCAAAAGAGACCTTTCCTTATTTCTTAGTTGGACCTGTAGACAGCTAATACTTCTCCAATAAGCTTTGTTCATGCATTGAACAGGAACAGGACAAATGAAGTTGAGTTGCCAGCCTTTAACTCTGATCTCCACTCTTCAGAAATCCATGAAGTTGCAGATTTGCTGTCGTTAATATTGTTTTTCAAACACACATCACTCGTGGGCTGAAGAGGAACCAAAAGAAATGTGTAGGCAGGCTCAAATGAATTTTTACATGGATTGTTCACTACTTCTGATGTGTATATTCTCCACTGACACAAATGCAGTGGACTTCAACTTGATTTATTATTCTGATTTATAGTTAGGAAATTCTCATCTAGTTTTCAACCTGAGCTCCACACATTGGCTAGTCTACAAAGAGATCTTACACAGTGCTTTAAGCTCTTAAAAATTTTAGTTAATAAAAATACTTTTCTGTCGACTTATTCCCCATTGCAAAAGACAAGTCCTTATTTATGGAATATCATTATCTGCCACACTGATACTTACAAGAATAGGAAGAACTTTAAGTTTTGAGGGAGTTTGGCAGAGATTGAGCTAATGGTTTCAAACTTTACAGTATCTTTGAACTATAGAGTTCTGAGTGTCTCATATGGATTTCAGGAATTTAAGGGATTGTAAGATAAATGTTTCTTTATAAACTTTTCATGAGAGTTTTTCTACATGCATCTTGCTGCATTGGGGATGCTAGACTAAACCAAATGGATTTGCACAGTCATTTAAATCTTTCCATCAATAAGCACTCTTCAGAACAATGGGAATTTTTACTTTTACCAATATCCAAACCAGTCTGTATATTACAAGCACTAGAGTTCATTTGCATCCAGTCTTTTATTATAATCTTCTACTTCAACTGATGACAATATCATAGATAAAATCTAAATTCTTCTTTGATCACAGAAATATGTGTGTGTTGAGCGGTCCATCAATGTGTACATATACATGTGTCAGCGCCTGTGTGTCTGTGTGTGTGTTACCATGTATATGTGTATATTCTCTAATTTAACTAGGAGTTCATATGTAAGTTTCTGGGAATTCTATAATTATGGTTTTTAAAGCAGCCTGAAATCTGTAAATTTTCTACAAGAAAGAGGCAGAAAACTGAAGCAAAACTGGTCCATTAAACACTCCTTCCAGAGGATAATCGATTCACCATATCATCAGTTTCTCATTTCCAATATTAAAAGTTTGTAGGTCTAATTAGGGCTGTAATAAGCACATTGAAAAAAACATGCTTATTATATGTTTTTCACATGCTACTAGAAGAACAAAATGTAATTGCATGAAGGATTCAAGCTCATTGCTGATTATTTTTCTGTACTGATATTGTCAAAAGTCATTTCAAGTTACAGAATTTCGACTATCAAAAAGATTAACTAATAGTATTAGAGACCCAAAAGGACTCGAGATTCAATTATATGAAATATATTTATATTTAAAAAGACTTGATTACTCATTACCAAAAACATTTCTCTCTACCCAAAGGAAAATTATACTGGTAGCATTTTAGTACTCAAGTTAAATCGCAAAATTTAAATTATATCAGCACTTCAACTTACCATCTGTAATTAATTGCCAGCAGGCTTTGTTAAACTAAGTAAAGCCCAAATATCATACTACTGACATAGGACTTACCCTTCAAAAGACTGATTAAAGCTTTTGGGCTGGTTTTTCTTAGTAAGATTTAATTACCTTATATTTAAAAAGGAGCTCATCTAAAATAGAAGTAATTAAAAAAATAGTCCTTCATTTTCAACATTTTTTTACAGAAGAAAGAATTTCCCAAGATACCAGATGTATCTTTCACTATAGTGATTTTGTGTGGGGTTTTTATTTTTTTTTTCCCCAAATAACATATTTTTCAAACAGTGGAAAACAATCAGTGCAGATGATTGGTTTGTTTTATAGTTCTTGACTGGCAGCTCCAGCAAATTATTCAGAACACTTCTGTTAAGGTTTTTTTTTTTTTTTGCCACTTAAAGGATTTGATTTCACTTTTCTCTCCTTCCTAATTCTTTGAACTTCCCTTGTGAGACCACTGAAAAAATAGCTTTTGCCTCAAGAGTAAAACATATCTTGCAAAATGTTAAAGGCTAAACTATCCACTCTCCCCTTCTCATTAGCAGTATGTTAACCAGAAACCTGCACGGCAGGTTCCCAACTAGTCTTTATTCCATTTAAATGGAAAAAAAAAATGTTGAGAGTTTAACATTAGTATTTTATCTGTAGAGTGTCTACAAAATATCAGATATATCAAAGATCATGCTATAATGTGGGAACACTGTTTTTTTTTTATTTCGTAGCCGAGCAAGAGGAATAATAATTTTCCTTCATTCATTCATTTTATTGCTCTGATTTTTTTTCACAGCATAAGTGATTCCCAGGTTAGATCAAGTTTGTCATGCAGTTTTCACTAACCTATATATCTACTTTTACTGAAGTAAATGTTTGACAACAACAACTATCATAATCATAATAATTCAGGCATTGGACGAATTGTTATCCAGCCTCTTTCAGTGAACCTTTGGCATTTGTGAACTTTTGATTTCTCATTCTTTGCCACAGAAAACTGGAAATACAGTTATCCAGTCACAGTAATATTGTGATCATTTTTAGGTATCTCATTCACAATAAGCACACATTAAAAAGCCAAGAATTTCTTAATTTCCAGTGATCAACAAATCATCACTAACTCTTCTCTTGATATTTGTAAATTATAATGTTCCTGACATGATTCCTGTATGAAAGGTTTGTATTGGTATATAGAGAAGTAGGAACACGGGTTTATTTTCCCTAGTGAGGGGGTTTATCTCTTTACATAATATGTCAAGCAAGTTAACTTCCTCTGAAAGAGTCAAAAAAATAAGAGTACTCAGTGAAGTTTGTACTGAAATGTTCTGTTAAAATGATACCTGAAGGCTACTATTCTGAAAATTGCTAACAATAAAAACTGAGATTTTCATCACAGACAAATTACTGTAACAATTAAAAATATTACTAATTACAGCTATGGGTTATTTTGGCCATTTGTATTACAGTTTGAAACTCTTTTAGATATTGCTTAGATCTTGGATTTTTGAGACAGCAATTATCATCAAACTTTCAACTTCCCACTGCTCCCACATTTAGAACAAAGCTAATGGGAAACAACCCTGGGTGTTTCAAATCTCATATGTATTATGAAATGGGGATTTCAAACTAATAATTTCCTTTTCAATTCTTAATTAAAAAGTTTGCTTGAATCACCACAGTGGAGATGTAATAAGTCTGTGCAACAAAGTATTAAGAATAAGAAACATTCATCAACACTAATCACTTGCTGTAAATTTTTTGTCAACAGTGAGCATGGCATGAAATACAGTAGTTGGTAGGAACAAAACAAGCTGTGACTGCAGGGCTTTGAGGCTCATCTGCCCATCATGTCAGCAAGCCCATCTGCTAGCTGACTGGTTTGGAACTGCTCATTGGAGCTGCTGTGAAGTATCACTGGTTATAACTACTCTGAGAATTGCATTGCACTGCTGCACTTCCAAAACAGGGCTGAAAGACCAGATACGTGTCATTGCGTTTAGTTCTGTAGCTTGGTGCCTCTGGTTTTCTAAATAAAATGCTATGATAGCAGTAAACTATTTTATGATTTTGAGTGCTGGCAAAGCTTCAAGTTTTGCTGCAGACTTGATGCTCCTGAAACGCATTTTAAAAATAATGGTATGAACCCAAAAGTTTAAAAAGACAAAAAATCTGACTCTGTGTCAAGGGTGTTTTTGCTTGGTAGGAAATCAAACTGAAACTCATCTATTCTGTTTCATGTCTAGATTTTATAAGCATTTTGTATTTCTGAGGCAATGAAAAACATAATATAGACTAATTACTCTTGACATTTTGGAATTATGAAAATACTGAACTTCAAAAGAAATTTTACTTATGCGTACACCATGTAGTAGTTTTAATGAGGATGAATATGTAATTGTACAGTACAATAACTTTATTTTGTAATTAAAAGGTCTACTCCTCTGATTACTTGCACTTAGGCTTAACACATAATTGATGTAATATAATTGATTACATAAAATAACAGAAACTAAAAAAAAAGGAATGTTGAAATTTAGATAAAAAAATTAAAACATATATTTAATACTGCACTGCTTTTTGAAAAAAGAATACTTTCAGTGGTTACTCTAAGATTTGCATAGGTTGTATGTTGAAGCTTGTATTTAAAGTGTTTTTTGTACAGTGACATAATTCCTTCATAATTTCATAAACTTTCCTTATTATTATCAGATGAAGTTAGGGTGTACTCTCATTGACTCCCTATTCTTTTGCCATTCTCTAGCCCTCAAAATATTTGAGCTGTCCATCTAATATGACAGCCTGACTATCACAAGTAGATTTTTGCCATTTCAAGACTAGGGGAAAATGGGAGCTGTTGCACACAGGGATTTCACTCTGTTGTGGGGGACGGTTTTTCACTGTGATAGCAAATACTGCTCCTTTATGTGCCACTTTTGGACAGTGAACATGTGTCCATTAAGGAAGGGTCCTGTCCCTAATGATGTGCTATTCTATATCCTGAAGTGTTGACAGTTTTGATGTCTCTATGGCAGCAGGATAGCCAGTGGATCTTCTCTAAGACATCTATCTGCTCCTACTGTTCCCTCAACTCTAAATATTCTCACTTCATTTCTCCTGCATACATTTTGTTTTCAGATGTTCCATAGCCACTTCCATGAAAACAAACAAGGTCTGCCTCCTGAGATCTGGGGTACCACTTTCCAGAATAGTAATGCATTTGGCCTAACTTAACATCCTAACAGCTTTTCTGTTTGGGGGTTATTTTCCAATCTCAGATAATAACAGTTCTTCACTTAAATGAAGAAAGAGCTACTGAATCTTTTTAATGTAAATACAGATGATTATGTCCACAGTACTATAGTACATGACTTGTTTTATTGGTATTGGTTGGTTGTTATTAAATTTCAGAGTGTCAGAAAAAGCAATGCATACCAAAATATGGTGTGGCTGGGATGGTATACATCATCTATACCAGGGTGTGTTGGCAAACTTTTGCATGTACAGCTGTCGTGAAGATGAAGAGGTTGATTTAGAATTACATGTAGTACAGAATCACTCCCGGAAATAATAAATTGCTATTCGAGTGTCAGTGTAGTCCCTGGTGACAGGAATACTCTCCACACTTGGAATATGAATACTTTGGATGAAGAATGGAGAAGTTTGAAAAACACTATGAGAAAATAACTTGGGGATATTTAGTTTCTTTTCAATTCACTTTTTGCACAAACAAGGAAGGAGAGATCTAGTAGGAGAATTGCTTCAAGGGACAAGACAAGAGAGGTTTTCCTGTTGTGTTTGCATAGGCAGATGGCTGTACTTGATGCGTTTCACTGGGAACAAAATCAGTGCATTGCACAGGCATGCAAAGAGACAGCAAAAGTGACAGAAGAGCAGCTGGGCTTTAGGACTGACAGCACTGATGAAACTGGGGTGGCATGGCTTGAGATTTATGTGAAAGTCAAACTGGAAGGAGAGTGTGAAAAACAGAGGTATATAATTAAAAAAGCATATCCTTTAACCAAGTAAATTTAAATGGCAATTTCTTGTTTCAGAAGATTTTTCGTAAGTTTTTTTAAACTAAAAAAAAAAGATAGAAAACAGGTTTTCAGGAAAATTTGTGTAATGCTTGACATACCAAGTATTCCTTTTTAGAGTTAACTTCTTGTATTATCTTGTTACAATACAGTCTGACACTTGGATTATGTATTGTTAGACCAATGATGAACCATATATTTTTCTATTAATTTGATTTCCTTTCAACATGGATTGCTGAACTTGTTCACATAGGGGATTAAAATAGGAAGAAATACCCAAAATTGATTGAAATAGGAAAAAACATCAAAAATCAAAATAGAGGGTTTTTTTTAATGATTATAGCTGAACATTCACAATGACAGGGTAATTAAGATTGTCACATCTTCCAAAGAAACCTGGTATTTTAGCATAGCTGTGTTTACTAAAATGTTATTTTTGATCTACCTTTTTATGAAAGGAATTCAGTCTATATGTCATGAAAACATCAATGTGCTTATACCATCTGCAAACCCTCCTTTAGAAGGGGAGAACAGTTTGAGCAGAAGTAACTGTTATGCAAACCAGAAACAAATAAAAAAAGGAGTCAATTTAGTATGGCAAATTAAAATGAGATTGCAGACATTTCATCTCCTCTGCACACAAAAAAAGCATTTAGATGTCTTTTACTTGACTTACAAAGGTATTCAGAATAATTTGATTCATAATTCTTTTCTGAAATTACATAAACACATAAAGCCTACACAAAAGAAGATTTATATAAATATTTTTTTGGAAGTGTCTCTCTGAAAAAGCACATTAGCTTTCTGTTTTCTGTTTTTAAATTCTCACTAAGAGCCCTTTCATAACCTGTGTTTCAATGCATTTTATCACCAAAAAAAAAAAAAAAGAAACCCAAATAAGTACTTAGATTAATTTGGGGGTGTATATTTTCCATTTGTGTCCACTACAGCAAAGTCAGTCATGGGAACATTAGTGCAAATTGCAAATTACAGACAACAGGAGAATTGCAAGCCAATGCACTTAAATCACTTAGCCATATTTAATCTCACTGCTAGGCAACATGAAGAATTATACATTATGTCTGTAAACACAGATTGAAATCCTGACATGATGATACTGTCAGTTCAGCTAATATCAGTGCTGAAAAAAATATCAGGCCATAACAGAGAATCAGAGAACATCAGATCCTTGCCCGTTTCTCTCTTCTCTCCCTCTCATCTCAGCTAGAATACAAATTATGACAAATTCATCTGAAAGGAAGTTCACATTTTTAAGCAGGGACACAACGGACAAACTTTGGGAGTCACTCTAAAGGGTATTTTTTTACTGAAACAGAAATGACAGGCTCAGGATGGGAAGCTCCAGTGGAGTCTGTGTCTGGTATGGCAGAAGAACAGCGAACCCGTGAACGAGTAGCCGTGCACTCGCAGCATTACTGCACCGCTCCATCGGGAGGGCAGGCATGATCTCAGCAACACAGCAGTACGGCTTGATTTTTATTAAGGACTACTCTCACTCCTGCAACAGCTTGACTGTAATTCAAAAATGCTCTGATGGTAATTTTGTATAGCTTACCACTGACCAAGATGGTAAAATTCACAGACCTATCCGTATATGTCTATACCACAATATATGCACACATCCCTTACACCAGAGTTGCTCTAGAAGTGCTAGAGAACTAATGGCAATAAGCACTTTGCTAAAGAGAAAGGAAAACCATCCATATTATACACTACACTTTTTCTTCTTAAAGCTATGTAGAACCTGAGCATTAAGAGCATTAACACTTAATGTATATCATATTGCTCTAATTGACTTAACTTGCCGCTGTGACTGCTGGGCACTTCTGCAGCAGTAATGCTGACATTTCCTTACATTTGAGCATGTGGCTTTCCAGCCTTTCCAGACCCTGTTTGCAGGAGTCTATTGCTCCTTCAAACGTCACTTTTTTTTTTTTGCTGTATATAAACAAAGAAAAGTAAATGTCACAAATGCTTTGTGAAATCATAATGAGCTCTGTGCTAAATGTTAGACGCACTGGATGTTCAAGTTAATTATCAGCTGGTTTTGCATCCTACGTATACAGTAACAAGTAAATTGGTGCAACAGAAGAGGACCAGCAGATCAAAACAGACGGCACTGTGACCCCTTGAATGATACATCTGATACATGAGTTTTACCTCAGACAAGATGTAATCTACTTCCTTGGACTGAGTGCTCCCACCAGGCATGTGGGAATTGATTGATCCAAAGGAACAGTCATTGGTAAGAACTCTTAACTCTCCAAGAAGGGGCAGAGTCTATCTGGATTGTACCTAAGTCAACCTTCTATGAAGGGGGTTTATTTTGAAGAATGTATTGCTTTACTCAGAAAATGCAAACAGCTCTGTAATTCAGCTCTCTGATGTGCAGCATGTGGGGATCACCTGTGGGCTTTGCCCAGGATTTCAGCTCTGCCTCAAAGCAAACAATGAATATAGGCCCAAACTACTAGAACCAATTTTGCAAGCAGGATGCTCTTTTGTCATTCTTGACAGACATTTTCAGAGGAATACTGGTATTTTCTTCCACATTCTGAGGCAAATATGTGACTTTAGACCTCCCTGCTCTCTCTTTTCCATTTCCCTTATCAAATTTCCCCTTGTCAGTTTTGTTATTCCTCTAGTCCTGCAAATTGCCAGTTTCCTGAATGCCACCTTCCACTTCTCCTCCACTATGTCCCTGTATTTGAATAAGGCTTCTACTCCCCATTGACCAGGTGCCAAGCTAAGGAACAAGAACATGACGAACCTTCAGTTCCAGGGACTGACCCCAGGGTCCCACAAATGGGGGAGAGCAATTCCCTTGTTCAACCCTGCTGCAGCACAGTCTCTTAGTGGTGAAGGATTTGAATTTTGCAGTTCAGTTTTCAAGGAGGTAATAAACTTAAGAAGACAGCACAAATGATGAAAAGGATGGAATATTTTCATACAAGAATATGTATAAACTAGGGTTCTTCAGCTAGGAAAAGAGATTACTGAGGAAATGTGAAGCAGATCTGTAAAATGATAAATAGCAGAGAGAAGAGTAAGTAGGGAACTCTTACTAGCAGTGTGAATCCACATCAGTATTTTGTTTTTATCTGGAGAGCACTTGAAGCAAATATCCACTTTGGTTCATGCACCTTCAATGCATATGAAATAGATTCCTATAAAAGGAAAGTAAACTGATAGATGCACTCACCTAAAATGAGCCAGCCACTAACAGGTGTTCATGGAACTAGAGTACTGTCAGTTTGATGTAAAATCCCTTCAAATGCATATTTTAGGATATCAGGTCATCAGCACAAATCATTTAATTCTACATATTGACTTTCATTGCACTGTATTACTTGCTAAGTAGCTATATATAGCTATGTATAGCTATATGCCTATACATTGGATATGCCTACATTGCAAAAACCAGAAGGCATCAAATCAAGCAGTGACTTTAAAAAGCAGGTATTCAGTATTTGACTCATTACCATATATTTTGTTTGGGTGGTAAAATTCTAAATGGGTTTGGGAGTTATTGGACAAAGAAGATGACTGCAGAATATATTGACACAGATGCAAGTTCCTTCTCAGAAAGCACCCAGATCACAGATTATCAGGAAATCAAACTGGTGGACAGGTCTTTCCATGCTTGTCACATTATTTACCTTTTTGGTCATGCACATCATAAAGTCATTTTCTCTTTCAAGCTGCGTACCCTGAATTCAGTTTCAATAGATCCTGGATATTCAGAGTTCCCTAGATGCTTGGTTTGCTTAATAACCAGAACTTGCAGGATGGCTTTCTGGTGGTGCCTAGCAAACTTTCACTAGCATTGTCAAGGCAGAGCAAACCATCATCCACCAAGCACTGAGTTAAGAAAGTTATTCAGTACTGTCGCTTGACTTTACACAGTGCCAAATAGCACCTTGAACACAGGCTGGGCATTTTGGAGTTGCTATGGTTTGATCAAGAATCCTGGGATATTTTGTCTTCTGAAAAAAAGAAAATTTTTCCCCTGGTATTTGTGCCTTATTGAGTTCCTATATGTATTTAATCCTTGGGTGTGCTACTTTAGCATTTTGGTTTGGACCAGGAATGAGATTTTTGAAGTGAATATTGGAGTGGGTGCACCTGTGATGCTTTGGTTCATGTCATGTCTCAGACAGCAGGCACAACTTGCATTTCTTTCCAATTAAATTGCAGCAAGTGAAAAGATGCCATCCAGACTTTCTTTACCTTAAGTATTCCAGTACTCGAGACAAACTCATTCCACAGAACCATTACAGCCAGAACCAAATAAACTTCCTGAAATGCATATAATATAGACATCAGGTCCTCAGCAGAAGCTATTTCACTCTAAAGATCTACTCTTATTGGACTGTACTACTTGCTAACATAGCCATTACCCTTATTTCCTAGCCAATTATGAGTTGTTTTGTTTCAGTTTGACTGTGATAAAATTAAATAAAACAGAGAAACTAACAGAAGGCTCAAAAAGAAAGAAGTGATAGGAAAATTAATGATAAATGTTCTTTTGGCAATGCAAGAAGTCACAAATCAAAAAGGCACCATTGACTACTGGGGCTAGCAATTACAAATTAAAGACATCCTACAAGATCCCAAGGGAGTAATTAAGGCATACGTGAACAAGCTGGTTGCAATCATCAAACATTTCTTAAACTTGAGATAAAATTTGGTGCACAACTTAAAAAAGAGAATATTTTATAAGTACAAATTCAATTTAATTCAATTTAATATGTTTTATGATTTGGCCTAATCATTTCATGTTGTTGCACTAGGAATTGAGAAATCAACACCTACTACAGATTCAGGATTTTACACTTTTCAGATCAAAAGGAATTCAGATTATTACTTCTCTGTAAGTGCTCCACAGCCAGAACATGCTCCTAAAAATGTTGTGGCAATATTATTTGACTGACAATACAGTCAATAGGCTGAAATTTGTTCTATCTTTCAGCTTCCTTAGTCAATTGCACATAGATTTCATTAAATAAATTTGTTGAAAGTTGAGTTTTTCCATGCCACCATTAGAGACGTTTTTATGGGGCTGCTACACAGTTTGAGGAAGATTCAGAGATTGGTCACTCTCACTCCATGCCTATATGCATTGGTAGGAATGCTGAGGTTCATTCCTCTGAAATAAATCTTCCAATCTTGTGATTTATACAGAAACTTAAAGAGATATTTTAAGCCAATTCAGTCTTAAAGATGCAGATTTATAGTGATTAGGTGCTGCTACACAAACTCTAAGACTAGAAATAATGCTTGTGGTGTGGCCAGTAACAGGGGAGGTAGTCTAGCACAACTTAAACTGCTATGATTTTGGAAAGTTTGTCTTTAATGCCTGGTCCAGAATATAAATTTGCGCAAAGGAAACACAGATGGTTCATAACAACCCTCTTTCTCTCACACTTTTTAGATTACGTCTCTTTTCCTTGCCTTCATGTTTTGCCTTGTCTCTGTATTCTTGGATCCCTGGGACTCATTCTTTGAGCACGTCTGCAAAAATTCTCCTACAGTCGGAACTGGAGCTGTACTGACAGAAGCGGGAGACAGTAACAGAGGTACAGAGGAGCAACTGAAAGGAACAAAGAAACGGGAACAAGTTAACCTGACTCCAATCTAAATTCTTCCACGTTGGGAACACATTCCTTTGCTGTTCGGTGGAGTGCTGAATGTAATTTTTTTTTTCTCAAACAGCAAATGTAATATTCCCTTCCAGTTAGGGAATGTGGTGTATTTAAAGCACTATTCCATCTATGACACAAGATACGTTAATTATACGTGATCAACTAGTTCAGTTAAGTGTTAAAGATTGTTACTGAAAGCTTTAATTCTCTAGCATTTCTTTGCTAAGCTCACCTGATCAAGCAAAATCTCAGATTTCATCTCCTCTTGACTTACCCATTTAGCCAAAGTAATGCACAGAACATCAACATGATTTACTTTTTAAGTACAAATAAATCATGTGCACTTAGGAGTCTGGATCTCAGGCTTCACAGTTACAGTGTACACCTTCTACAGAAAAACTATTAGCGAGGCTTTCAAGTATCTGATAGTTACTTTTAATTTAGTAGCTTTGTCTACTTCTCTTACTGTTTCAGCTCAATTGCTGCTTTTCCATGCATCAGAATCATTAGTGGTCACACAGAGATACTTGTCTCTGGGTTAAGATGTCTGCAAACTGTCAAAGTGTTTTAGTGTAAACCTCTGGACTGAATGTTTCATGGTGTTCCCAGTATACAAGAGATAGGCCTGCCAATATTATTGAGCAACATTACTCACTTTACCCTAAAGTAAGAAGTGCTTTTGGGATGCTAATTAAGAAATCTTTTTCTCTATTGCAGTTTTCTATTCAAATGATCTAGTTTTACTTTGTTTCATTTGCCCCCCTCAGATTAATTTTAGTCTTATCATACATGAAGAAAACCATATGCTTTCTCAAAAAAAAAAGTCACTAACCTGAAAAAAAGGATTAAGAGAAAAATACTTTTGGATGTTTTAATCTGCAGCAAGAGGAGCAGAAATAATTCATGCCAGCAGCAACTCTAGCTCAGGGATTTTTTCCTACCACTTCTGAATATATATTAGAAGCACTTTTTTTCACTGTATTATATATATTCTCTGTTTTGTTTCTTTTTATTGTATTGAACATATTTACAAAGAACTATGGGGGAAAAAAGAATTTTGATGTTGGCTGAAAAAAGAGTCACATAATTCTGTTCAGAAACAACTGTGCTTTAATTCAGAATTCCTTACCAGGGATATTAATGATAAAGTAGAATCTTTATTTCTAACAACTTTTTTTTTTATTTCTCCAGCTGCTTCACTAACTGAGCTCTTAATCAGGTTTGTAACACTGTAATTATTTCCACAGCAACCAGTTTTGGTGTCACAAATTAAGGATTATGAATTCAGTATACAAAAGAGAAGCAAGAAGATTAAGTTTCAGAAACAACCTGGGGGAGGGGTGTTCTTAATTAATTTCCTTAGTACTAAAGAATAAATGAAAATAATCAAATATATACAAGAGTGGAACAGTTTCTGATGAAAAGGCATGCAAGCACTTTTTATAAAAAGTAGGATTATTTCCAAACAGTAATAATTCTATTATTATGAAATCTGAGGTAGGATTTAAGTTGTAAATCAGACATCTAATTTATAGCCTACAGGTGTGTGCATGTGGGGAAATCAGCTACCTAAATATAGGTACCAAGCTGCATCTAAGACATTTTGGCATACCTGGGATATCTGCATGAGTGATCAAATAAAACAGAAGACACATGTGAGACATGTGACCTTCTGAATTTGCAGCTGAAGTCAAGCAGGATGTTGTAGGACATTTTAGATGGTACCATATACCTGAACTGAACTGACACACGAAGACTAAAGTCCTGTGTTAAAAGAGTGTTCTGGATTCTGTAGCATGTTTCAGAAAACCCTGAGCATTTATGTTAGGCAGATGTATCGAGTCCCTACAATGAGGTGTTTATATCACAGTCCAGATCCTACTTTTAATGACAATTTAGAGACATGTTTCATTTCTGTGACTGAATATCAGTTACAAAAAAATAGAGAGAGAAAAAGCAAAAAAATCCACAAAACCAAACCAACAATATGTCATATCAAGAGCCTTACAGAGTTTCCACCTGCTTTTAGAAAATTTTGTAACTGCTGTCTGGAGAGAAATCAGACCTGTCTGAGCACGAAAAGCATCTGTAAGTAGGGGTTCAAATTTGGATTAAGAAGATACAAGAACATTGAGGATCAGTCTGTATTGATTTCCTAAGCTCAAGCCTATCTCATCAGTACTGAAGAAAGAGGGGGTTACTGCATTTACCAGGTAGGTATCAGGCTGATAACATTTTTAACAGAGAGACAAGTAATCAGGTGAGAATAGAAAAAGAACTGAGGAGGGAATATCTGGCTTAATTAGATGTCAAATCAATTGAATCTCAGGACATTTCCTTTAGAGTACACGAAACACTGACTACAACCATGTCAGAAGCATTCGTAGTTATCTTTCAGAATTCAAGAGGACAATGACATTTCAGATTTAAAAAGGTCAAGCACAATCTTTATCTCTACAAAGTGGCAAAAGCAAGAGAAAAGGAATTATAAAATAACTACTCAACTTATGTTCAGTACCTGGAACAACGCTGGAAGAAATCAAGAATTTTAGAAACTTCAAAGGTAACATGAAGATGAATAGCAGGTAACATATTTTACGGGAGCAAATCCAATTCAATTTTCCTTCTAAGAATAAGTCCTTACGAAAAACAGAGTAGCAGAAGATATACTAACCTTAAAAATGCTTTTGACATTGCCTCATGAGATATTTTTATATGGAAACAATGCTGGAGACAAAGCTATTCTAAGACGTGAAATATCAGTTTAAGAACTGCACTCAGGGAGCAGTTATCAATAGTTCATTGTAAGACTGGAAGGTATATGACGATCAACAGATATAGGCACAGTACTAAAAGTACTACATTAATAGTCTTCACTCTTCATTGACAACCTAGATGACAGAACAGAGAATATACCTATTGAATTCACAGACACCAAAATAAAAAAATAAGTTAGAAAACAAGACCAAAAAATTGACAAAGTGGTCTGAATGAAACAGGATGGGATTCATTACAGAAAAAAAACCCAACATGCAATGTTCTTCAGTGAGGCAGAATAAACAGGTGCAAAAATATTAGATGGGAAACAACTGGCAGAGAGGCAGCTGTAAAAGGAAAAATCTAAGGCTTATAATGAATTCTCAGCTGATAGTAAGCTGTCAATGCCAGCTGACTGGTAAGAGGCTATCATACTGAGATGTATAAAGAGAAATATTTTTGCAAGCCACATGTAATAATTCTTAGGGACTGGCAAAGCATGTTCTATTCACTGAGTCTAGTTTTGGGCCTTGCATTTCAAAGAAAAATTGGCCAATTAGAGAGATCCTACAGGGGAGCAACCAGATGTCTAATAATCATAATCTACAGAAACAACCAGATTTATTGTTCATAGAAGAAAAATGACTGAAGCTGAAATATAAGAATGGCCTTCAAAATTAAGAAGCAGTTCTAAAGAGAAGGGAAATAAGCTACTTTCCATGCCCTCAGTATATAAGAGAAGAAAAAATGGTATTACACTCTAGCAAGAAAATTTTAGTTAAGAAATATAAACATGTTTTAAGAGTAAAGCTAACTGAATACAGGAATAGATTGTGGAAATTGTGAAATCGTAAAAAGGTTAGATGTGCAGTGTTGTAAGTATAGGATTCTGTCTTGGATCAAAATGAGGAACATGAACCTTTGAAGTTCCTTCTAGGAGGCTGGTTTTCTTTGGGGGGGACTCTTTTGATCTTTATCTCTTCAGTCCAACAGCTGTAAAGCAAGGACCTGCACTTTCATCATCTTAGTATCTTATTTGGAATTTGGAAAGGATTTTTTCCTACTACAAATTTTATCTAGTAGGTTAGTTTATTATTATTATTATTTTATTTTTATTATTATTATTGGTTATATAATCATTTTGGTTATATAATCATATACAGTCATAAGGCCTTAGAAGAGTGTTTAGCGCATCACCCATTGCTTGCATTTGGATAAAAGACCTCTTAGGAAAAAAGCAGCTGATATTTTCTGAAGCATCTTTGTGGCAGAGAAAGCGATTAGCAGAATTTGATGGGATTGTATTCATTCACTGAAAATGAGAAGGACACACAAGAATACAAGCATTGCAGTCCCACTGACAGTTTGAGAAATTTATATGACAAAACCATGTTTATATGTCTGGAATCCTATAATTTTTCACCTCACAAACTTATATTCTGAAACTTGACTGCATACCTAAAATCTACCCTGGCACTGGTTTTAAATCCAACCCCAAAAAGTTAATAGCATTTTATTTAAATTCCTGTCATAATTCTTTACACGTAGTTCCTCCTTCTGGAACATACAGGTGGCTAAATATCCTTATATTTTATATCTCAGATTTCTTTTGAAAGCCTGTTTTAAAATATTTTTTATCTCTCTTCATTAGATCACAGTCTTACAGATTGAGTTTCTATTAGTTACGGTACTATTACAGTTATTTGGCATAGTGTTACCTTTCTTGTTACTTTGGTACCATTTCACTTTAGTGTTTTCACATTTCCCAGTTTAATGTTATAATACATATGCTTTATTGAATATTTATTTGTGGCTTTCCACATTCTCCTGTAGATGAAAAGGTGGAAAAAACACTAGCTGTCTTTTATTCAAATGTCTCTACATTTGTAAAGCTTTGAGTAAAATGACTCAGCCTATAAATATCCAGAAAGTTTGAAAATCATTGGCCATTTAATACAGCAGCTATTTATGAAATTGTAAAGCAAGTTTTCCTTGGGGCAAGAAAGAACTCCTCCCAATGCTTCTGCAAATAGTCTAGGAAGGAAAACATAATAGTTAAAGACAAAATACTGCCAAAGAAGTTCTCTGCTCCATTTCAGTGTCATCAGCTGTTTAATGATCTGAGAGAGAAGATAATGGCATCAAATATTGACATCTGAACTGCTCCACTAGATATTAGTTTTCTGTATGCTATTTTGTTCTTTATTACTCACCCTCCCATACACACTTTTTTATTATTATTGCTTACTAGGGTCTAGGATTAAAGAAAATGTAGCAACGGAAAATAGTCCTTGGCTTGGCAACAGAGACCAAAATAATCATCAGAGATCAGAATTAGCTGAGGAATTGCTATCTTTCTGAATACGCAATATGAAATTATTTGAGGGGAGAAGAAAAGGTATGGATCATTAGTGAGGCTGTTATGACATTCTGTAAATTTCAAGACAGAGAATCTATGCTAAATGATGATTCCCAGCCTCCCTTCAGCAAAACCACCACTAGAACTAAAGAATAACAGATGCAATCAGAAGTGTTAAGCTGATGTGTTACAATTTTCAAGTGAATAATTCAAATGCAATATCCAAAATTAGCTTACTAGGCTTTCTGTACTATACAGAGACACATATACATCAGAGAATAAAGGTAACCGTTTAAAGTACACACAAGTATACATTATATAAGAATAAAAAAAAAAAACAGCTCATTTTTCTAAGGACTAAAGAACATGGTTTCTTATGGTCATCCTTTGGGAAGGCAAGAAGGTATGGCAGAAATCCTTCCCAAGATATATCAGAAATAATATGCAAAAAAAATAAGACTTTTTATTCCCAGTGTACTTAAGAAAGAGCTAGAACAGATTTACTTCATTAACACCAAAATCCCAAATGTGACATTAGCTTTTGGGTGCCGTTTTCTCATTTACATCAAAAATTAAGCTCCTTAAAACCTACAGAGCACTGTTACCTAACACCAGCTTTACACGACGCTCTCAGGGACCTGAACTACCACAGGTGTGTTTCCAGCACCAGTCTCCCATTCTGAGCACACTCAGACTGCACCTGCATTGGGCGAAGTAAACAGGCAGGTTTCTGGCACACATATTGGGCTCACAAACTGAGTATTCCTCTTCCTACTCTCCTTAAATGTCTGAAATGAATGTGAGCTTCAAGAGATGCTTCTCTGCCAGTCTTTCAGTGGATAGAGATTTTACTCCAGATGAAACAAGTTCAGTTCCCTACCTCTGCCCGAGGTAACCTGATCCAAATTCTTCTGGTACTCATCCATTCTGGATATATCTTATCTATATTTAACTGTTTACATGTTAATTGTCAATATCAATACCTATAACAGCAATCTATTCTTCATGATCATTTTAGGATAGAGTCCTTTAATTTAGGTTATTTCTATTTTTTCCCATCACCTAACTTTTCCTATTAACTAAACCACTGCTGAAATCTTTAATAGCTGTTTATTGCCTAAAGTTTCATGAGATGAATTCCAGGTAGGATATTTAATGTCAAAGGTTGGTTCTCTCTCAATCTTTCCTCCTGAAACAATTTCCTGTGCAATAGCTTAACATATGTAAGACATGTAAGATATGTTAAATATCTTATGTACAGGTAGCATGCAAGCATCTGTGCTGCACTGTCATCTATAATACACAGACAACTCTTTGAAGGAAAGGCTACTGATCTGAAAATATTTAGATGATTTTAGGAGACTATGGCTTTTGATTAAATAGGTGTTTATGGGCAATACTTACAATTTTTTCTCACGCTGGAAGAACTGTTTTATTTCTTCTACAGGTGCACACAAAAGACTGCTAAGCACTGTTCTTTTTCACTATTGTTCTAGCAGCATAATTATACACAGCTCATCTGAAGCGGAGGTAAAAAAGTTCAAAATTTAACTTTTATACAATCTCTCATAATCAATTACTCATTAATGGTTTACTTAGGAAAAGAATTAAAGACGAACCTGCAAAAGAGCTGATCTCAGCAGAAAGGTTATAGCATACTTATATAAATCAGGAGAGTTAAGTACATTTATCCCTTAAGATCTTTACTAAGATCTGGATTAGCAGCTTTTGATACTTTTCCCAAAATGAAGCACAGCTCAAGTCTTGCTAGTCTTTATAAGCCATGAGACAAATAAAAGTGAACATGAAGATAACATGTTTAAAATTCATTTCAATCCTCTAGAATATTTCTCTAGGAAATACACAGTGTTCTTTTAGTGCGAGCAGAGGGACAAAGACACTGGAATAATTCCTTACTTTCACATTAGAGTCAGTACCTGACTTGAAAATTTCCAGGTACTTGCTCAGTCTTTTTGTTTGTTTACTTGTAGAAAAACCAAAGAGTGCAATGCCTCCACCATACCTAAGAGAAAACCATAGGAAATTTAAGTTTCCCCATTATATACTACATGTATCTGATACACCTGTCTGTTAGCTTCTGCCTGTGCTTGTGCAGATTTACACAATAGAGTGAGACCAAGTGTTTAGACTTGAGCGAGATGGATATTAAGTTGCAAAAAGATGAAAATACATGATATCATTTACTATGCAAATTACTATAATAAAAGAACAAAATGAACCCACAAGAACTTATTTAAAAAATAAAGTCTGTTTGCATATATTTTTGTCATCTACGGATGGGAATTTAAGTAAAGAGAGGATAAGTTCTAAAATCAAAACTCAATGATAATAATATTTAAAAACATCACTAGTAATTTACAGTATTGTGAATCTTTCAACTCTGAAGACCAACTAATGACCGATATACCTATTTATTTCTATTTTTTTGTGACATCTATGGTTACTGATCACTTTCAATGACAAGGAAAATTGCACCTTCATGCAGAAGAAAAATTATAGATGCTGTGAAATTTTCAATACTAGTTGCTGCTTTTTCTTGTACTCTCTTCCAAATGAGAAATTCCATCGTAGCCTGGCAATTTACTAGGACATAAGATACAAGGCAGTCTGGGGTTTTAAGGAGGTAAGGAGGTGCTGTAAAGGATATGCAGCATTCAAGATTTTTCATAGTCTCTCTCTGAGAACAGAACTATTGGTAGTGGATTGAAGGACTGATATAACTCTGCTTGACACATTTTTAAGATAAATTAATACAAACTGAATGTCTAAGAAGTCATATCTTAAAAATGCTTAGTTTTTCAATGGTGGGATAAATCTTTTGTATCAAAACAGCAAAATAATGTACTTCTATAATCGCTTTAAACTATCTTTTTATAAACAAATGAGCAACAGATTCAGGGGACTTCTTAGTTGACAGAAGGGTATTAAAGTTACCATGCTTGGCATCCAAGGATGGATTTAGACTGGAAATGCTTAGATTTCTTCTTGCGTATGATGCTAATAGACATATGATTAAAGACATATAAGACATATTCTATTTAAAAAGGCTAACACATGAGAATCAAAATTAGTCTTGATGACAAAGTTAATTAACATCTAACACTATTTGGGAGTCAAAAGCAACGTCAAATATTTCTTAAAAGGAAATAAATATTTAATATTATCTGTACCTCAATTATCACGCTGTCTAATATCAGCAGTTTTCAGGTGTTACCTTTGCTATTTACATATCATAAGAGCACTTAATGCTTCTATAGTAAAATTTTCATCAGCGTGAACACAGATTTCTGTTCCAACAGCTCTTCATGTATGTTTGAACTTGGGAATGTGGTTACTTTTGAGAAAAAAAATCCCTAAAGTATGCTTAAAGAGTTGTTTGCCCCTTATTATGCTCCACTTATAATCTTAGGTTATAGTTGAAAACAACTTGAGGAAGAAAACGATGAAGGGGCAGTAATCTGCATTTACACTTAGACTACTTGAATCGATTGCTCTTTATAATACATTGCAAATAACAAAACTAGACAATAAAATGAAGCAGTAACAAACTGAAAAATTAGATTTTGTGAACTCTGTGTGGACTGTTCATGGATGGACACATCGTTAAGGTAATATATCTTCCAGTTACATCTTGCAAAGCCTATGCAGATCTAACTGAATGTCAAATTCAGTATTTTTATAAAAACATTTCTATTTAACTTGTTAGGTTACTTACATAAATTCATTTTTGCATTGGAGAGTAAGTGAATCTAAAATTCAAGCTTCTGTTTCACTAGTAATCTGATAAATACAACACTGATTTGTAGTTTCAGCCATGAGGACTTGAAAGTCCCATTCATGCTCAATTTAAAAGCCTAGATTTAGCTGCTTTAGAGTGGCTTGCTGTGATTACCTATCCTACTGACTACTGCCCTGTCTTTTTCTGAAATGCATTTTCCTTTTGGCGCTTTGCCCAAATACTGTTAAGAAGTATTAGTTCCCAAGGCAGACCTCATCCTTTTCCAGTTAGAGTAAGAAGTGCTGATTCTACTATTTTACTGAAATCTTCACTATATTACTCTTTATTTTATGGCTTGTCTCTGAATGCTCCCTGACCTAAGAACTTGCTGTTCATAAAGTGATGTGATTGCTCCTTTCACACAATTATAAAAGAACCCAATAACCCTTTTACTTTTACTTCCACTTCACTGATGTGAACACTGTTTGCATATAAATGTTATAAGCTAGTATTTTCTCTGAAAGCATAGCAAGATAATACTCTTTTAGGCACTAAGAAATGTTTTGATATTTTTTCAGGCTTTCTTTATATGTGAAAATGACATTTGGGAAGTGTATTCAAGGCAATTTTCTTGCATATTTTCTATTTATTCTCCTTTTTATATTATTCTTGATTAATAATTTCAGAAAATAAGAGTGTTAATATTTGAATGCCCAGTGAGTTTTTTAAAATCATGCTGTGTTTTAGCTGCAGAATTAAATCATGAAACTCAGAATGAATTAAGAACAAAATGCTATTGCTGGTATACCTGCACCACTGTGTTTTGCTACTACAGCCATTTTATATATGGAATGCCAAGTAACGTAGATAGTTTGGCTAAGTGTGGATCAAGATCCTTTTAAGTTGCAGGTGTTGATTCTCAGTGAGATATCCCAGGCATCCCTACAGACCAGAGATTTGCAATACAGCACCTCTTTTTACCCCTGAGATCCCACTTGCTCTGTGGGGGCAGCTATACAAGTAATCTCTTGGTGCTGGGTCCAGCCACAGTTTGTACCCAGCATCTATGTAAGCTACAACCACAACACACTACTGTGCTACATTTGCAGGCATCAACAGAAAAAGCTAGACATCCCTACAAACTCTCTCCTTCCCCTAAATCTGTTCTGGGGTCTGACAAATAGGTGAATCCATGCAGGTGCAAAGAAGTTAGTGTAGTTCTCAGCCTTTCAAGACAAGTGAAAACAAGCCAGGTGTCCTCAACAGACCTGACACATCTGTTGACTTGGAGCCAAATTGTCTCCTCTTGGTGATGCTAAATAGAACAAGCTGCCCCACTGATTTCTCCTATCCAACCCATTTTTTTTTAAGAAGAAACTTTCTCTGTCCTGTTTTTAGTGATGCTCTCACTTGTCTAGCAAGAAACACCAGCATCTTGCACAGTGTTTCATATGACTAGACATCAGCAAACATAAAACCTACAAGAAAAAGAAAAAAAAATGTATATTCCTTCAGTAGGAATATTAAAAAATGCATGTTTTAGAGTAATTGTTTTGAAAGGAATAATATTTTAAAGAATGTTGATAAGGAAAAAACAAATTATAAAAGGTATGTACTAAACATAGGTTCCAGACTGGCTTTATATCTAGAAAATGAATTATTTAGAAAATAGAAACATACTTTAGAAAATATGGATATATTTTTTCAGAATTCCCCAAGTGCTAGCTATAATAAGGCTTGAAAAATTGTTTATATAAAAATGTTTAACATTTATTACTATGATAATGGAGGTGCAGACTAAACTAGTTCAAGGGAGGAAAGCAACATATTTTGCTGGAAGGAAGTTACTCATAGAGTTCCTTAAGAATATGTTAACTAGTGATTTTGGCATAAAGAGCAGGAGTACACTGTTCAAGTAAAAAGACAGGAAGATAAGAATACCATATATGAGACACAAATCTTCAGGAACAACAGAATTAGGAAAAAAGGTAACACAGTCAGGAAATAATGTTACTGAGACGGAACATAAAAGATATGATAGAAATAGGTTTACTTGTGGAAGAGAGGATAACTGAAAGATGCCAGCATAATGAAGGCTACAACATGCATTTGTTATGTGTCACAGTATGTATTTGCAGAATTGAAGGTAAGCATTACTGCAACTTTGTAAGGAAGAATATTAAACCTTATCTAGAATACTCTATGCATAATTCATCATTCACCAAAAAAAAAAAAAAAGATGAATGCAAACTAGAATAACTCTACTGGGATGAAAAAGGAATTTTTAGAAGAGAATTTTTACTTTGGTTTATGTTTCATCTGAAAATATGAAAGCTTATGAAGCTTGTGGAGTAAGTCCCCACAGATCCATTTCTAAGCACATTAAGAACAACAAGTGACTGTGAACAGCCATCACAGATTTACCAAGAGCAAACTGCACTTGACCAGCCTGATTGCTTTCTATGAGGAGTTAACAGCCTCTGTGGATCATGGAGGTAGTGTGGAGGAAGCACTGGAAGACATTTGTTTTTATTTTAGCAGAGCTTTTGGCAAAGTCTCCTTGTAGCCAAACTGAGCCAGATGGAGTGGATGCGTGAATTACACAGTGGATGAAAAACTGACTGTGCAAATTTGAATCAAGGCTAATAGTTCAAAGTCTAACAGATAACCAATTTGAGGTACTGTTTCTCAAGAGTTCATTCTGAGGCTAATGAATCAACTGAATGAATCAATGAATCTCTGTCAGTGATGTGAATGATAGTTCAGAACATACCTCCAGTAAGTTAACAAATGACAGGTGGGGGAACATCTGACTACTTGAGGTCAGAGCTACTATTCAGAAAGAGAGATGGAGAAATGGGCCATCATAAACCTCACGAAATTCATCAAAGACAAGTAGCAAGTCCTGGATCTGCGGCTGAACAACATGCAGCTGCAGCAGCTCTGAAGATGGTGTCAGGGTCCTGGTAGATGACATGTCAACACATGACAATGTCTCTTCTATACTGGGTATCCTAAAAGTGGACACAATGTTCCAGCATGGTCTTCTGGTTGATAAGTAGAGGGAATAATCATGTCCCTGTCCTGGTGCCACGCAACCCACACCTGAAGAGCCTGTTCTGGCAAGTTGCAACACAGTCTTCATGTTATTTCAGTCACACTGAGTGAAAAACCACGTGCACATACAGAAATACAAAATAAGAATTGTGTGCCAGGGCCATAGAAGCACCACACAGGGTTGAGAAGAGACTCAGCATTATGTAGCCAGATTTAGCCAATCTGCTCTGCAAGGACTAATGCAAAAATGGACAGGAGCCAGCCCATGAACTACTTAACCTCCAGAGCCTTAGACCATTAAGAGTAAATAGCAGATACCCAGAAGAGTGTAAGAACAGAGAAAAAGTACAGTGACACTTTCTTTCAAAACTTTCCCAACTGCCAGTCTGTGGTGTAAGGATAATCCATTCCCCTGTACAAAACTCCATAACAACTTTGCTGCAGTTTTAACAGCAGCAAAGCTTAGCGCTGATAAGATATGCAATTGCACTTTGAATACTTTTATACATCTGGCCATAGCAACACCCTGTTACCTCCACACTTGTTCCATAATCATGGGTCATGTGAGAAACATACTTTTGTTTCTTTCCAGCTTTATGCCTGACAATTTAATTGAATGGCAATAATTTTTCCTTGTACAATAAAGCATGATGACCTATAATGACCTGGCTGTTTTCTCCATATATTATGGAGATCTCCAGAATCTCCTTTGACCTCAGTCAATCATCTCCTTTCAGTGTTGAATACTCTTAGTCTACTTAATAATCCTGGTTGTATGGAAGTCTGTATTTCTTTTTCCAACTGCCTTTGCACACTTTCAAGCTCTTACTTTTTTTTTTTTTTACTTAGACGTGAGCTGAATTGAACAGAATGTTCAAGATAAGGGCAAAACATTTGTTTGGACATTAGTATAATGATGCTTCTTTTTCACTGGCCATTCATAAGAATCTCCTACATTTTATTTGTCTTTTTCACAGATGTTGAGAAGTTAGATTTAATAACTATCCTCTAAGAACTCTTTCCTGAAAAGTAATATCTAAACTACAGATCATCATTGTTCACTCACATTCTTATTTTTACACACAGCTACAACTAAAATATAGATTAATTAGGTTTATTTTAATTTCATTGCCCTTAATTTAACAGGATCAACAACTTAATCACAACTTGATCACTTCAGCTGTATCTGCCTTCTGACATCTTTTTTTTTTAGGTCATTCATAAAGAGGTTAAAGAGCACAGGTTTCATCTCACTCTTCAGCAGAACCTTTCTCCTTTGAAGAAACTGATCATTTATTCCCAACTTTAGTCTCCTATCCTTTAAACAGTTGTAACTCCCCTAGAAAACATGAGAAGGACTGAGTAAAGATTTTATTGAAAATCAAGTATATTTGACACTGTTATAAATCCATCTTGTGTGATAATCTGTAAACAAAATATGAGTAATTCTCTTCTCTACAATAATTATACATACCTTTATAACTTCTCTTCCACTAGAGAAGTCAAACTAACAGGTCTATAATCACCTCAATCTTTTAAGGCCACCTTTTAAACAATCATTTTCCAGTTGTCATCTCCCATTACTCTGAAATTGGGGAAATTTAAACAAGAGAATATATAATTACAGGTAGTTTTTAATGGTACTTTTTGCCAACATGAAAGTTTAAGGCAGTTCCTTCCAAAACCATACCAAGACAAAACCCCAGTAAAATAAAACAAAATGGAGAGTCATTTAGCCATGAACTGGTGTTCTGGCACCACTCAACTGCAATGCAAATTCTCTCAGTTTTGGTTGTGTTGTCCTCTGGTGTGTTTTGCAAAAGTGTAGAGGAATACTCCAAAGTAGAACCTAATCAGGAAGTAGTAAACCCATAATATTTCTAATTCTAAACAGAAGCTTAATTATCTTTTTTTTCTTGTTTCCTTCATAGATTCATAAAGTGGTTTGGGTTGGAAGGGACCTTAAAGATTAATTCCAACTCCCCTGTCATGGGCAGGGATACCTTCCACTATACCAGGTTGATTAAAACTCTATGCAGACTGGCCTTGAACACTTCC
Source organism: Manacus vitellinus (assembly GCF_001715985.3). NCBI lineage: Eukaryota > Metazoa > Chordata > Aves > Passeriformes > Pipridae > Manacus > Manacus vitellinus. The sequence continues at coordinate 45,176,264 of NW_021940208.1, read as the reverse complement.
AGGGATGGGGCGCCCACAAAAATAATTCTTTGCTCTTTTTCATCTATAGGACCTCACTCTAAAGCTGGTATTACCTGCTTATCAGTCGGTAGGGCTTAATGAGCTTACTGTCCATCAAAGTGTTTGACCATACCCACAGATGAGACAGGAGCCTTGTGTTCTTGCAGTAATAGAGTATTAGCAAAATTTTCTTAGTTGTAGCCTGGAAGACTGATTTATTTGCAAAGGGAATTTCTTGAGTCAGCTGCATCTCATCTTACTGATGATGGCCATGTCATCTCTCCTTGATCCCAGTAGAGTACTCTGTTCCACTACATCAACTCCCAGGGACACAGAAGGATAAAGCTGAGTATCTGCTTTCCTATCATAGTCCTTATTCTTTCTAAACAACTACTTATAGTTACAGTTCAGGTTTCCTAATACCCGACTGTCCCCTGAATACAGCTTCCCTATCTCAAGGTGATATTGCTGTATTAACTATACTGCAATTCTTGTGATACTGATATCATCACTGTCTTCAGCTCTTCTTGTGTAAATATTGCCTCTGAAATACTTTCACTTATTAAACAAGATTCAAACAAAACCAAAAAATACTCTAGTTACAGAGAAAGAAAAACATTTCAAAGCACAGATATGCTTTTTGATAATGCATTTTTAGTGCTGAAAACCTGAATACTGTTAGTATACATAGCTTTTAAATCAAATCTCTATTTCAACATCTGAATGGACCCCCTTTAAGGTAATAAGACTTACAAACATATAAGTTAATCAGCTCTCTATAGAAAGTTGTGTAGAAATTATCCTTTTCAAACGGATAAACATAGAAATTATTAACTTCAACATATTAAATTATGCAATATTAATAACACTCCCCCTCACATACATAAATATTCAATTCTTTCCCCATCCTTTTACTCCTTGGAAAGGGAAGTATTGCAGTTGCTATTTTCTCCAAGTATCTTATTTTCTGAATTAAAAGTATACATGAATTTATTGCCACAAAACTGTACTTGTTGGAGAAATATTTTTCAGACATCTCTCAGTCTAAAGGGATGGAATTCCTTGTGAAGCATCTTTTTTATACTGAGATTGGTTGGCTGCAATGCTACAGTTGGCTTGACCTTAACAAGTTTGTTTGATTTTTGCTTCCAATTATAAGTCCTGAACCATAATTATAACTCTAAAACTGCACTTTGCCTACAGCTCTTCATTTTCAACACATTTCATATGGGATATAGTTATAGCACATCTACATGATTTGACTTTAGGATGTGTCTCTGGATACAAGATTTTCAGATCAAGATTGTGACAGAAACATATATTCAAATTCACACAGAAATTCATAGTTCTTTTTTATTTCATCTAGCTGCAGTGTTTTAGCAAATAGTGAGTAAATTAATTCCCTTCACTATTCAAAACTAAAAGAACTGCAAAAGAGCCAGGAATTAACCTCAGCTCTTTTCTGACCAGCAGACAGTGTAGCAAAAAAAAGTTCTAAGGTCGCTTAAAGAATCTCAGATCATAGTGAGGCCTCAGGGAGGAGGGGATGCACCACAGCAGAGAGAATCACAGAATATTCTGAGTTGGAAGGAATCCACAAAGGTCACTGAGTCCAACTTTTAAGTGAATGGTCCATACCTGGATCAAACCCACAACCTTGGCATTATTAGCACCCTGCTCTAACCAACTGAGCTAATTAAGCTAAAATTCATTCTGGTTTTGGCTTTTTTTATCCCCAAAGTAACAAGTATTTCTCTACAATATAATCACAGATATCAAAGTCACAGTAAACTGTCCCTTGCCATTTAAAGGGACTGAAAAATAAGCTGCTGACCATCACAGAGATTTTGTATCAAATGCCTTTCATCAGGCAGTCAAGGAACTCATTACGGAACTTCTGAGTCTTTCTACCATAACATAATCAATGGCCTTTCTTGTAAATATGTAATTTCATTTCAGAGGCAAAGAAGGCAGGATTTATTTACTCCACTATTTATCTCTCTAAATTGTCGGTGTCTACATCTGGGCTATCCACTTTTACACCTAAGCTATGGCACTTCAAAGTCAGAGGAGAAAATAAGCGACATTGCAGGGGCAGGGTGGGGGAGAAGGCAGGGGATTCATCTGACATAGATAAGTCTACACCAGGTAAAATGAGTATGATCATGACATTACCAAAAGAAGAAATTTTGACTAGAAATTTAGATTATATTTAATGAGTAAAGCAAACAGTTTGTGAAAAAATTAAAATTGCAGTGTTTCATTTTCACAAATTGCATTACACTTCTTCACAGTTCAGTTGCAGCAATAGTCCAATATGAGAAAAATCTAGTTAGGGAAAATGTTTCTTTTTTTTTTTTAAACTGTATAAATATTGCAAATACCATTATGTTATCAATTATTAAAAATATGGAATAAAGGTGATAATGGCAAACAATCATCTTGTTCCTATATTATAACATAAAATTACCTCTTTCCTTTCATTCTTCCAAAGAATATGTAGACTTGTTTACTGGGTTTATCAGAAAAAATAGCACAAAGTCACAGAAATTCGTAATTAGACTTCTGAAAATTATTTCATCATGGAAGTATAACAATAAATTGTACTTAAAATTGAACACTACTCAACAGCAATATGGAACAACTCTTATTCTACCCTCTGGCATTGTTGTAGAGAGAACTTCAGAGAAGACTAAAGTTCATGTAGAATATTTACAGGTTTCTTTGGTTTCTAATTTTTTAAGTCTTTGAGAACTTGACTGCATAGCAAAAAATGCCAGAGCAATCAGTATCAATATTCACCAAGTGCTGATTCTCAGTAGGAACTTACTGGCACATTTCTGGACACTTAAATAAAATCACAGAGTTTTAATAAATAATAAAAAAGGAGGGTCAATCAGAAGATGCTATGATCACAATGTGCAGGACTTTCTAGTGACTGTATAGATCTAAAACAAAAAGAAAGAAAACCAAAAGAAACAACAAATGTGCATGATGGCTTTTAAACAAATTTATGCAATGTCATAAAATGGTAAATATTTTGACAATGTTCTAATAGATTGCTTTATTTTGTGAATAAATATATTCAGATTTTCTTACTTTTCATGAAACAAAAAAACTTCACAAACAGAAAATATTTAATACATCTGTCTGAAATGGAACAGAAAAATATTCTCTAATTTCTTTGCCTTCAGTTATAGCTGTTGAATGGGTATTCCTCTCATCTGTCTGTACTATTTACTGGTGCTATTAGATTATAATCAATGGGATATATACTGCCATCAGTCTAATATACAACACTACATAGTACAAACACACATTCATATAGGACCACAAACTCTCTATTATGTGTGCTCTGTGATATAGTACCTAAATGTATAAGGTGTTGAATAATTAGTTGTTGAGTTGCTGTTTCCACTTTACAAATTTAATTACACCTACTTAAGTTTAAAATTAATTCCATGAGTAAATCCCTTCATGACACTTATTTTTCAAGAGCAGGGATGTCACATTTCACGGACATGAAGTGGCTACTTCCAGCTACACCAGCAATCTGTCAGGCAGTCAAAAGCTCAGTTCTTTTATCTACACTAATTTTTAGGGTATCTTTTCTTTTAGGCTTCTGATATCTGTGATATATACAGAACTGGATCACATTTATTTTTCACTCTGTTTGTATGGTCAATAGAATTTACTAACATAAATATATACAGTTCATATGTATATGCACACACTAACACACATAAATATACACTAACATATTTTGCATATTTTTTTCCCCTAAAGATTTTAGCTGGTCTCAAATTAAGGCACGTTTGACTGGGAAAGCGAAAGCCTTCCTGAAGCTGAATCTGACAATGGGCAGGAAAGGCAAAAGGACCTCTAGAGGTCTATTGACAGCAAATGGGAAAGTGTGGGCCTGGTGTTGAATGGGAATGGGTAGCTGGTAACACCGGACATGGCAAAGGCTGAGGTTTTCAACACTTTCCTCACCCTGACAAGGTGACCTTGGCAAGACCAGCCTTCATCAAGCCCTGCCCTGACACCTATTGGAACAAGGAAGATTAAAGGTCAGTGGAGGAGGATCAAGTTAGGGAACATTTAAACTGAGCAGACATAGGTAACCTGTATCTGGATGGTATGCAGCCATGGGTGCTGACAGAGCTGACTGCCATCATTCAAAACCTCTCTTAAATATCTTTTTAAGGTCATGGCAAGACCGGGAGGTTTCTGAGGCCTGGAAGAAAGCAAATGTAACTTCTGTCTTCAAGAAGTGCAAGAAGGAGGACCCAGGGAACAGCCAACCTCACCTCAGTCTCTGGGCAGGACATAATGCAAATAATCTTGAAAGCCATTTCTAAACATATAAAGGACAAGAAGGTGACTGAGTGTAGTCAGCATGGATTTCTGGAGGGGAAAGCATGCTTGAGCAAACCAATAACTTTATACAGTGAAGTAACTAGATTTGTGGATGAAGCAAGAACAGTGGATGTATCTTTATCTTGACTTCAGTAAGGACATGACCTGGATGATGGGACAGAGTGCACCCTCAGCAAATTTGCAGATTATACAAAGCAAAGACGATGGCTGTCCTGCCACCCAGAATGACTTCAACAGGATGAAGAAATGGACTAACAGGAATGTCGTGAAGTTTTGCAAAGGGAAATGTGAAGTCCTGTATATGTGGAGGAATAACCCCACGCACCAATACAGACTGGGGATATCTGGCCAGCAGCTTTGCAGACAAGGACCTGATGGATAAGAAGTTGAATATGAATCAGCAGTGTGCCACTGCAGCAAAAACCCCCAACAGCTTCCCCAGGCTGCATTACGATGAGTGTTGCCAGCAGGTTGAGCAAAAGTGATCCTTTCCCTTTGCTCAGCCCTGGTGAGCACATCTGGAGTGCTGTGTCTGGTTCTGAATAGCCACTATAAGAGGATCATGGAAACACAGAGAGAGTCCAGCAAATGTTCACCAAGATGATTAAGGGATTGCAGCATATGAGGAGAGGATGAGGAGAGGTTGAGAGAGACTGTTTGATGGGAGAAGGGAGGTCCAGGATGATCGTCTCGGTGTGTACTTGATGGGAGTAAAGAGGACTGAGCCAGACACTTTTCAGTGGTGTGCAGTGACAGGCTGAGGCAAGGGACACAAACTGCTACATTCTATTTAAACAACAAAACACTTCTACTGAAAAGGTGATTGCACACTGGTAGAAGTTTCCCAGAAAGGTTGTGGAGACTCCAGCCTTGACATTATTCAAAGCCCAGCTGGACTCTCTCCTTGGCAACTTGCTATCATCGACTCTACTTTGAAGCAGAGGGGTTGGTCTTTAGAGGCTCTGTCTGACTTCAGCCATTCGGTAATTCTGTAATATATTGAAGCAATCAGTAATTTAATGCAGGGAATTGCTGCTGCTATCAGCGGTATAGTTTTCCTGTTTTGACTTCTTTGCCAGCAATAAAAAAATCTTACATCCTGAAAAACAGAGTCTCTAGCACATGCATACAAAAGTGGGTATTTTTTCTGTGTGTCAAAATGAATAACTATCTGAATAAAACCTAACAATAATTCTTGTACAAAAATTTTTAAAAGTTAGTGGTTTTCATGGCCTATCAGGACTTTGAGATGGGGCTAAATAAATCAAGGTAATTCATAATAGAAATCATTCACAATTACATTTTGAAAGGACCTTTAACTATTTTCTGTATCTCTGAATTATTGCAATTTTCTTAAAGCTCACGCAATAATCATTTCTTATTTTATTATAACTCAAGGCTATTTTCCCCTCTCGTTAACCAAATATCCCCTGATCTAAAGCAGCAATCCTAACTGGCATTTTTAAACCTAATTGTATTATTTTAATGGGCTTGGATATATAGATGCTTCAGTAATTTAGTGTAATTCGTGCAGCTTGGATAGGAAAAAAGAAAAGGAAACAAAGCTTACTCTTCACTTTCATTATGCTGCCTCAAGAAGAAACAATAAAGAATGATCAAGTTTATGTACAGTCTTGTTACAACTGAATATGTTAATTACTTTTTATCAAAACAACTTGATGTTACTAGGAAACAGAGAGACAAAGGCCACAGGTGGTAATGAAAGAAGGATGCCTTATCAGAATTGACTAATACTGCTTGAGTTGCCAAAGTAACCAGATTGTCTCCTAAAAATGTATACTTTGGCATTCACTTATCAATGCTACTGAAATGCAACTCTTATCATGACCGCATAGCAAATTTCATTTCCATATAAGTGATGAATATGCAGATTCTTCCATTATTTGAACATCTCATTTATTTCTTTTTTTCATGCATACAAGAAAAGAAATGCTTCTTGTGGGTAGATTTCACTCCCTGAAAGAAATAGGCAGTTGCTTCACTGATTTATCTTTCTTACAGTTTTGCTTTCAGGTCTTGGGTGATTATACAGTAATTTTGCTTTGGATTAAGGGGTAACAGTTTCTTTTTCCTTTACCAATCTCTTTTGGCTATATTTTCATACATCTTATTGCCTCTTTTAGCCACATACTGCTGTCTATATATTACAAAATATATTGAATGTGCTATTTCATAGAGAATCGAAGACTTTTGTTTCAAATTAGCTTTATATCTGTATTGTCATAAAACCTCAGAAAATTGTTTGGATCTGAGTCACAAGAGTCTTTGTTATACCTTGAGTTGCCATTTTCATCTCTGCAGTAAAGACAAATGTACATATTTCTTAGTTTTCTCCTACACTATTGTAGAAAATTATGTATGTTCTATACATTATCATGACACATACATGATTGCACACAGGGCTCTAAAAAGGGAAAATGGCTTCTTGTTGGTCCTTTGAAGCAAAACTAGGTTACAAGATATGCCCTGGAAACAGTATGGTACGGTTGATATTTTATTTATTTATTTATTTGTTGACTCATTTTGTATATGCAGCTGGTCACTAGATTCCTGACCAGGAAGTGCAGTATCTGTTCAGGGACTCATGGAGTAGGAGAGAAACTATAGCACTGTATGGCAAATATACAGGCGTAGTGGTAAAGAAACATGAGAAAAGAATCAAAACAGGAGAAGGGCTGGAGTCTCACATTCAGCACATGAGATTTGACAGATCTGAGATTCATAAAGCCAACTCTTTTGACTTGCTAAAGTTCTGTTCTTGGCACACACGTAAATGATTACCAATTGAAAGATGGTACAAAATCCAATCCTACTTCCTTTGTTTATACAAAACAAAAGTATGACTTTCTCATCTTTAGAAATTGGCCATGAAAATGTCTATATAATTTTCTCCAACACAGGCATACAATATAGTCTTGGGAATAAGTGACTTCCGATACTTCAGAGCAAGAAACCAAAATGTTTCTCAGCTGTTGAATATTGCAAGCTATTCTCAGTACAATGTACGATCTCATCAGAAATTCAACAAATGAGTTATGAAGTTCATCAAGAAAAATGTTTGAAATTCCAGGTAAGGCTTTTCTGTTAAATAAATATTTTTATTTGTGCAGTACTGATTGTCTAGATAAGTTTTATCTCCTCTAATTTCAGACATCTAAAGTTAAATGTCTACATTTGAGTGTTTGCATACATGTAATGATGAAGAAAATTAGACTACACCAGAAGGAAATTTGTCTGACCCCATAGATACCTATTTAAGGATGAGGAGAATTACTCTCTGGAAATACCTCTTCCTTGACTGTAAAGGGAAGCTGGGAGTTCAAGCTTGGACACTAAAGTTACAGTTACTTAAATTACGGTGAGTGTAAGATACAAGACTGTTCAAACAACCAACACTTGATGTGAATGTGAATGTAAAAGCACCAAGTTGAAACAGGCTATAGTGCATGGCTATCAGAGAAAATAACCATTAATTTTAAGAGAAATTGTATTAAATATTAAAAAAGTTTGAGAACAATTTAAATTATAAATGGCTAAAACATTTTATGTGCCTTCTTAAAAGCACTATCAAAAAGTTAAAAAGATAGATATTTCCCCCTAAGAAATCTGCCAGGTTTTGAAGTCTTTAGTCTGTGTATGATCTGCAAGCCTCATTGCTTCATTACCACTTTGATACAGTCCTACTGAATGCAATGCAAATGGACCTGTTTAGAGAAGACACTACTCCTCAGTATCTCAGTGTGGCCAAATCTCAGTGTGGCATTCCTGGATCATTGGGGTTTTTTGTTGAATTCAAAAATGTTAGTCTAAGGCTGAAATTGAACTTGCATGTCCTGTCCTCTTCGTGAGAAATCACGAGCAGACTGAAAGTTGCAACAGAAAACTGGACTAGATAGAATTTTACATCCCCAGGTGCAGACATAACTAACAGCAGTAAATATTCAATCAAGTGTTAGTAAACATCTCAGGCTTTCCATTTATCACCATCCCATGTATCAACATTTTTGGAATGAAACAAATAAAATAGACTAAATAATTACAATATATTCTTCTGTAGTTCTTAATCCACCTCCAAATGCTACACGTTATAAAAACCAAGATATTTATTTACTTCTTTTTATTATAGTTCAGATCCAATTAGAACTTTTTTCACAAAGGGTTAATACAATCTTAACCCCTTTAATATTCTTCTTGAATAGTTCGTGCTGATGTTTTCCAGTTAAGCTACCGGACAAGAATACACCAGAATACAGAATATTTTTTGATTCCCATAAAGTCCCAAGTTGTGTTGAATATGAAAATCCTGACTGTGACTCAGAATAGGCTCCAGAGTGGGCCACTTAAATCAATAAAACTGATTAGGTTGGAGGCATTAGTCCACTGAAAAGCTCTTCTACCTGACACTGAGGGAACTTTGTTACCCAAAAGTTACCTCAAGGAACTTAATCCTTTTCATGTGCAGCTGAAATTTTCACTTACAGTGCTTGCAAATAATGGATCACTGGAAAGTTTACATTTATTATGAATTGTAGACTTTAAAATCAACAGGTTATGAAATTACCGCATCAACATTTCTGACTCAGAACAAAAATTCATGCAAAATGTAAATAAAACTTGTATGTATAAAATGGTAGGGGGATAATATGTCTACCTTCTTCCAGCTATCACACAATGTCCAATGTTAATACTTCCAGCATTAAGTTTGCATCTTAAGTAAAGTACTTATTGAAAAAGTTTTATATAAAAGAGATGAAAGACAACAGGATTGGGATTACAAAAGAAATAAATTCAAATTACTAGAGTGAGTATTACGAAAATCTCCTTTTATTGTTGTTGGTGTGCAGAACACTGTAAGTGAAGAATATTAATATTTTAAAGGGAATAAGTAACAAAGCAGATTCTGGCTGACTAGTACTAATTTTTCACTGCAAGACCTCATGTTTAACCAGACTACATGTGTGCTGTGCCTACAAACCTTACAACCTTTCCTTTTCTGCCTTATATTGTTGTAGTTATTAAATAATAATAGTTCCCTAAAGTACTCAGTGGAACAAGGATAGTCATATTGTTAAACAAGCGGTGAGATCCACTCATTGTACTTCTTTCCAAAGAATTAGCCTGCATAAGGCAAAGCAAAGAGATTAGCTCAAAGTCTGTGGCAAGTTAAAGACAAAAAAAATGAATGCAGTCTGATGTCCCTTCTTCTTGAGTCATTTAGCTCCATGTTATCATATGGGCTTTTTGAAAACCCTCAGTTTTCCTTAACAGTCATCCTTTATTACTTTTTATGGAGTGGAAATGTTATTTTACTTGTTCTTAAGCCGTATCACTGCATACTGTCACCAAGACAAACTGAACCAGACCACAAAAAATAAACTTTCACATAGAATCTCTTAGCAACAAATGCATTATTCCCATCTACTTCACATCCCTTCTTATTTTGTATGAAAATTTTCCAATGCCTTGGGAATTTTCTTAAAAGATATACTTGCATAGATAAAAAGTGTGTTACTCTGTTCATTTGAATACAAATTCAAAGTCGCACCCTAAAAGCCCACACAGCTACACGACTTAGATCTTCCTAACACATTGTTCTAACATGAAACAATTACAGCATAGTTTAAATATCACTAATTTATAAGGTCAAAGGTTTAGACACTCTGATAATCCCAAATCCATCCTGAAGTGAGACTATGGTTTACTGTCTTCTGCAGGATGAGGAATGGTGTCCGGGGTGCACTTCGTGCCAATGAATTCTCTCTCAGAACTGAATACACAGGTCTCGTCCATCTCCCATTTCTCAATGTATCTGCCATCACTGAAAGATTTTTGTCTAGTCAGCTCATAAATTATTCCAATGCCTCAATGGCCTTAGTGTTAGAAAATTTATGATGTTGAATGCCTACCTACTTTTCCTTTCATAAATTTGGAGAACTTACTTGAATTTATTTTATTAAACACTTTTTTTATATTCCAAGACACTCTTAACTGAGAAACTTCAATTTCTTCCACCTTTTCTCAGAGGTTCTATTGTCTTATATTTCTTATTACACTGGCTGGACTATCTGCAATTGCTCTTTCTCAGGTGTGTCCAAATCTGGACAAAACGTCCCTGCATCACAGCACAAGGTATATTTATATATTTTTCCAAAAATGCTCTTGTCCATCCATCCCACTATATACCTGGGTGTTTTTTGGCAATAAAACTTTGACTTCTGCTCAGTTTGTAATGCCTTGTGGCTGTAAAAAAATCTTTTTCTTTAAAATGTTACATAATCAACCTTTCCCTAGCCTGTACTTATATTGCTGTTTCTCCCAGATTAACTTTGCTTTTGTTTAAATTCCCTCCATTTTCTTCCCCATGATTTCCCCAACATTTCAGAATCTTTTCCTTTGATGTTGGAGGTTCAAACATGTATGGGTTATCATCACTGGAAAACTGAATAAGGATTGTTCCCATTGTCTCATCCAAATCAATACCGTGAATATTAAATAACACCAGACACAGTACAGACACTGCAGAACCTTTCCAACACATTCATCTAAACTAATACTGAAGCACTGATAACGACTCTTTGAGAATGACTTTCCAATCAAGGTTATGTATAGCCTGCTAACAGAGCTGATAACCAGTAAGTAAACAAAAATAGGATAAAAGCCCCGAATGGACCTCATGTGACTCAGAGTGCATCGCAAATCTAAAATTGCAAGCAGCTTGACAGCGCTGTTATATATGTGCTAAGAGAACATGAACAGAGAAAGAATCTTTCTTATTCAGAACACTAGTCACTCTTACAGCATGAAAAATTATTTTCCAAGACCCTCTTATTAGCAACATCATGCATTATACAACAGCACCGCTTGTTCAAACTGTTTTTCTGATAAGAAACACTGTATTTTAAAAAGCAACCTCTATTTTAATATTTAATACCTCACCATATCTAGATCTCCAAAAGTAGCAAGCTATTTAGGCAAGTAGTGCACTTCATGTAATGTTAAAAGCATTTCTGGCATTTTATGTTATCTGCTTTTTAATGACTATATTTTCCTAACATTAAAAATGAATTAATATCTTTCCTTAAGTAGTCTGCTGAATGCTGAAAGAGTAAATCTGACAGGGTTACTCATACCTTGCTTATGCTGTAGGGACCTACACATCAGTTTGTTTTTCATACTTTTGAAAGGAAATGGGTTTGCTTAAAACACAGTATCTCAAAAGCTAATCACAGTTATGCCTGGGCACCAAGGAGAAAAACATATACTTATTACCTTCAAATTTCTTTAAACTAAACTGTCAAATGCTAGGTCACAACTGCTGTTACTAGCATTTAAATCCAGTGATAAGTGAGATGTATTAATTCTTCCAAATTGCATACGATCCAAAATTTGTAGCAAAGAAACCCTCAGAGTTGTGCAGTGAAGTCCTAGGAAGACTATCAACAATGCTAAAACAAAGATAAAATCTCTATTTTATCATCATCTCTAACATTGTGTGTGTTTTCCACCATAGTAGAAACTATGTACATAAGTATGCATACTTAGGCAAGTAATTTTTTTCCTGAGGTTTTTCTCTGTCCCTTATAAGGACTGCAAAGGTTTTATTCATTATAAAGCAGAAGCAAAAATGACCACTTGTAGCATTCCTAAGCTGAAACAGGAATTCTGCGATTACGATCAAATATTGTGCACTGTATTTCTGTGGTTTCCCATTTTTGGTGCATTTCTTTCTCCTCATACTCACTTCGGGGTATGTATTGCAATCTGAAAAGCAGCCCTTCATTCCAACCTGCTAATGGCCTTTCATTTTATCAGTGTTTTACTCTTTACAACCTACAATAAGAGGTAAAAAGAGACTGAAGCCCATACATCTGAGGCCAAATTTTGCAATATTTCCTTAGACAAAAGAAAGTAGAAATTTTTCCAACAATCTATAACAATTAGAAGGATTTAGTCAAACAAGTTGTATAAGAACTATTCTAAGAAATAGTTCTGAATACAAAAGATGACAAAAAAAACCCCCAAACAAGGAAACAAAAAAAACAACAGAGAGAGAAACATGGATGATTCTATCAGAACCAAATCAACAGTAAAAAACAAATTAGATGATTTTTTGATTTTTTTTTTATATTTTGGGAAGATCATGCTGTTTTATCATGATTTTTAACTGAGTTCCTAAATTTCTTAGATACCTGCAATCAACTGTAGCTGATGTTAGAAACCCACATACTAGTATTTTTTTCATCAACTTTACACTCTGTACTGCAAACTTTGGCAGTGTTTAATGCTTCAACGAGAGCACTATATTAAGCTATTCCCTAAACTAAAACAAAGACAGACTAGATGCAGTGTCAACAAAAGCTATGCAAAATAATTTCAGAACCCAGCCTCAGACACTTTAATCAATACTTAAGAATTCAAACACACATCTGCTTGTCTCTTTGTCTTCTGAGATCACGTAAGTATATGTCTTCGCAACAGAAAAATGAAGTCAGAGAAAATCATCCCTGACCTTGGTATGCAACATGCTAATAGTTGTGTAGTATTTAAGGCCTAAGTCAAAATCCTGATTGTCCTAAGATTCTTCAACCCATATAATTCAGCTTTCTTCAACATGCTTGTTACCGTAGATCCAGAGACTCTAACTCTGTTATTCTGCTCCATCCTTAAAATACACGCACAACAATAAAATTAATTACTACTTTTGTACAGTGACAAACAAAAAAGTTCCACTTTTCTTTGTATTTACAGACTTTCAGCTCATTGTGTGAACCCAAAATGTAAGGGACAAAAGGGTTTTATGGTGTATGAATGGCAAGATCAGTTATAGTATCTATTCTTGGAGTCAATGTTCTTTGTAGGCACATTGCAGGCTCTTTGAAAATGTTGTCCCCCATTATACTGAAAAGAGGCTTTATTTTAGTTGTTATATATTGATTTCCTTTAATAAGCAATGGTTGCTTCACCCACAATATGTTATTCTCATGCATGCTGACATTTCTAATGTAGTATATTAAATAAAGTACAGTAGTCTATTCATCCTACTCACTTTCCAGTACTCTCTGGAAGCAATGACAAGTATTTCCCAGTATTTCACAAACTTCATCAAAATCATCTACATCAACTTCTAATAAAAGTAACTATTACTTGCAGTTTTCCACACTGACAAACAGTGCTTCATTATCATGACCTAGTAGTCTAAAGAGACTTTCCCATAAGGGAAAGCAACTATTTTTCATACTAAAAGCATCACTATAATTAACCCCCTACTGAGCTGTCCTTAGCCCAGGGCTCAGCCAAGAAATTATATCTGGAAAACAGCATTTGATTAGGATAAACTTATAAATTCATTATGCAGGTCTCCTAGCTATCATTTAATGTGGATAATTCAAACTCCTTTTCATAAGTTATTTAATGAGACAATAAGTATCCATGGGACAGGGTATTAGAAGTTCCTAGTAATATATTGTGCCAGTGTATGTCATATAGATGCCTTGCCTCTGTGTTCAAAAACAGGTGTTTGAAAATAGACTAAGAATTAAGAGCCATCAGAGAGTGTGAATTTCTATATAACTGTAGCAACAAGGTTAATTTAATTCATGGAGTGGTATCTCAGTGATTCACGTAAAAATCAAATGAAAATTACTAAGATTTCCTTCCAAGTATAATCTTCCCTTCGTTAAAAATAAAAAGGGAGACTTTCTGCCTGTGACAGACTTACTACCAAATTCCTCAAGAAGATTTAAATTAGCATTAATAAGAAGAAAATCTCAAGTAATTCAGAAAACTGTTAGGGCTTAAGTTCTGCATCTCAGAAGCAGAAAGACATCCTGTTGGAGCAATTTCTGAGGCACCATACATGGGCCTGCGTTGATTCATCTTTCACAAAACAAGACTGCTTCACTATTACCTGGGATAGCTCATCCTAGTTAATCAAGATGTAGGTGTGGAGAGAAAGGGATTTATTTTCCTCATTATCAAGGCTGGTTCCCCTTCCACTCTGCAGCAAACATCTCTGTTACTATGTACTCCTTCCTAATTTCCATCCCATATTTCTGACTTGGAGATGGGCACTAGGAAGACACAGGGGCACAGCAGTGGCGGCCACCTCGCCAATCTGGTATTTGGCACATCCGTGCCTCTCTGACAGCAGGGAATTTACTGCCAGCACAACCACAACACTCTTTGAGAACCTATACTGCTTGGCTTCTCCTCAGTGGTGATGTTCCCACTGCATTTTTGCTCCTCTAGGAACACATTCGTCAGTCTGAACCCTTGAATTCACTGCAAGGGGGTGTTTTTCACAGTGAGTGCTGTTCATGCCTGGAAGTTTGGTTTCAAGTTGCTGCACTGCAGCAGTCCCCGTGTGAGAGAGGAGAGCATCTCAGGCAGGTCTGGTAGCTCTGTTTCAAACATTTGTGTTATTCCTACCACTCAGTGATAATAGTGCAAAGCAGATGGGAGGCCCTATATTGGTGGGTTGATGCAAATTTATGCAAATCAAGTCTGAAAAATACAGCCTGAGGGTTAGGAAGGTCTTGCTGCCAAAAAAACATAGTTTCCTGCCAGGAAGAATGAAGCTCTGTAGAAAGTTTGGGGCACTTGAAGAAAGAATAAAACAGGTAAAAACACTAAAGAACCCTGAAGCACGGTACTTATAGACCAGTTTCCTCCCTGCATTGGCATGTATGGAAAAAATGGAGTTAGGAGTGGCATATGGCAACCACTGTGCCCATGGGTATGCTGCACAAAGCAACACCTGGAGGCAGAGAACTGAACAGACAGGTCTGCTGGCCCCCCTGCCAGAGGACAGCTCTGGACAGGTCTAATTTGTCACCAATTGTGTAGCCAGAACCATCTGGAAAATTAGATGAAGTAGTTTCTGTTAAAACACAATTTTTTCTTTTGTCTTGGATGGTTAGGTGGATGTTGGAATGAGTGGTTTTATTTTTATGTAATCCTGACTCAGATTTCATCTAACCTGGAAACAAAGTAAGGAGCATGACAAGAAGTTATTTGGATACTGTCCCCCCTCCCCAAAAGACCAGAAAACTTCAGTGATAACAGCGAGAAAAACAAGGGAGTGATAAAAACGCCTGACCAAGAGTCATACCAAGTCTGTCTTTCCCTTACCACTCTTCATGTTTCCATGTGTTCCAAGAAACCCTGGTGAAAATACATTTACTCTGCTTCTCTGCCTGTCACTACAATTGGATCACCTTCCTCTTGGTCTTCACATGGTCATCATGAAAGTGTGAAAGGCTTGCATGGTGCCTTTCGCCTGTTCCCACCATGAGCACTAACATGGTGGCACATTAGACATAGAGAAGTTTTACATATGTAGATGATTCACTTCCTACTTATGTGATATATTATCGTTATTCACAAAACAACCAAGGACACTGAATCTGAAAGCAACTATAATTCTACCATGCAAGCACCATAACTTTATACTGTGAAGTTACCTTTAAAAATATGATTAGAGTATTATGTTTCTGTGTTATTTTCTTACTGGAACACAATAAATTCTTGTAAGCCTGCTAAAGTTTGAGGATTTTATTCAGCTAAAGCTTAAATCACTCTGACTTACGCAAAATTTGAGAGGGATGAGAAAGGTGCCCTTTGCCATGTCTCTCTGGTACCTCATATACCTTGAGATCAATATTCATTGCATTGGGCTGTATTCTAAATTCCCACTGGTGCAGCAGACAGTGGGAGCAAGAGCAGGCACAATACTGTTCCACGTACCTTCAGCTTGGAGAATCAAGTAAGAGAAGATTTGTTCATTACCATTTCAAGACTTTTTTGGGGGATATTTTTGGTTCCAAGTACTTCTGTGCTCAGGCATTTGTCTTCCCTTTGCTATCAGCCTTTCTTTTGCTTGGTCAGGAAGCCTGTCATTTGGTACCAGCCTGTCACTTTCTTGGCCTCACAAGTTTTGATGGGCTTTTATGGGTAGAAAGGTTTCATCATGCCTTCAAAATGTGAAATCCACATCTGTTAAGTATTGCGGGAGGGAGGTCCAGACAAAATGGATAGCTGTAATTGCATGGAGAATCTATGTGTAGTGTGCACAGTTTGCACTGGAAATCGTAATTAACTGGGAAAGGAACAATCTGTCATTAATGCATATGGTGAAATGGTGTCACAATAAAAAATGGATTGCAAGTAAAAAATAAAGTTCACTTTTACTGTGAAGATTTCTTTTATTTAATCTGAAAAACCTGCTTACTGCCTTTCTTAAAAAGAAAGAAAAAAATCATTAAAAACTCCAAGGCTCAGTCTGCTTTCTGTATGCTTTACAATTTCTGAAGGATTTTTCCAAAGATGATGAGGGACAAGATCCTTGTTAAAAAACACTTTGAATCTCATCCAGCAAAAATGACAATAAATCTTCAAACCATTTCTGACCATATGTCACAACTCCTGAAGGCAAATGAAGGCTTTTACAGCTTTTAAATAATCTTTGACAAAGACAGCTGCTAAAACACTTACCCTCCTCCCCACTCTTTCCTTTCTCACAAATGAGGGGAGAAGTTGTGCTTTCATTCACCCCGCTTCCAGCGTCACACATCGTGACCTGGGTTTCTGTAAACTAAACATTAAAAACAACATGAAAAGTCTACTTAATGTGTGCAAATTGAGCAACCTGTTATCTATAGAGATCATGCACTTTTCAAAATAAAGATACTGTCTTACATTCCTAAACTATAGCACTGTTCAAGGGCAAACTGTATTTCCTTTGGTGTTTCTAGTGCTAAATCAGCTCCAGACACAGCCAAATAAATAGTCCTGTTAACCTCTGTATAGAAAACTTGCAAAGGCTAAATTTGATAAATCACTATATTTACCATACTTAATAGTATGATTTTTGCATCTGTTTTTTGCTGTTGAAAGGTTCAGATCAGTACATCAGAGTGTAAAACGGGACCCGATTTTTAAGAAAACAGTAGTCTTTGTGATTTCCATAGAACATTTGTCTCCTTACAGAGAATCTTGTGAGTTATGCAGATCAGTCTAGCAAGCCTGGGAAAGGGCTGTTCTGAAAGAATGCATTTATCCATAGGCACATTTTCTTATATCACAGGTTTCTATACAGAAGCAAAAAGTATGCACTATATTTTAAAATATTTGTTGTGGAAAACAGCATATACAAGTGTCCCAAACTGGACTGGTTTGTCTTCAGTTACTGGAAATGGGTGATTTCTAGAAGCTGAAGATTTCACCAGTAGTGAAATGCTACATTTACTGGATTTTACTTATCTTAAAACTACACAGGGAATCCAAATACAAATTACATCCTGTGTTCAACCATATAACTCAGCTTTCTATTATCAGCAGAATTCTTAGTCTACAAATCAGTTAATTAACTTCATAAACACACATACTTTTCCTCCATATAGGTGATAACATATGTAACAGCCATAAGTAAGTAATCTAATTATAATGTTTGAAATATTATCACATTTATCTGTCCCCAAAATAATTTTTAAAAAACCAAGCATTTGTTATATTTTTTAAATCTTGACACCATGCTTATTTTTATTATAACAAGTATCTACAATTTACTGCGATTAACGGATGCACAAGTCAATATCTTCAAGGTCTCCTGTGTCTTTAAGATCAAAAGTTCCATAGGCATCAAACAGTGGGTGTTTCTATCCTCAGCTGTACAAAGCCTGATATTTAAAACACTCTTTGACACATACATACTTTCAAAAGTCTATCCCCTGATTTTTTTAAAGTTTTACTTTCATGAGTCTGATGCCCAGTTGATTTGGAGCAAGGGCTGTGTGAGCTTGTAGCTATCTATTCCCATCTGGGCATTCCCATTAGTGAGGAAAAGAGAGTGTCTAGGAATATGGTGTCTATTGATGGTTGATTATGCCAAGTTAACAAAAAGAGAAAAGCAGAAGAAGGATGGGATCTGGAATCTATGTGGCGATTTGTGAAGTGGTGAGATGACCAACTTGGAATTTCTGCAATGACATGGAAATGATTTTACACATCTTATTTGAGGCAATCAGTTGAATTCTTGATTTTTTTTTTCAAGAAAGGGAAGCAAAGAAGCACCTGAAGAGTGCAGTGGTGGTTCTCATCTTAGAGTCTATCCCTTAAATAGAAGACCTAAGTTCAACACTCTTTTCAGCCAGGAGAATACACCTAATCCTTTTACTTCCCAAGAACATGCCCTCATCACTTCCATGTTTTGTAGTGAACGTTTCTGTTCCTGTTGTAAAACATTGTCTGTGGTGACTAAATGAATACGAATTTGTCACTTTCTAAGGTCTATCTCAGCACAACTAAGTTAAAGTTGTGCTTTAGTCCTAAAAATCATTAAAAATATACCCACTTGCAAGTTTATAAATGTATTTTATACATCTGTGCAGATATGTTCCTGCAAATTGCACTTACAACTAATGTGTCTGGCAAAAACAGGTGTCCTCACTTTCAGGACATAGTTAAACGCATGACAAACATCAAGTATTTGCTGACCAAATAAGCAGAAACTGGTACATATATGCCTATGTACTTTCTATGGTGAACAAAAAACATGACATGTAAGCATGCTTTCAAATCCAGCCAAGTTTCTCTGAGCTGTATTTTATACCCCCATTAATTATATAAGAGAAATGGGAAGATCTGGAGCTGAAGCAGTTTTTAAGGACAGAGGCAAATAAATAATTGAATACTGCATTGCTTCAGATAGCTTCCACATTCTTTTGCCCTAAGGTATCTCTTTCAAGCTTCAGGGAATTAATAAATTAGACTACTGATCCATCTATTACACCTGCTTTGGGGGAACACAAAAAAGGAAAAAAAAGCAAAAAAGCCCCACAGGGTGGAAACATCGTGTAATTTATTCCCTTTTACTACTACTTGACATTTTCCCAGCTGAAGAAACAGAAAAAAGTCCTTTTAAAAATCTGGATTTTTAAAGTGTGTTTATTTATTTTTTTTAGTGGATTACACGAAAATACTAAAATTTAATTCCAAACATTCTAAGAAAACCCTTCATATCCCTAGGCAAATTGTTTTAAATACCTATATAGGTTTTAGTAATACTATTTTAAAATCTAAGATAAGCTACTTTTGATGAGTTATAATAAATCATAAAAGTTATAGAAAGTAACAATTTAAAAAATTATGAGGCTATATTCTTGAATTTATGAGAAACAACAGGTCAGTCTGAATTTAGTTAAAATTCATGAACTGTGTTTTTCTGAATCAAGCTCACACTCAGGCTGTGACCTGATAACATGCACGTGCCTCTATCCAGTCCTTCAGAGGCTGAAGCCCCCTCTCACATGCTGGGAGATTAAAGTTAAATTTCCTTCTCTTCTAAGGTGAGGCTGGTTAAGGAGTAGCAGATGAGACTCTCTTGTAATGTTGGTATTGATTTATTTCTCGTGAACACCCTAATATAGTAAAAGAGAGTTCCCAGATGAGAAAATAGACTCCGAGACTGCCCCTCCCCTTCTTCTTACAATCTTCACAGCCAACAAGCTGTCTTCTTGAGATTTTCTTCAAACTTACATGATGAAAATTCATGCCCAGGGCTTCAAACAAACTTTCTAATGCATATTCCTGTAAAAATGTTTAGGCTGCCTTTGCGCTGCCCCATTTTTTTCTCCCTAGTCAAGAAAACACAGTGTACCCAAGAAGGACCTGTTATAATTTTTTCCCTCCCTCATTATAAAACTCACCAAGAAATCCTCTTAAATGCCACTGTGCAATATGGAGGAAAATTTAAACATTATTATTCAGCTTTCAAACTGTCTAGCTCCAGATTTAGCTGGTTTCTTTCTCCTGTTGTCATTTAATTATAAATGCTGAAGCTTTTAGCAGCACATACTCAGTTATGTTTGGTTATGAATGATTAAGTGTGCATGAAGTTTTTACCAGCACATTAATCATCAGGTATAGAAAGAAGCATGACACTGGTTAAAAATTCACCACTGTACTGCCCATGGGAAGTGTAAAGTCTTCACGGACAGTCAGAGATTGCTTACCTTTATGACAGACCAAGTGCTGAGTAAGATGTGTTGAATTTGCATCCCCCTAAACAGTACTTTCGTTTGGTAAATGAAACTAATTGTCCTTTGACAGTATGAATGGCAGCAGCAGGAACAACAGCAGTGTCAAAATCAGATTAGGAGCTTTAATTATGCTATATTTGATGCCTACTCCTGGAACCTAAACCAGACAATGAAGAACAAATTAGTTCAGGGGAATACAGGTGTCTCCATACATCCTTGTATTTACCTGCCTAGCTCTGCCCAAATTGCCCAATTTGACTCTCATGTGGTCCAGTCAAAATGGTTTTATACAGCAGCACACATAGACTCCGGGCAAAGTGTGGCCCCTCTGTGGTACGTTTTGAAAATACACTTACTAAAGGGCTTGTCCTTCTATTTGCAAGTATGAACAACTGTAAGCACCTTTGGGACTTGGGACATTCACGTGAACTGTCTATTACTTTCACACTAAAAGAACCATCACAAATGTCACGTTCCCTCAGTGGGAAAGTCCCTTTCCTGGTTTCTGAGATGCTCATTTTCAAACTGGGAAGAGTTATGCCTATGTGTCAAGCCTGAAAATAACTTATTGCAAAGGTAGATGATTGTAAAAGTGTCTCCAGCAGTCCATGTTTTGAATTCAAGCCTTCTTTCTCCCCTGAATGGGTGAGAAGAATTTTGCTGTACTTCAATATTTTCTTTAACTCAGCATAGAATAAAAAGCCCTTTAAAGCAAATGTAAAATAGAAAACAGTTGCAAATGTTTATAGTAATCTGTACTTAAGGTAGATGTTCGAACATCCAGTCTAACAGATTTCTCTAAATATCCAGCTCTCAGAAATAGTCTCAGGAATCCTGCTGTCCTCCATTCCCATTGCATGCCCTTAATGAGCATCTGTTCCTACTGAAATATACTGGGGTAATAGATTATTTCTCTGTTTGCTGTCTTGGAATACACATTCACTTCTTCCCAATTACCAAATTTATTTACCTCTTTTACTTATTGGAGAGATGATGTAGACAGCCCTCCCATACAAAAGAAATTTGTCCTGCTGCTGTTGTAGATGTAAACACTGGTGTGATAGAACAGTGTTGCTTCCTGCACTTGCCTGACCCACTACAATCCCTTTGATTTATGAATAATTCCTTTTCCAGACTGCATAATCCAGAGCAGAAATTTCACTGACTCCATTTACATTTATAAAATCAAATGCATTTTTTATACTAACTTGGATATTATCAAATATACTTGATACTAATACAAAAACGAGATAAATGTGTTTATCTCACTACATGACCTCATAGATACATTGAACTCTTGCATTAACCCTGCTGAGATGGCAGCTGTTTTGGAGTGCTCTCCCCTAAATCTATCCTTGGTAAGTAATGTAAAAATTTGTAAAATGAAAAATCCAGTATTGCCACCAGCTAGTTAGCCAAGATATGCTGGAATAACCCCAATATAGCAGCAAGAATTTGAAAACTGTAGAAATTCAGATGAGCATTTTGCAAGGTGCAAGCCCTCAATGCAGTGGGAAGCACTCTAAAAATTCTGAAAAAGAACAATGTGTATTTAAGAACCCATGCAGATTTTAAGTCTGTGTCTTTGCTCCTCTTGTTTGTAATTTGGATATAGAAACCATATCTCAAAGACATTTCATTTTCATGTGGGAAGTCTAAATGGGGGAGTACAAAAATGACCATGGCTATGACCTGCATCAGGTCTTTTTTTGATAGGTTTGAGTTTATTTGTAAAACAGCAGATGAAGTCTGCATGACAGAGCTCCAGAAAAATATTAACAGAAAACATGGACACTCAAGTAAGCAACAATAATAACCTTAGGTATCTTTACACAAAATGACTGAAGACTCATAAGAAATCATTCATATACTGTATTAAAAGATCCTTAATACTACTCCTGATGATTAATCTTCAATGGACATGTGACTGTATTTGAGGAATTGTTATTACTTTGCTTATTTGGATAAAGACATTTATTTTTGCAAGAAAATATGCTAAAACATGACTATTAAGCAATTTCTGTACAAATAACTTTCCTGTTCTACCAGAGTAATCATCTAAAGTAATATAATCTAAGAAAGTTTACAATAGCACAAAATAAATATTGTTTGTGTAATGATGACACAAATTAAGGCTATCCAGCAGGAACCAGCTACTTTAGCATAAAAATAAAACCCAACTTCATTTTCTTTCAGCCTCTTCCTGCAATACCAACTATACCTCCTTTAAAGTGAACTTTCAGGATAATAAAGCAACGGCATGATGAATATTCTAAAAGGTCAATACTAATTAAGTGCATTAATGTATTTTTCATAGAAACAGCTGTTTGAGGATACATTGGATTTTTTTCACATGTGTACCAGCAGAAGTTCCTTCAGCAAGATTTCTGTGAGAAACAACTTAAAGGAAGTTAGAATACAGGGCTTTATGAACACTACACCATGTTTGGTGTGCACGTGTCTATTGTATGTGTGCATGTGTCTACATACACATACACATAAATATATTAATAAAAGTTTGCTTAGATCACTAGTTTAACAGTGTCAACATTTGCAAAGAAAACAAATCATATCCGCAGACCCATTACACCAGTACTGAAGGAAAACAAATGGCTGCCCAAATGCTACGAAGTCAGCTTTCGCGCTGACTGAAGTCTAACTTGCAAACTTCACCTGAACACTTTTGTATGGGTTCAGCTACAAAGAAGCTGTTACTACAAATGATCCATCACCTTGCCAATTTTTCTCTAAAAAAAAGATGGGGCTTTCCACCTCCAAATGGTCTAGCTGTCTGTGAACGACAAAGAAATTTAATTCTTGGGCATATATAAGTGCATTGTGGGTTATCTTTTGCATTACCAATCAGTGCACTGCAACAGAGGGTTCTGTAGGACAAAGCACTTTCTACTGGGTTTTTGGAAGCTTTAACTACAGACTCATTTTGTGGTGCATGTGGGATTTGCAGAAAAACATCTGGTTAAGTTTCATCCAAAAATTCTTCACTTTCTACACTCCGGCACTGTTTCCATGATAGCAATGAAACATTTAAAGGTGGAATGGTCAGAAAAACTCCTTCAAAATAATTTTTATCCTAGATAAAATGCTAAAATAGATGCATCTGTTATCAAGACATTACATGCAGTCTTCAATGTGACCTGTCTTAAGGCTTGCGAAAAGCTATGAATGTTTCTGTCGATATGAGTCTTATGTATCTCTATACATGCACTCTTTGCAACTCATTCTGAAACTCAGTATTACTCCAAAAGGAATTAAGAAATAGTTTGAAAAAGCTTTAAAGGTCCTAAGTCTGGTCCCCACCTTTTTAATGAATTAATAATTTTTCTTTGCTTCCTCCCAGCCACAAAAGATTATCAGACAGATTTCATCCTGTCATTCATTTGGCTTTCTAAGTGACAAGAGTCTGGTCAGCAGCACTCAAAGTCTATCCAGACATTAAAACTTAAAGAAGATATAGTTTGATTCTTGAAAAAGCAACTGTTTGTAATTTGCCTTATTCCTCTTATGGTAGACTTTACAGAGTGGCTTTGACTATTATTTGTACACACAACCTTAAAAAAACCCCTAGTAGTTTGAAAGCTGTGAGGCAAAAAAAGGGCCACAAAAATGATGAATAGTTTTGAGCATTTCTCATTTAAGGAAAGTCTGAGAGCCATGGGGCTGCTCAGCCTGGAGAAAGGAAGGCTCAGGGGGATCTCATCAATGTATGTAAATACCTAAAGGAAGGATGTAAAGAGGACAGATCCAGGCTTTGCTCAGTGGTGCCCAGGGATGGGACCAGAGGAGATGGGCACAACCTGAAACACAGGAGGTTCTCTCTGAACATCTCTGTGAGCCTGACCAAGCCCTGGCACATGTTACCCAGTGAGTTTTTGGAGTCTCCATTCTCAGAGATTCTCAAAATTCAACATGAGCCATGTGCTGTGGCTGACACTGATTTGAGAAGTGGGGTTGGACTTGATGATCTCCACAGGCACCTCTGAACTTCAAATATTCTGTTTTTCCTAAAGAACCTTCTATGATTCATGTGAACTTTGGCCTTTTCTCTTTTCCTTCATTCCTGTTCTCATGCAAATGAGTGTGAATTTTCCTTCTTCAGCAGAATGAGGCATGTTCTGGCTCAGGAAATGATTTTGATTGATAATCCTTATTTGCAGCAATGCAACTCAGGTCTCACAGTCTCTGCTGTAGGGCAGCCACTGTTGTGGGTTTATCAGGCATTTTATAGTACTTAATATTTTCCTTAGACCCACTGGCACCTGCAGTCAGACAACTACGCAATCACCTCAGCTTTCTTTGAAAAAAAGAATAATCAACTCAGTTTTATGCAAATCCTGATACTTTGCATTTTAAATGCGTAAAAAGGAAAAATTTCTCTTAATGGTCCAACTTTTAAAAAAATTGTACTAGTTGTCTAGTACTCTGATTCTGGAGACAGAAGCCAAATGCCCAGTTTAATCAACACTGGGACACTGCAGCTGTTAAGTCTTCTACTGAGACCTTAGAAAACTTCAAAACATATTCTTCTTCACTTACGAAGCACCTAACTTACATCCGCAAATAAATTTATTTACAGTAGTAGCCCTTAGTCTTTTAGCATGAGTTCTCTCTCCTCAGCTGGAAAATCTTTTCCTTGCTTTGTTGTCCTAAGGACAACTACAGTTACTACTCTCGAAATATGGTAGTTCAGTGGTTAGAATTAGCTTAGTGTGTTGTGCATCTGGAGGCTATTGTTATTTCCTTAGCATTTGCAAGTAACTAGCAAGTTTAAGGAGTGTTTTTGGAGAGAAAAAACAGCATGAAAACAGACAATATTAATTCTTGCTGTACCGTGAGGATCTATTATAAGGAAGAATGGATTTTGCCTCTGCAATCAAATGTTTATTTTAGAGAAGGAAGGGTCACCTAAAAACACAAAAGGGAAGAAATGAACTATTATTTCGATCAAACTAATAAATAATTTTCCTAAAATGTTGCTTTTTCTCCTCAGATGTGATTTTTTTTTTACTTCTTCCTTTCGCTTCTAACAATGAATGCAAACAAAATCAAAAAGTAACATTACTATAGATTCTTCAGAGACTAAATGAGCTTTCTCTTTAGATGATCACAATGGGGAGTTTCATATTTTTCAGACATCTAGTTGGCAAAATAACAATCAACTTATTTAGCTCATATATAATATTTAGCACTGTGTTTTAGACTGACTAGTCAATAAAGCCTCCATTCCATAAAAACTGAAGGAACCATTAAAATGATATAAAGAGGAGAGACATGACTTAAGAAGGCCCAAAAATATATTTTTTTTCCTCTTTGAAGGGAGTATATGCTTCTGCATTCTTTAAACAGACAGAACATGAATCACTTTTGAGAAAGCTTCTCTTTATTGGATAAAAGTATAACTAATGTCAGTGCCAAATCTTAAGGCAAAAGGAAAGTAAGAGTCACATTCTTCTTCAGAAATAGCACCTTCTTCCTAATGGAAGCTATTGAATGTAGCAGATAAATGTCAAAGAAGAGAGGAAGAAGAAAAAGAAGATTTACTATTAAAATCTACAGACAAAAAGGAAATTTTCATCATTCATTTAAGCAAAGGTTTTTTACTGTTTTCTTAAATTCTGGCTTTTCTAGAAGAGAATATTTTTATTTGTATATCACTTTAGTGGTCAATATAGCAGAAAAAGGAGAATATAGTAGAAAAAAGGAGCAAAATTCAGGGTCATGAAAATAGTTGTTCCATAGTTCTTTTCCATTCTCAGTACACAATAAGAAAAGCAAGGAAGACACTGCCATTTATTCAAATGGCAATCCACAATATTGCTGAGTGACTCAGTTCAAGAGATGGGTTGGAAACTTCTGAATAAAAAACTTACCACTTGAATTTAAAGTATATCGAATAGCCATGTCTAGCTCTTTTTTGTGTGCTGATGGTGTCGTGAATAATTTTGCTCTTATATATACTGATCAGCCTCTCTCTTTTGACATCTCTTCATCTGTGCACAACTGAATGGGATTTACAGTGATTTCTCCACCTGCCAACCCCTCAACCAAAATTATAACTCTAAGAACCTTTTGATATCTGTAACTGTCATGTAAGAACACTTGTATGTACAGTATAAATGTGTAGATCTTAGATCTCTTTCTCTTGAGCTCTCTCCTTGAGCTCAAGATACCAGCTTGGTCATTTACTTCTGTGTCTGAGTGAAAACCCATATAAAGCCTTAACCTCCATAGGAGAATCCAGATATTAGGAAATCAAGTCTCCATCACTAAATGGTCTCCTGACATCATAACTGAGACCTGTAGAGTGAGAATACCACTTCTGTTTCTGAATGTGAAGTTTAAGCCCAAAGGGAAAAGTGCCTTTGATGGTGCTCTAGTTGTTTCAAGTTACACAGACCACAAACTAGCATTCCCATAACGAATCTTTGCCGAAAGCAGCTCAGAACAGCAGCAATGGGAACACTGCTAAAGCTGATGCAGAGATACGTAAAGACCACTTGAGGACCATGCCATTTGTTAATCTAACAAATTCAGAAGTGTTAAATTCAACTACAAATCTAAAAATAAAATTAGGAAATACAAAAGTTTTGCGATGTTCAACCTCACACACTTCCCTCATATTATGAAGGCAAAGCTATAAAAATCTGAACAGCATTGTAATTCTGCTGTTCATCTTTTCAAGTATATTTCGACAGGAAACCAACTGGAGTTTTTTTTTAATGAACCATAAAAGTGCAAAATCAATTCTAAAAAACCTTTTTTTATATAGGACTAAATTAGTGATGTGTAAGGCTGAGTTGGTTCTTACTCATTTTTTCAAAAGATACTTTCTCTAAAACTGTTAAACAATCTTTCCTACTGGTTTTCACAATGTATCTGTTCTAGTCAACATTTCTGATACATCAGTTTTTCTAGAAATATTATTAGAAAATTATGGTTTGGTTCTCATTCTATGTGGAGAGCATTAAAATGTCCACAACATAAGAAAGATGTGGACCTGTTGGAACAAGCCCAGAGGAGGGCCACAAAGACGACCAGAGGGCTGGAGCATCTCTATGAGGCTTCATCCTGTGAAGACAGGCTGAGAGTTGGGGCTGTTCAACCTAGAGAAGAGAAGACTCCATGGAGACCTTTTAGTGGCCTTCCAGTACCTAAAGGGGGCCTACAGAAAAGCTGAAGATGGACTTTTTACAAGGGCATGGAGTGACAGGACAATGGGGAATGGCTTTAAGCTGAAAGAAGGTAGGTTTAGATTAGATATTAGGCAGAAATTCTTTACTGTGAGGGTGGTGAGGCACCAAAACAGGTTTCCCAGAGAAGTTGTGGATCCCTCATACCTGGAAGTGTTCAGTCCTAGTCTAGATGAGGCTTTGAGCAATGTTGTCTAGTAGAAGGTGTCCCTTCCCACAGTGGGGAGGTTGAAACTACATGATCTTCAAGGTCCCTGCCAAACCATTCTGTGATTCTATGAAAAACTCTTGGGTTTAGGTGCTGAATGCAACAGCCACACTGTGATCTTCGGCCTGAATGCAAACCCTGGAATCTTGAAAATGTGCTGAGTATATTCAGATAAAAGGCTAAAAATAAACAAACAAACAAAAAAATCCTCTAAGATAAAGAGAACTCCATATTTCAAGTCACCTAGAGCACTAAAGCTGAGGACATGTGAAGTTTAGGTGATTTTTCTCTTTGGTGCATTCTACAGGGTTTGAGTTTTGCTACTAACAATAAGTAAGCTTTTTTAATATCTAGTAGTGCTCTGTGAATCGCTTCAGAACCTGTGCTTTTGTCCTGAAAGAAAGACTCAGCAACTTGATGAAAATCCTAGGTACACTGCAGTCACAGACAATTTTGTGTTGGCCAGGACTTTCTCCTGAATCTTTATTTTGGAAAACTAAAGGTACAATGTCACTTAAGTGAAAATTTTGAGAAATGAAATAAAAAAAAAAAAATCTAATGTATTAAAAACTATCAGAGCTTATCGGCCTGATAAACTCTAATTTTGGCTGAAGACATAGCAAATCTATAAATTTAGAAGTCTGTGTTAGGACGCCCAGCAAGTGAAAAAACAGAAAACACCATACCATCCTGTAGTGGTTTGGACTTTGTTTTCCCCCAGAGGCTAAGAAAAGTGGTAGACCCCAAGGGGTGGAAACCCCTGGAAGTTTTGGAGTTCTGTCCAATGGGCACTCCTGCAAAGGGCGCTCCTAGCCAAGGGGGCTAGGTCTAGGGAATTGGATTTTGGGGCTATCTCAAACCATGACACATCCTTAAGCATGCTGTAAGCATTTTACCACTTGTTATCTCACCTTGAATTTTTATAAAGAAAAACTGTATTTCTGATGTATAGTGAATGAGATTTGCTGTTTATTATTACTAGGTCATATTTATGTGCCCTCCAGACACAGCATGTTTACCTATTTCCTATATTTGTAAGTCATCACAACTGGAATCAAGAATGAGGCTGCATTTGTACAGTTGCAACATACTCCTCTGGCAAAATGAGGATGTCTTGAGAGACAGTAATCGTTTATGACACTGTTTACATCTTTTATTTCTGGGAGCTATCCAATCATGCCTTCCAAGAAGAGACTCATGAGTGACAGGTTTGAGAACTTCCCCAGGTGAGTAGACAAATAGCCTCAGTAAGATGCTAGCAAACAACATTAAAAATGCCTCTCCCAGTTAAAGCATGAAATCCAAATGTCTTCTCAGTTCATCTGGAACATTCAGGATAGTGTAAAAGGTCTGACATATATCATGAAAGATATTGTTACTGCTGAGATCCAGGAGACTGCCAAGTCTGCGTATCCGACAGCTCCCTTTTGTCCTTACACTTTCCTTTAGCAACAAAGGATCATTATGACTACATGTGATCTATTCTTCCAGGATGGCTAAATGATGGTTGTTTATAGGCATCCACAGTGTTTTCTGAAGCTTCAAGAAATAAAGTAAACAAATAGCATATGGGGAACCTTTCGGATCTTGTGAGTTACATTTGACAACACTTCAGGTATCTTAGAACCATTCTTCAATGAAAAATATCAGGGGAAAAATAAAAACAAATTTAAGGAAACTCACATTTTTTTTATACCACATTACATGCAATTTTTGTATCTTTCAGCCTTGTCCTTTCATTCTGAATATTTTTATTTCACTATTAATATTATACAGAACCATTCTGTGACTTTTTTCCAGACATTACATTCACCTAATGGTAATATCTTACTGTAAGTGTATTTAGTATAAAATCAATCTCTATACAATAAAAAATTCTGATACTTCATTGTTATGTAAAGACATGGATGAATAGAATTAAGGTTAGAAGGACTGCTAGAGTTATTTATATTTTACTAATTGAAGTAAGAAGAAATTAAATCTTTTTTTAAATAGAAACTCTTTTTATCTTTTCTTTAACCATGTTCATGAATACAACAACATGAACGAATACACCAGTAGGTATAACAATGGGTATTACATTTTGGTGTATACTGTGTATTTTTTGAGTGCTAAAAGAACTGTGCTGCTTAATCTATTTTTCTTGATTGATAGGTTCTCTGTAATTAAGGTGCATTCTAAAATTACCTCAAATGGATCATAAATTCCTGACTTTCTGTATTATCTGTAAACAGTTACATTAATTATTATCCAGTCCTGTGCTTTATACCCTTTGCATTTGCTATGAAGTTTTCTTTATACAGGTTCACAAATGGTTTAAATTTGAAGACCTTGAACATAGACTTTTTTCTGATTCCTTTCTCTTTTTTTGTCTGATTCTCTTTCATAAACTGTCATTAAGGGAAAGAGTGGGCAGGGCATTTGGAGATTAAAGATGTGAATATTTTGGTTTGAGAGAGAACTCTAAAGCGTTGCTATTTTTATATATAGCTCTTTATATATACATACATACATATATACTGTCATGAAGGCAAACTAACTTCATGGTAAAAAGGGTATGAACAAATATTGGTGTCCATGAAGCACTTGGAGTTTTCAGTTATCCCATATTTGATTGACAAGGAAGACATGCATATCTGGTTGACCTGTTCACAGCATTTTTGCAGAATTTACAGGAGTCTGGCATTTGCATATGCAAAACCCTAATGAATTAGTGGAGGAAAGTGGTGTACATAAGGATAACTGAGGAACAGCTCATAGTACACAAAATTTTTCTCATAACAGAGTCAATGTTTTCTGTCAAATTTTAAGTCATAATGGGTATGAATTTGCACACAGGTCCAGATGGTTAAAAACAGAAGGGAAAGGAAGAGTAAAAAAAATATAACTGCAGTTCAAGATGTAGTTAACAACTGTATTCATATCAAGCCACGATGACACAAGATTATGCACAGTGCATTATGAAGAGTCTACCTGCTTCTTAGTCAAGTTTTACAACCTGTGCTAAGCTTTTCATTGCTAAGGACAAGACTAAGATGATCCAACAGTTTTACAATAGTTAATGATGTATTGTCTTCTGTAATGTTAACCTAAAATCCTACTTCTAACAGAAAATTTAACACTGGAAGCACATAGTAAAAGAAAATGTATTTTTTATCCAAAGAGAAAATAAATTTTTAATTTAAAGATGAGGCACATAGAATTACCATTTAGCAAGTCAGATTTTTTCTGAATAAGTTTTTTTTTTTAATTACAGTCTAGACTGACATAAAGTAAGCTAAAAAAAAAAAAAGACCATCTTGGAGATTTGAGGTTGAGAATCTCTGCTTATGTAACTTTTAAGGAAATATAATGAAATAAATACCACTGGCTGATTTGAAAGAGAAAAAACCCCAATATTTCTAATACTATGCAGAGTGCACAGCCACTGTTGACCCATATGTTTTATTATACATCTGTAGCAACTCTGATGTGTCACTAGCCTAGAGGAGCTAGGCTACATAAGTGTGTAGTACACATCTCCTTACACAAATGAGATAAGAAAAAAAATTAAAGCAGCAATAAACATTAGTGCATTTGATTAACACTTTGTCCTGAAGGCATTAGAGACAAACATGCACACAATAAAGTTCTAAAGTAGCTCTGTATACTTAAGATTCCTTATAATATTTATGGCATTTCTGAAAAGGAAGAAAAAATATTCTTAACAAATTTAATAATTTACATTCATACAATATTTCCCATAATTTAAATATTACTTCTACCTCTCTTCCTTACCAACACATGTTTGAACTTTTTCTGTATGACCTTAGCTGGCCCACTTTTGGGTACTCAGGAGAAATGAATCACTATATAAAGGTGCCTGATTTCCCCGAATAGACAGAAAAAAAGAAGGCAGCAACGGGATATTCTGGATCAGTTTTCAGTGTCATTTGGGGTTCTCTGATATTTCCGTTAATGACTGGAGGAATCTGAGTTCCTCCCAAATCATGATGTCTTTCAGGTGCTGTGGTTAGTAGAAAAATAGAAACAATATTATTGTTCATGTTTAAAACTAAAACTAATCAGGATGAAATAATCTAAAACAGTTACAATCACTACAGGTCTAAAGCGGGCAACCTGAACAAGCATCACAGTGTCCAGCACCAAGAAACCCCAGTCTTTTTCAATGCAATTGTGCCTATTCAGTATTTCTGTAATTTGCCTGCCTTACCATTTTCTTAGTTTTCCTAAGTCTGATGTAACTTTCCTTAACTGCTTAAGTTCTTACACCATGCATACCACTGTGGGAAAAATCATGTTATGTAAAACCAATACCAACAATACAAAAAAACCCCAAAACTAACCAACTGTATCTCTGACTGAGACAGAAAGCCTGACCACAGATCTGCTCCTGGTAAAGGCTAATGCAATATGTGTCAAAATAATGCCATCTCAGGTGCAATTCAGCTTAAAAACCCTAGTGTTGGATTCATCTACCTAAATATACGCGTGTAGTCCCATTTGAGAGACCCTGGAGTACCTGAGCCAGCAACAGATATGACAGAGGTGCAATGTGAGCACTAAGACTTACTGGACTGGTAGCTGGAGGCCAGCTGTGACGACTTGGAAGTCAAAATGGCATTAGACTACTTTCTGCATAGTTGAGTGGCTGACCAACATAGTCACAGGAGACTGATGACCTATTTGGCTTACCCCAAAGTAGATAACTCTACACAGGTAGCTACGATCTCTCTCTGAATCACATTTTTAATACAGGAAAATAACATGCTTGAAGACAAAACTAGAATTCTTTGTGAATATTATATTTTTTCTGCTTTGTTGAGAACACACAATGCTGTTCAGTGGTACTTGTTTTATCTATACAGCAAGCAGAAATAATATTTTGGTACAGCTTATGTAGATAATCCTATATATGTGCTAAAGTTTAGAGATGTACATGACACGTATCATGGATATACCAATACCAAGGTCAACTATAACAACAGTGGATCTATGATGGTAGCTTGAAGTAGATAATGGTTTCAACTAACAATTATAGTATGACTTCAAAAGACAACAATGGTAAGACTGATACAGGCCTGTGAATTAATGTTCTTGTATCTGAGACTCACGTCTCCACTTATGTACTTGGAAAATGTTTTACATACTGATCTCTATTGCTGATGCCTATTATTACTAAAATATTTGAAAACTAAAAGAAATTTTTTCAGAAGTAAATTTAAATATTTTAGCAAATCTAAAAAAGAAACAGCATTTTCAAAAGAGATACATAACAAAACTGTTTTGTATTTTCTGTCTTGTCATGGAAAAAGTACTTAGTACTTGGTTGCTGCTTATTTCCAGTTCAGAACTTGATATATTTATCCACTAGAACTCTGGGATAATATTTTGGCTCTAACAAAGAGAAAGGCAAAAAATGTCTGTGAGTGTCTGGTGTGCAAAAGAACACTGTGTCATTTTACTTATGAGATTTGCTTTTTGAAAAACAAGTGGAGTTAGACATTTACTAACTCCATCATGTTGTGAGATATTTACCACAGCATTCAAGCTATCTTACGCACACACATTATACCTGTTTATTTTACACATATGCATATGTATACATATGTGAACACACTAAAATATGTACACATTTTATACATATACCTAAGTATTTTAACCTGCCTTTCCATTACTTATTTTACATAAGTTAAAAAAAGCTTGAATTATTGGTTTGAATGGAATAAGGAAAGCAAAAAAATTAGCAGTTGAAAAGAAATACCATTCACTATTGTCATAAAAAGTTCAATGAACAAAATATTCACTGCTCTGTTACAGCACGTAAGGTAATTTCATTTGGCATATGAATCACTGAGGCATACAAAATATCGAAGGATGATATTTTCAAAGAACTTACTGTACTGGCAGTTCTGTAACAATATTACAAGGCAAGAGAACTTCATAAAATAATATGCTGACGTGACATTTTTGTGTCAAGGCATTTTAATACAATTATGTTTGCGTAACTGCTGTGATGTCTTTACAACCAGACTTATAGGTTAGAACACTTCTCAATGCCTCTTGATTTCATGCTTATATTTTTCCTGATCAATCAATTGTAATCACAAAACATCATCTTCCACTTTCTCTGTATAGATGTAGTGTGCAAGAAAAGTGTATATAATATACACATTATATATGTATTTCTCCGTATATAATGTGTAAGAAATGTATATGTGTGTATAAATATATATATATACACACATACTTTAAAAGTGGGGAAAAATATGTGTACAGATTGAATTCTGATAAAATATTGCTTGTTTTTCTTTTTGATGAACAACATGTACTTTCAGAAGGTGATCCACTAATCTGCTGTGACATGAAAGGAAACCCAGGCCTTTCAAGACATTTTCATTCTTTTCAAGGATTTGCTTCTTGTGTGGCTAGTTATGCTATCACTTTCTGACTTACAAAAGGAATCTGATAGTCAATATTACATATTTAATAATCGTAAACGTAGCACATTTCTTTATTGTGTAGCTGAATTACAGCTGCTGATACAGCTTCAGTCACAATTTGTCATGAATGTAGTCAAAATCTATCAAAAGTCTTTGCTTTTTGCCAAGCTTTTTAATAAACTGCCAAATTCAGACAATGCTGATAATAGCTAGTCTATAGGGATACATACTATATTTTACTCTTATCCTCAAAAATAGAATACAAGCTTGCGTATGTCAGCAGTAGAGACACAAAGATGTCGGACATCTGGACTTGGGCACTGACCATTAGGCTAGTGCAGAAAGGAAACAGTGACTCAGAACCTGGTTCTGCATCAGAATTACTGTAAGTCTCAAAACTCTGTATGAGGTCATCAACTAAATCATTTGTCTTACCTTGGTCACTGTACCTGGGCAAAAGTGATAAAACATGTTATTACTTTTCAAAGATCTATGCTGCAGGGAAAAATTCCCCAAGTTCTCCAAAACCACTACAAGATGTATGGAAACTACAAAACAAATTTAATGAATAGTTAAGCCATGATAATATGAAGCCACAAATCACTTTGGGTCTTTTGAGCTGTCTTGGTTATACATAACAGTAATTATTTTGTGATCTAATTGGATATTCACAGACATGGTTTTCATTTAATAAGTAAACAGTACTGAGTTTACCGAACAGAAACACTTTTAACTATTATCATTAACATATTTAGCCTTTCTCATTGAAAATCAGTTACTTATAGAGCTACTTTTGTCACTAAGTCACTCCTTCCATTAGCAAAATGTTTGCCCTTCTATTGTACATTCTATGATTGGAAGAAGTTAGAAAATGAAGCTTTGAGACCTTTTTTCAAACATTTTTGTCTTAGAATTACCAAAACTTCTTAAATATAACATACTGTGAACACAACAGAAAATTCTACAATTATTCTGATTTATTGTCTGTCTTTCTACAGACATTCTTCAAGATCATGTTTGCCCTTTTCAGTTTACAAGCATCAGTGGAGACTGTTTGAATAGCTTTTATCATAGCCCCTTTTCCACTCCATTATGTGTGCTAGTGTGCTTTTTTCCAAAAACAAGTACTATTATTCAAGTAGATGACCCCTAATTTCATTATCTTGCAATTTATGTATTAAACAGACTATGTAATTTTCTATAATTATAACAAATTTGGGTTTAGTTGATGAGGTGTGTTCATGTGGTTTTGTTATAATTTCATTTTCAGATTAATGGTTTTGTGTTATACAAACCTCTGATGCTTTCCTAATTAAAACCTTTTCAGGTAAAATACGCTTCATTACACTTACAGCAAACACATTAATCCATCAGGATTACCTGACAGTCCAATGTTCTTGGACAACCAATAATTTGTTTAGAGTATTTTTAAAATACTAATATGGAATATTACAACTAGGGTTAACAAATAATGTTTAAAAGTACAATAAGTTTAAAAGTACAGTAATCTAATAGGTACAATATGAACTAAAATAATTTTTAGGGGTTACTCCTATAGTTATTTGACCAAAAAAAAAAGATTGTTTGCAGCTGGGCAGTTGATATACACTGATCACTGATAAAAAGTATGTCGGATGACCTGGCCAAATTAACAACAAGCAGGTTTATTTTAAGCACAGCTACTACTAATTCTCTGAAAAAAAAAAAGAGAAAGGAGTATATACTATTGCTCTGGTAAAACATGGCACTACTTTGCCGTTATTTATGACACTGGTCCATGTTTCTGTATTTGAGCAGTGTGCAGCCTAGGGAGACAGAAAAGAGTTGGGTGGCTTTGAGCCCAGGGAGTTCAAAGCATTTTTAAACCACACGACTACCATCCTTCCATTTTTACTTTTTTTCTGGGGGATTACTGAGGAATCAAATACTCACACAGTTAATAACAGCAATCAGCAAGCAAAATAAAAGAGATTTGGGGCCTGGTGCCATGTCTTGGAGACTCCTCTGTAACACCCAGCTCCCGACGAGGTCCCTGCAGGACCAGAAGCCTTGCCAGGGTCCTGGGGGTCCCACCAGGACAGCAGAGACATCAGCACATGGAGACAGTCTGATGTGCTGTATGATTGTAAACCTACCAGCAAACATGACTTAAAGATGGAAATAACAGAGAAGCAGTCTGTAACTTTCCTTCTGAAGCAGAGAAAAAGCTGGCAACCAAATGATAACAAGCTCTTCACTGAGTGAAGCTTACAAGCGAAGCAGCACTGAATGCAAGAACATCATCCAACACACCACATATTCAGGTATGTAGTTTTTACAGTACCTCTGCCTGTTTTTCGTTTAAAATTTATCTAACATTTACAATCATTTAAGAATTCATAGGTTAATTTAACGCCATTAATAGTTTGAGCTGGTAATCTGCTTTCGTTATTACTGACCTCTCCACTGGCATCAACTGGTACTGTCTGCCATAAAAGCACATTGCAGCATCTAGCAACTGCTTGGAATAAGCAAGGATGTCCACAAAAGAGTTGCAACCTCATTTATTCCAGAAAAAAAGCAGAAAGAAGCAACAATATACAAACAGCAGGTTGTTTTTTCCTCCCATTAAAATATATATTGCTTTCACAGTCTGAATAATAATTTATCAATTTCTTTGTACTTTTGGATTTGTTAAAAATATGTTTAAAAAGAATAATGGAGATAAATATCTTTAATTATCTACTTCATTTTGTCTTCAGAATATTCAGGCAACCTGCACCTTTCTTTCTTGTTTTTGCTACTAATTCTTGACACATGATAAACTGAATACAAAACTTAAGCAAGGGAACCATTTAAACAATTAGAAAGACCACAGGAACTTAGAAAGCGGACACATAACAACGGTGCAGATGCAAAGTCTTTGAACAGTGAAACTGCATCCAGATGCACTGGCCTAACCTTCAGATTCACCAGTACCCTATCAACTGCACTTCCAGATTAGAAACAAACTTTCATTTGAAATGACTGTCAAATCCAAGACTGCACTGAAACCTCTGCCTGCAATATATACTTCCACTGGTTAGTTCATTCCGTGTATTCCACAGCTAAAATTTATCCATCTGGTAGTTATCTTCTGCATATTTTGAGGACCTTCTTTTTTCCATCTGTGTTTTTACAGCACCAATTAAAATTGGATAATGATGCTCAGTTCATGTTATTAAATACTATGCAAATACAGATAAAATTTTACCATATTAGTCTTAGAGAACAAGGTCAAGTTTCCAAATAGGTTTTCAAGAAGGAAAAAAGGTTTCTTGGACTCTTGTGGGTAATGGTTTCCAGAAAACAACAGTTTTGAACAAACATTTGAACAAACACTTACTAAACAAGTAAAGAAACCTCATTAACTACGTTAAAACACTAAATGCATTTTCACGTAAAATACTCAAACTGACAGGATTTAAGAGAGATGACAACTCAAAAGCAAAGGTAGAATGGAAAAGGTGAAGCTTATACTTTAAGGTATTGGTACTGTGAGATATTCTCCATCCCAACTGGGACCTTCCTCCTTCAGAGCCTTCATAAAGCAGAATTTAAGTGTCATGGTTTGGGGAGACACCAAGAGATATGAGAACAAATGGACATTTCACATACACTAACTTCTATGCATTTTTCAGGAAGGCACTTTCCAAACTCATCGGCATTGCAGTGCTGGAAGGAAGATGCAGAACCAGGGTCTGAATATGAGGGGTTTTATTGTACCTTACTAAAGATGGTAATTTATGATACCAGCCTCTGGGATAAAAAATGTTTGCCTAGCCTTTCCTCCTCTGAGGTCAAGAGAAAAACTGTCTGGATGTATTTTAAATTGTATTACTCAAAGTAAAATGGAAACATGAAAACAACTTTAGATAAATTGCTTCAATGACCAGTTAAACTTGATAGCATAGCAAATAGTCTACAGTCAGATTTGGTTCTCTGCCCCACTGTCTGACAGCATCTTTTTGCACACTCTATCTTCTAATTTTCAAACGTACATTTTTTTATATTTACAGGAAAAAATACTAAAAACTTAAAAATACAGCTTTTCCTACAGTGGCAGAGTTGCTTGCAAAGAGCTCATGTTTTCTTTTTAAATACAGAAATAAATGGTTACTTCAAAAGCACAG
Source organism: Manacus vitellinus (assembly GCF_001715985.3). NCBI lineage: Eukaryota > Metazoa > Chordata > Aves > Passeriformes > Pipridae > Manacus > Manacus vitellinus. Next base: position 45,137,816 of record NW_021940208.1, on the reverse strand, counting down.
TAATTTATTATTTTGTCAAGTCTTCAGTATAATTATGTTATCTGAACATCTATATTAACTAAAGTGAGCTATAGCTACATCCTCTTAATATTAAAAGCAAAGCAGCAGCTCATTTTGTGAGGCAGTAAATGAAAGTTAATTCCAGTCCTTCTCAGTTCATGTTTTTTAGAGCAGGTACTTTCCTTGACAGCCTACTCTGTGTTTACTGTTGTGTTCCAGAAACTACACAGATACCTTCGCCTTACTGTCTCCTAGATCCATGGCTAATTGTATCTATTCATCTTCTTGTCTGTTTCAATCATCTTCTACCTTCTGGTTTCTAGTGAAGCAACTTTCTCAGAAATCTTCATTGCATAAAATATGTTTTCAGAATTCTAATCTGAAAGTTTCTTTTTCTCTTTTTCCTCCATTTTTTTCCCACAGCTCTCTTAACTACCACATTTGACCAGGCTTTCCAAAAGCAAGATCATATATATTCATTGTGAACAGACGAAATACCAATTATTACCACAGTTTGTTGAAAATGTTTGTACTATGACCATATGGACTACTTTACACTTACGTCGTGACTTCTTAAACTCTCAAAAGTGCTCTAGAGTACTTACGTGGGAAGACTATGTTACTAGTGCTGCAGTGGCAACTATAAAAACATATCTAGATGCTTAAATACTAAATAAAATTTTGAACAAAATTATTTCACCAATCTCCCTGAAGTAAGCTGCATGTGTCCTCTACTGAAAAAATAAAAAATAATTATGTCTCAAATAAGACACTTGATTTTCATGTGTGCTGTACATTCATAATATTCCAATAGTGTTATGAAAAATAATAAATATTCAGGCATATAGTGCCTTCAGAAAGCTTCATAAAAGAGTTTGGTGAAATAAACACTTGAAGAAAAGTACAAAGATCAGTGTTTACAGAGCCATAGTGCTGTCTACTCTCTTATATGGTTCCAAATCCTGGGTCATCTACTGTCACCACCTGCAACTCCTAGAATGCTTCCATCAACGCTGTCTCCATTCAATCCTGAACATCCACTGGTCAGATTTTGTGACCAATACAGCTGTTCTAGAGCAAGCAGATACCACAAGTATTGAGGCCATGTTGCTGAGAACACAGCTGCGATGGGCAGGGTACGTCTCAAGGATGAAGGACCACTGCTTCCCTAAGATCTTGCTTTATGGTGAACTTGCGACCGGCTGCCGCAAGAGAGGAGCCCCGAAGAGAAGATACAAGGGCTCCCTGAAACAACATCTCAGCCTTGGCCATATTGATCAACATAACTGGTCTACTCTGGCCTCCAATCAGGAGGTCTGGAGACACACTATAACACTGTTGATGCTTTTGAGAACACACGCAGGATCACTCTTGAGGAGAAAAGACAATGCAGAAAGAATCGTGCCTTGTAGAATATACCATCTAAGGAGTCTTTCTGCTGTGCCTTTTGCAACCGGACGTGTCTATCTCTTTTTAGCCACCAACGCGCTTGTAACAAACATGGGTAGAGTCTTCCCCAAATCTTCGTTCGCAAAGCCTAGCCATTATGATGATTCAGGATATTTGAGAATTCATTAATATAAGGTACTTTGCCTTATTCTTTTTTCATCTTAACTTTCTTTTGCAATGGCTTCAAAAAACCCTTACAAAGGTCTATGATTGCAAGCTGGCCTTTGTTGTAAACTTATTTTACTTTTACATTTTAATCAATACTGATGACTATCAATATCTTATATACTAAGTCAGCTTGGAGTTCTGTTTTCTGCGGTCTCCTAAGGCAATATTATGTAAAACTACAAGTATTATTTAAATCTACAACTGCTACCACAATGAATGTATATAAAATATAAGTTTGTTAGCAAATATTTTAAGTTAAAAAATGTCCTGGATTTTTCACATTGTAACTAAAATACTTGATTTAAAACAAAAGACATTTAGAGATATCTTTTTTGAAATTCAATAGCAAGACTAAGAGTGCTAGTTGTTCCATGTTCTGTAAGATTCCTGTCCCTTTAACTCTCCTCTCCTAAAAACCTGTCCCTAAAAACTCTCCTCTCCTCTATCTCCCACAAAATCAGATTTTCACTTTTGTTGCCTAAAGGCTTACTAGAGTTGTTACTTACTAGAGCTGTTGCTTTCCCAGCTTCTGCTCCTCATTTAAGTCCCCACAGAGACATCTTTTGACTAATTTAAACACCCTTCTGTTCCCAGTAAAAACTGAGAAATAGAGTTTCAGAATTTTGTAGCCCTTTTAGTGCAGCCCTCAGGTTTGCCCTTGTTCCTAAATAATAGTACTATCCTCCTATTGATGATGTAGATAAGTAGTTCCCTCCTAAAGCCAGCGAAAAACAAACACAGCTAACACAGGACATTTCCATCTGGAGAAGCAAAAGACACAGAAGGAAACCTTGGCTCTATTGAGCACAGCAACATAAAACACTCTATTTAGCCCTATAAGCTGTTTCCAGTAGTGGCCAAAATCAAAGTATATGCCTAAGGTAAGCACATAGGGAGACACTCACTCAGTCCTTGTGTTTCTGCGGCATACAGGTTTCCCAGTTCAGGGATGACAGACACCTCTGCATTTAGGAACTCTTGATAGGATTTGTTTCATTAACTTTTAAGATTGCCCCTTGCACATCCCTGGTATCCATAAAGACCCATGGCCAACAGTTTCACAGTTCACAAAGTAATCCATAAAGAGCAATCTCTTTCTTGGTTTAGCTTGATGTTTTATTTGATTGTTGTTTTTTTTTAATCTTTAACTTCCACTGAGACTCCTTTTGTTAGTGAAGTCAATGGGATCTGCCCTTTCCCCAGTCCTGGAGGATGGATGATTGGGATGTAAGTATAGCTCCCTAGCTCTGTACACTGCATTTTGACGTTTTATCATCAGACCCTGAGCAACTGCCCTTCTCAGGCCCCATCCCAAGGCAAGGCAACACTGACCATCCTGCTAAGAAAATACCACTTGCTGAGTTGCAATTAGGCCTTCACTTTATTTCAGACACTTTGAAAAACACCTACATGACAGTCACTGCATCTAAGGACACAGGTCCCAGTGCACAGATCCTACTTCTGCAGCAACAACACAGTACTCCTGGTCACAGTCAGTGGGCACACAAAGGCTCCCTGTATCCCTTGGCTAGAGAACAGAGATCTCTCCCTGATGCAAGCAGCTATAGAAATGGAGAGAGGGCTTTAGGGAAAGTCAGAGAAAATAACAGGCTCATAAGGGATTTCCCTTTTACCTATCATGTTGAACTTCTGTGCCCTCTCTCATAATTTTACAGCTATTTTTTGGACAAGGAACCCCATTGATTTCCAACTTTGATATACAATCACTAAAAAAATGCATTGACTGTTTTGCTTTTGGTATTTTCATTCACATTACACCTTCTGAAATTGCATCATGCAAATGCAATCTTTTACATTAAAAGATTAAATTCCTTTGTCTTAATTATTTTTCAAAATAGTGACCGCCTTGTAATTTAAAGCACTTTCTAAGTTCAAATACAATCTGTAAATACACACAAAGATGGTCTTGTGAGATTCAATAGCTGGGCAGCAGACCCAAGTACTTTTTGAAAAGGTCATGCTGCTTCCTCTGGCAAATGTACAGCTGGTTATTAGTTTATTGCACCAGGCACTTAACTTACATGATATAAACTATCTTGCAGTGTATTTACATGGTTTCTTATTAAAATCATACTGAGATCCATTTCTCTCCACCTATCTGAAAAGAAAATAGGACTTATTTCCAGCTCTAGTAAAAGTTATCATGTAAAACACAATCTTTTTCACTTTTGTTTTTATCTTCTTATTTGTGCCACGGTAATCAGTGTAAAACATGAAAGACTTTTGCTTTAGTATATGAAAATCTTTTCTTCAGTAATCATTTGTACTTTGTGGGTAAACCAGTCCTTAATCTGTATTCTGTTTATCTTCAGTGCATATTCACATTCCCCTCTCATTCAGCATTTTCTTGGCTTTCACAGTTTATAAACCACAGAGATCAAGTGACTCCAAAGGAGACGCTTTTCTTTCACCATGCAGGGTGTACCAACTATGCTTTGGATTGTGATGACATTGCAGACAGCACCTCTAGATCTGTCTGCTTCATGATGCCTGTGTTTTGACCCACACACCTCCTATTTAATTTAGAAGTAATCTTCAAGTAAAACCAGGCAAAAATACTATTTCAATATTATTTCAGTTTATTAATTACTATGCAACACTTTGAGAACTCTTGCTTTTAATACTTGTCTTAAAGATATCTACACTGACTGAAACTTAAAAAGAATACAAAAATATGAAACAGCAATGTAACAACAGAATTTTTCCTGCTACGTTTTCAGTATACAAATATGCAGGTTCTTCCCCAACTGAGATAATACAACCTGATAATGCAATGTTGATTTTTCAGAGCCAACAACATCACAATGCACCATTGCTAATTTTTTAATCAGTCTGAAATAATTTATTTTTCTTTGGACTCTTGTATCTTTCTGTCATGGACCATTTTAATCTGTGCTATTTAAAAAAATATTAGTTTCAAGAAAACTATAAAAAATACTATTTGTTCAATGTCTGGTGTCCACTTAAATAACATGACTAAATATCTTCTCATTATAAATTGTGATATAAACATGCAGACTTCCAAACTCATTAAAAAAGACAGAGAGACATGGTTTTTTAATCTTCATAATGCATATGTAAATTATATGACTGAGTTCAAGCCATCTTCTGGTTTTGAAATATATGCCACCATGAAAGCATTGATTATCTTTTTGAGGTCAGTCAGTTGAGAGGGTGGAAATACAAAAAAGCAGTTCTACTTCCAAAGAATAAAAGGTTGAATTTTCAGTATTGAGATCTCATGATCCAATTAAATCTAAGTTTATGAGCAACAAAAGAGACTCAGAAATTCTATTAAAACCATAATACTAGAAGAAAAAAAAAATCTAAGAATGTTCTAACAGTAATGGAATAGCAGGACCGATGAAAACTGTTCTATTAGCCTGACTTTGAAAATCAGGCATTGGCATCATGTACAAACTAAGCTGAATGAACTTCATTTAGTATTCACTTTAATGATAGTTCTACACCAGGTCTTCAGGCTATGAGCTCCCTAATACATAACTACCTCTTGCACCAATAATGCTTGCTTTATGAATAGTACAATAGGTGGATCTCAACTAATTGACAGAGGCACAGGCACTTTTTCATTGTTTTCTTACTTCTCTGGCACATTAAATAACATGAACTAGCTATCAGAACAATTGTGGATATATTTGTGTATGAAGGTTGTTTCATCCCCAACTATGCCACAGTTTTTATTGCATATAAACTATCATTGGGGGAAGAAAAAAAAAAAGACAACATTTATTTTCTTTCTCATTTCTCCATTTGCCTTTCTTTTTTCTTTACTTGGAGGAAACGTATTTCTGGCCTTACTATTGATTTCAACTGGTGGTCACATGTGGACGACCTACAGACTGTAAACTATGACATTATTTTTGAAGAGGCTTTCAGCTGACTACCCAGAGAAGCTGTTAAAATTGTCAGATGGCAACAAAAATAGTATTTGAGCATAGTGTTTTGGTGCTCCCACAAACAATTACATGGTCAGGAACCTATTGATCTTCCTGAATTGCCAACACCTCAATTAGTAAACCTGACACGTCACTCTTCAATGGGACTGCTCTATGCCCACCATGTAGGTAGCACCCCAATGGATAGACTCCATATAAATGCTAGAGCCAGGTGCACCTCTGTGCACATGGAAAAAGAGTACAGAAGAGTAACACATTGTTTACATGCAGTAGGAACTAAAGAATATTTGTCCTTTCCTCCTTCAGCACAGTAAGCTTTACCTCCTTCTCTGTGTCCACTGGCAAGGAAAACCAGTGTTTTCATGATGGCAAAATTGTACAGCCAGACACTGACAAGCTGAATTCTCTTGAATATTGCATCAAGATAATAAATTTCAGTTTTCCTCTAATTATTTACCACTGTATTTCCACCCAAGTTTGTGAATTTGTTGGTGAGACTTCTACTGCAAAGTAGAAGCTTGGGTGAAAATTAGCAAGTGGGCTTCAAGCAGACACAAGTGGGAAAACTGTGTGACTGCATAGATCTCCTTTCAGAGTTCTCTAAAGTCAGCTTATCTTAAAACCACCATGAGTTAGATTTTTTTGAAGGTGGTTATCTGAGGCTTCTAACACACACAAAAAAATACTGTTGTTACCAATATCCCAAGAATATTGTGAAAGACACGCTGCTGAGATATTGATTTGCAATTATTTGTTATTTGTAGTGAAACAAAGGAGTAAATTAGCTAATTGAGGTGTAATTACACAAAAAATTATCCTGAAGAGGTAAATAGTGCAGTGTGGGTACTACTTAAAGATGTGGTTCAGAAAAAACTTTAAGAATAAATGTAAGTTGACCTTTGAGAGGACTAAAACAAAAATGAATATTAGCCATAAACTGAATTTTTCCCATTACTTTTATTTGTATTAGTTTTCACACACTACCAAAGTCCAGAATATTACAGCAGAGGACATGATTTAATTGTTTTGTCCCTTATATGACAGTTGGATGAAAGATCTCTAGAAATAACATTTACAAGCAGAAATGAGATTTGTTTAACTGAACTGTTCTTACAGTAGAACACAATTTACAAGTTTCTTTAGCTCTGCAGCAATATTTTATATGTGTTGTATTCTTGGAATCATTTTGTTCTCCTGCCTTTGCCAACACGGTGTGCTGACAGATCCCACAGTCAAACATAATGCCTGTGTTACTGGTAAGATAAACAATAGCTTTTATTTGCAAGCATCAAGCCTAACTGGTAAAAAAGATTAATAATAAGTATGGAAAATAAACAGTGCAATATCTTCAGCAGAGAAGAAGAGAGAATGTTCAGCAGTGCAACACGGGCAGTCAGTTACCTTTACATATGTAACTTACAATCAATGCCTTAAAGACTAAATGTCTGGTCATAGATCTTTTGATGTGCACGTCTTTGCCTGAAGACAATTTTAAAATAGGTTTTAAAAAGGAAAAAACACTTTTTTTTTTCTGCTTCTCAGAGTTCTGAAAAAACCTCTGCACAAAACTTGTCCCAGGCAGAAATTTCCCCGAGGAAGTAGACCTCATGTCTCATTAGACATTTCCTTGATTTCTTTTGTGTTTTTAGATTTTTAATACTTGGTTATTTTAAGAGGTCTTTGGTGGGATTAATATAATTGCAATTAAATCCTCTCTAGATGCCTTGAGATCTGATAATTGAACATTCTGGGTAAGAGCTCAATGTATTAAGTACTGTGATTCTAAAAGCAGGGAAAACCAAACATTGTCTAATTTCCATTGCAGCATGGAGATAGCTTTTTCTTCAGTTTCACAGCTAAAATCCTTTTCCATATATTTCATTTCCAATCAATATCTGCTGTAATTGATTTCCCTAAAAAGCTTTGTGTAAAGATTTTTTTATGAAATAAATTAGTTAGTTAGTTAGTGGCTCAAGATATTTAAATATGTAACTTAAAGCTGTCTTTTGAAAATGAGACTTTTTTTATTTTATGACTTTATATATGTCTTGGGGAAAACTGCTCACCATTTTTGACCCATATTCATGAATTCTTTCACTGAGCTCAAATTCCATACTTTAAAAAAAAATAAATTTAAGCATCTCAAAAAGTTTGCCTTAGTTACAGATATTATTAACTATTTATCTTTTCTAAAAGAGTTTGCTATTCCCATATATTTTTATGGTACAACAAAACCAAGAAGCACACCAGAAGAGATTTATACTACAAATTAATTATTTCAAATTAATAAAAGACATATCTTTATCACTAATGTTATGTCTTGTTAGAATAAAACAAAAAATAAGCTCAAAATAAGCGTCTGATAAATAAGGTGTCTATAAGAATTGTCAACATTTGCTAGAATGGGTATTTTACTTTCTATACTTTTGTAAGAGTTTTCAAACAGGACTGTCTTTCATAAATATATCTGTTGTACATCATTGCATGAATTTGCCTACAGTAGAAAATAAAATTATACAAGAATGATACTGCGCTCCTGTCTTAAACTTTTACCAAACAGTAGTAAAGCCACATGATTCTGGACAGGTAGTTCTGGCAGCACTGAGAAAATACAAATTCTTATAACATTTCCTTTAAAAATTGTCAATAAAAAGGAATATTCATTTGTACAATATTTCAAAACTGAAACTATTTAAATAAATAACTATTTAAGCTTTTCTCTCGAGTTATGAGAATGTTTTCAGCAAGGACTCTAATCTCAAATATAGCAACTAGTAGTTTAGATCTTATTTTTTTTCTTGACATTCCCCTATATAATAATCAACATCTAATTACATATTTCCATGACACCATTTTGCAATTTTTTTTTTAATGGTGATGGCAACTATTTATTTTATAACTCATCACACTCTAGTGATGAAAAGGAATCTCTAAAGACAGTAACCATCGCATTAAAATGACCCCAGCTCATCTCCTGTGCCTCCCAAAATCTTTGCATGGCAGTATCTACACAGCCCTTCTCCGCACATCTTGGCAGAATTGCTGACATCAAAAATGACCATGAGTGTGAAATATCTCTACTCTGTAAATACTTAAGTATGCACTATTTGTTTCTGCTGACATTTTACTGCCTTCTTGCACAATGTACTACTCTGTGTTTCAATTTTTTACAGTTACAGCATTCTTGCTGCTTTTATTGGTTCACTTATTTGCAGTGATATGAGGTAAATTTTTTTTAACAGAAATAAGTTTACACTTCAGCTGCAAGTCAATTTCGGATGTTATAAAATTCAGGTGTGTGTTTCTGAAAATATCAATCCACTCTCGACCAAGTTATTGCTCAGCTAAAAAGAAATAAACAGAAGGATGCCATTCATCAAGCAGTGATTAATTATCCAAGCACATCTGACTGCTTCTACTGGCTGTTTTTTCACGATAGGAGCACGGTTCAATTCAGTTTATTGTTGTTTTCTTCCAAGAAGTTTTTCAACTGTATGACTGCAATCCTCCTCTAGATACTTAAAAGAAATAGAATTAGCAAGCTGCTTATCTGAGATAACTTTCTGCAGCAGTGAGAGGAAACCATTACAGCTGACCAGCAGCAGATCTTGCTCGTGTTTTCTGTGGTGCCTGGGGGGAATTGCCAACAGAGACAGGAAGGACTGTAATATAAAATTCTGATCTCAGTGGAGAAGCACAAATCCTTCATTTCAGTATCCCAGCAGAAGGGACAAGAGTGATGTAGAACTCGTGCATAATCTCAGAGGTACTAATTTCACTTATGCATAAACATGAGTACTAAAATAAGACAGGCAGGCTGAAGGACAGCCTCCTCTAGGATTCCAAACTCAACATTATACCCAAATCTCAGGAACATCTCCACCCTAGATATTCTGTAATCAGGGAAGACTGCTCCCAGCTCAGCCCAGCTGCCCTGCGAGGCCTAATCAGCTGACTAGGGAGTGGAGGTGAGGTTGTTGCTGAGAGATTTAAACTGCTCCAGGGAGCCGGGCAAACAGCTCTCTCTAGTGGGTTGTGAGGTAGGTGTGGGTATATTTTTTTTTTCTCCACCTCTTGCAACTCAACTTGATCCAACAATCGTTTCCAAATGGGCAAAAGCTGCCGCTGCCGCCGCTGCTATTGGGGGTGGATGTGTGTGTGCTAACTCAGGCAGAACCCCCCAGGAAGGACACTTGTTCAGGTCTCTGGCTGCACAGAGTGTCTGAGCCTGGCATTAGTACCAGAGGACAGTGTGAGAGACACCTGTGTATGATGCAAGCAGGTGAATGATTTGCTGTGCCTGGTGGCAGAGCTCAAGGAAGAAGTGGAGAGGCTAAGAAGTATCATGGAGAGTGAAAGGGAAATAGACTGATGGAGTCATACCTTTTCGACCCCAACTCTGCACATCTGCCTCCCCTGCCATCAGGTAGATGGAGCAAACCAAGTAGATGGGTGGGAATGGAAACAGGTCCTCGATCAAAGAGGTAAAAGAATCCCTTCTCAACCCCATCACCTCCCCGGGTGCCCTTAAAGAATAGGTATGAGGCCCTGGACCCGGAGAATCAGGCAGAGGGCAGTGAAGAAGAGGATCGCCCATTTGCACCCCATCTACCAGACAGATAACAACAACAGTTACAAAAAAAAAAAAAAGAAGGGTAGTTGTAGTCAGTGACTCCCTTCTGAGGGGAACTGAAGGCTTTATATGCCGACCGGACCCATCCCACAGGGAAGTCTGCTGCCTTCCCAGGGCCTGGGCGAGGGATATTAGTAGAAGACTTCCTGAGCTAATCCAGCCCTCTGATTATTATCCACTGCCGGTGTTCCAGACTGGCAGTGATGACTAATGAAAGAGATACCACGCTAATTAAAAAGGACTTCAAGGCGCTGGGTCAATTAGTTAATGGGACAGGAGCACAGGTGGTGTTCACCTCAGTTCCTGCAGTAGCAGGGATGAATGAGGAGAGCAGTAGGAAAACCCATCTTATCAACAGGTGGCTAAAGGATTGGTGCCACCAGCAGAATTTTGGCTTTTTCAACCATGGGGCAAATTCTATGGTACCTAGACTGCTAGAATCAGATGGGCTTCACCTATGTAGCAGGAGCAAAAGGACTCTAGCCCATAAGTTGTTGGGGCTGATCAGGAGGGCTTTAAACTAGGTTTGAAGGGGGAAGGGGTTGAAACCAGGTTCTCCAGAGATGAGCCTAAGGGTGGAAAGCCAGGGTTGGAAGTAAAATCAGCAGCCCAGCTGAGGTGCATGTACACCAACGCAAGAGGAGCTGGAAGCCATCGTGCAGCAGGAAAGCTATGACGTAGTCGCCATCACAGAAATGTGGTGGGATGACTCACACAACTGGAGTGCTGCCATGGATGTCCCCTCCAGAACGGACAGACAAGGTAGGAGAGGTGGAGGGGTGGCTCTATATGTTAGAGTTATATGTTCTCTTGACTCTGTAGAACTTGTAGTCAGTAAAAATAAGATTGAGTGCCTGTGGATCAGAATCAGGGAGAAAGCCAACAAGACTGACATCCTGGTGGGAGTCTGTTATAGACCACACAATCAGGATGATGAGGGTGATGAATTATTCTACAAGCAGCTGGCAGATGTCTGAAAATCGCCAGCCCTTTTTCTTGTGGGTGACTTTAACCTACTGGATGTCTGCTGGAAACTCAACACAGCAGAGAAGAGGCAGTCTAGGAGATTCCTAGAGTGTATAGAGGATAATTTCCTGCTCCAGCTGGAAGTGAACCTACAAGTGGTGGGCCCCTGCTAGACTTGATGTTCACAAATTATCCGCAGTGACTGCAAGATACAAGACTGTTCAAACAACTGACACTTGATATGAATGTAAAAGCACCAAGTTGAAACAGTCCATAGTGCATGGCTATCAGAGAAAATAAACATTAATTTTAAGAGAAATTGTATTATATATTAAAAAGTGTGAGAAAAATTTAAATTATAAATGGCTAAAACATTTTGTGTGCCTTCTTACAAGCAGTATCAAAATGTTAAAAAGACAGATATTTCCCCCTAATAAATCTGCCAATTTTTGAAGTCTTTAGTCTGTGTATGATCTGCAAGCCTCATTGCTTCATTACCACTTTGATATAGTCCTACCGAATGCAATGCAAATGGACCTCGGGTGATGAGGGAGCTGGCGGAAGAGCTTGCCAAGCTGCTCTCCATCATTTACCAACAGTCCTGGCTCACTGGGGAGGTCCCAGATGATTGGAAATTGGCTAATGTCATGCTGATCCACAAAAAGGGCTGCAAGAAGGACCTGGAAAAGTACAGGCCTGTCAGCTTGACCTCAGTGCCTGGCAAGGTTATGGAGCAGATCATCCTAAGTGCAATCACACAATAGCTACAGGATAGATAAGGGATCAGACCCAGCCAGCACAGGTTTAGGAAGGGCGGGTCCTGTCTGACCAACCTGATCTCCTTTTATGATCAGGTGACTCACCTGGTGGATGAGGGGAAGGCTGTGGATGTGTCTACCTGGACTTCAGCAAAGCCTTTGACATCGTCTCCCACAGCATACTCCTGAAAAAGCTGGCAGCCCATGGCTTGGACAGGGGCACTCTGTGCTGGGTTAGGAACTGGCTGGAGGGCTGGGCCCAGAGAGTGGTGGTGAACGGTGCTGCATCCAGTTGGTGGCCGGTCACTAGTGGTGTCCCTCAGGGATCAGTGTTGGGCCCAGTCCAGTTTAATATCTTTATTGATGATCTGGATGAGAGGATTGAGTGTACCATTAACAAATTTGCAGATGACACCAAGTTGGGGGGGAACGTTGATCTGCTGGAAGGTAGGAGGGCTCTTCAGAGGGACCTGGACAGGCTGGAGAGATGGAGTCCAATGGGATGAGGTTCAACAAGGCCAAGTGCCAGGTCCTGCACTTTGGTCACAACAACCTCATGCAGCACTACAGGCTGGGGACAGAGTGGCTGGAGAGTAGCCAGGCAGAAAGGGACCTGGGAGTTTGGATTGACAGGAAGCTGAACACGAGCCAGCAGTGTGCCCAGGTGGCCAAGAAGGCCAATGGCATCCTGGCCTGGATCAGGAACAGTGAGGCCAACAGGTCCAGGGAAGTGATTCTGCTGCTGTACTCAGTACTGGTGAGGTCACACCTTGAGTACTGTGCCCAGTTCTGGGCCCCTCAGTTCAGGAAGGATATTGAGGTGCTGGAGCAGGTTCAGAGAAGAGCAACAAGGCTGGTGAAGGGACTCGAGCACAAGTCCTGTGAGGAGAGGCTGAGGGAGCTGGGGTTGTTCATCCTGGAGAAGAGGAGGCTCAGGGGAGACCTCATCACTCTCTACAACAACCAGAAAGGAGGTTGTAGCCAGATGGGTGTCAGTCTCTTCTCCCAAGCAACCAGCAGTAGGACAAGAGGGTACAATCTTAAACTGTGCCAGAGGAGGTTTAGGCTGGATATTAGGAAGAAATTTTTTACCGAGAGAGTAATCAGACATCGGAATCAGCTGCCCAGGGAGGTGGTGGATTCCCTGTTCCTGGAGGTTTTTAAGATGAGACTGGATGTGGCACTTAGTGTCATGGTCTAGTAACCATGGCGGTATTGGATCAAGGATTGGACTTGATGATCTCGGAGGTCTCTTCCAACCCAGTTGATTCTATGATTCTATGAATTAATTTTCATCATTTATTCACTTTCTCCTTCTTCCTTCTTTATGTATATAATTTTGGCTATTATATCTATTACTAATCACATACAATGCATGGTAGCTTCAACTCTGCAAAATTGCCTTTATCTGCTTGCAGAATATCATCACCACATTTATTTACAGACTCATAGAATTACAGAATCATTTTAGGTTGGAAAAGACCACGAAGATCACCAAGTCCAATCATTAACTCAGCACTGCCAGGAATATATGTGTAGTCTTTCCAGTTAAGTACTACCTGCGCCTTTTAATATGGTGATGTTAGCATTATTTGACACATTGGAAGCAAATTCACAATGTATACTGCAGTACAGATAGCAACAGAAGAAAAATCTGTACATGTGTTGTCAGTCTAACTTGTCATTCAACAAAGCCATGTGCAATCCTTCTCTCTATGTGCTATGACAAACACCATGAACAATGGTGCGTTTTTTTCTGAATATGGATATTTTTGTAATTCTCAGACATCTCTCCAGTGTGTACATGAGTCTGCATGTGTATTTGGAAAGGATTGTGAAGAATCAAGGAGAGACTGGAGGAATTTTATGAAACAGTGGATGCCTCAAACAAATAAATATGCCACCAGGAAAAGCAGAAGGAGGCTGTGATAGCAGCTGAATAGTCCCTTTGTGTCAGCATGATCTCCACAGATTTTTGTCCCCAGCTCACAAAAAGAGTTTGTCTGCAGCATGGACAAATTCTGCGGCAGAAAGATCAATCCTCTTGACACGGGTTACAGTGTTTTTTCTTAGCACAGAAGTGATGGTGGAAAAGGCTGGCTACACTGGCATTATCCCTAGGGACAACCTGGGAAGAATTAGTAGTAAAACAGCTGTTTCTGAATCTGCATGTAAATAATCTTTTTTTTCAAAATAACCACTCACTGAAATTAAAAGTAGGTGTTTTACACAAAGGTATAAAAAAAACCCAAACAAATCTGTAAGAAATCTTAAAATTTTCAAAAAATTTTCTTAAAAATTTTGAGAAATGTGGATGAAAAATGTTTGTGATTCTTGGTTAGAAAAATAACTGCTAAAGGAAAGATAAATATGTTCCTATCTTTCATAATTATGTAATAACTTAATTTCATGTTTTGCATTTTAAAAGTGGAAGAAAAGATTTTAATTTACCAAAGCACAAAAGAATGATGAACTTATTTTTTAATTCCTCTAAGTTTTCATTCATAAGTAATTTCAGAATTTCCTAATAAACTCAATTTTTAAAAAATAAAAATTTTGGTTTGTCTAACAATCTCTGGTTAATTTTAGACCATAATTAGTAGCACTATGTAGAAAAGGAATGCAATCAATTATATTTTTATCAAAGAATATTTGATTTAAATAATTTATAATGTTACTATTTCCCATATTTGCATCTTTTTTAACAGTGTTATTCAATTGGCAGAAGTCATTTATACTCTCTTTATAGTCAATGAGTTCAAACAATAATGTGTGTTGTACTGCATTTTTCCTAAACCAATAACAATTAGGAAAATTCATCAGCATTTGTGCATGTCTAGGAGGTAGAAGTATTTAATATCTCACAGTACAATAATGCTAACATTTTCAATTTAATTTAATTTAAAGTAAATTACAGTTCAGCTCTCTAATGTCATTGTTTTACTTAATGGCCTTAATTCAGGCCTGATGTTCAGATTAGTAGCTTTGATTATTCTGTTTATATCAGCAACTGCTTCAGTTTACATACAAAGGACTCTGGAGCTTGGGGAAATAAAATTCATGATTCAGTAGACTTATCACATTAGATTATTATAAATAGGGAAATGATGTCATTAGGCTCAAAGCAAATGAACACATATTTAAATAGATAGCAGATGCAAAAGATAAAGACTGCAGTCCCCAAATAATTTTCTTTGGAATAACTTCTTAAAGAAGAAATAACCTTAGAAAGTTTCTAGTTTCTTGTTTTGCATTCCATCAAGCTTCATGAACTTGTGTATTCAGAAATAAAACATATTTTTAAAAAATTCTTCGTTTCACTATAACATCAAAATAAGAAAACTAACCTGAACGTGTTCTGGAAAATGCTTTTCTGTTTCCTTTTTGCCTAGTAGATAACTTTTCTTTGCATCAACATCCGCACGCTTCTGCTCATTGCCTTCATTCTTGATAGCTGCTTTACACCAAAACTTCAGGACTGAGCTTGATAAACACAGCTAAAAGGTCACAGAGGTCCCTGATTACCAGTAGAGAACTCCAAACATGTATGCTCTTGGTGGTTCTAAAATGTCACATTAAAACAAGCCTCACCATCCATAGAAGAGCTTTTTCAAAACACTGCTTTATCAAAGAACTATCTACAATTTTCAGAAAATTTTAGCAGACCAACTTGTAGCCCACTGCTGCATGGTAGTTGAAAAATTACCGGTACATCACTAAGAAAATAAAGTGTTTCAAAAATTATTAGCTAAATATTATAATTAATATAATAATTAAAAATATTGATAATCCATAGTGAAAAGCACTGGCAGAAGTCAAGAGTCAGTCATTCTGAAGATCAAGCTTTAACGTGCTGGGTACTGCTATTAATTGTCGGATCCTGTTTTAAGAAGCAGTGAAGAGTCAGTGGCTTTTTTCTCCTTGGAGTTGTAACCAAAAGTCAGTCCATTCCTCACAAGTCTTTGGAGGTTATCAAACTACCATGTTTCTGTAGCAACTTCTAATTCCAGTCCTCTAGATAATATTCCAGCAGCTGCAAAGCATATTCAGGAGTATATATACAAATGAACCAGCATCACCAACTTGAAAAGTCAATTGGGACAAATCATTTAAGGATTAATATGTTCTTTTGAAAACTAAATTTGGTTTTGACAGAATATTGAAAGGTTATGTTAGTGAATTGCAATGGGATTATAAAATCATTTAGCAAATGGTATTATCAGATTCACAGAATCGATTAGGCTGAAAAATACCTCTGACATCATCGAGTCCAACCTATGACCAAGGACCACCATGTCAACTACACCATGGCACTAAGTGCCATGTCCAGTCTTTCCTTAAACACCTCCAGGGACAGTGACTCCACCACCTCCCTGGGCAGTCCATTCCAATGTCTAATCAACCTTTCTATGAAGAATTTCTTCCTAATGTCCTACCTAAACCTCCCCTCATGCAGATTAAGACTATGTCCTCTAGGCTAGTTGCCTGGGAGAAGAGACCAACCCCCACCTGGCTACAACCTCCTTTTAGGTAGTTGTAGAGACCAATGAGGTCATCTCTGGGCCTCCTTTTCTTCAGGCTAAACAGCACCAGCTCCTTCAGATGCCCTTCATAGGACATGCATTCAAGACTCTTCACCAGCTTTGTTGCCCTTCTCTGGACCTGTTCCAGCATCTCAATGTCCTTCCTGAACTGAGATTCCCAGAACTGGACACAGTTCTCAACACTTATCTAGACATCTGCAGCAGAATCTATACTGTACAAATCAAGAGATCATTTTATTGACTCTAAGTATAGCCTAGAAAGCCAAGAGTGTACCTGTCTTTTGAAAAGTCCATCCAAAGTGTCTGGATAGTTTATAACAGAATTCAGTCATGTGTTTTTGTGGAAATAAGAGGTTAGAGTTATACTGGATGTGATACATTAGGAGTTGTCTGAATGGGTAATGCAGTGCCTCTTACAGGAAACAAAAGCTGAGGCTACAAAGCTGAAATGCATGTAGTTTGAATATAGAGAAACAAACAAAAAAAAAATCCAGAAAGTTATTTATCATTAATATGATTGTCTGTTTTCTTTCGCCTTGTCGGCTTTTAGGAGTTCCTGTATGTAAAAACATGTTCCACAAACTACTTATTTGAGTACAGAGTTCCTTCTAATTGTAAAAAAAACTCTAGATGCAAATGTCTGTAAGGCACGTTTAAAGCAGAAAAGCTTTCAAACATCTCCAAAGTACAAAAGAAGATATAAAGGTACACTTCTCCTTTGTAAGGTGAGTCAAAAGTGATCAGAGTAGTGGCTTCTCCCAGTGTTTTCTTCCAAGGGCAAAGAAACAGAACATAAATAGGAAAAGATTACCAGCAGAGGTAAAGGGCAACAGGAAAAAAAAAGTGTTAAAAGCAAATGAGATGTTTCTATTCCTAAAATTCGGGTAGAACTCACTAAAGTATCCACAAAACAAGAACAGGTTTAATACGTCTGCTACTCATTAGACCAATAAAGCTGAATTTGAAAAAATTGTGTACACATATATTTTGCAAAAGATCTTGCACTATTGATGTAGTAGGAGCAGAAGGACAGTAACCTTCATTAAAACTAGGTTATGTGGTCATCTTGCACAGCTCTTGGCTGCAATGCGATGTGTATTTTCTGCAAAAAAGATTTCTGAGAGAGCACGACCTTTCTGAAGAATAGACTGGTATCCTGCAGAGCCAGGATCTGTGGTCAAGAATCAATACAGCCTTCTGGAGGTGTCTTGTTTGGTTTAATGGAGAGTGAGCAAAACAGCACGATGTGCGGTATAAATCCATAACACTATTCAAATGTCATTTAAGGCGCCTTCAAGGTTAACAATCATTGCTATCAAATAAGCTATCAGAATGGCAGGAAGCTTTCATTTGCTGAGAGGTCTAAGGTCTAATGCGGTAATTAAACCCAGAATACAAAATAAAGTGTTCTCATGCAGTGTACCAGTGTGCTGGAGAATTCTAATGAATAGTCAGCATTGCTGCTCCTCATGGTAATGAAACCTTCACTTGTGCTCCGGCAGCATTGTCTTCTTGTGCATACAGTGCATTAAGTGCTTTCCCCTGTTTCTAGGACCATTCAGTTGCAGTTTTCAAAGAAAAATTCACTAAAAATAAAATATAATCTTTTTTGCTTGTCACAACCTGTATCTGGATGAAGCACATTCATTTTTCAGCCAGTTCAGAGTGCTGGAGAGGTTGTAACATAGATGTGAAGAGAAACAGATGTTGCAGAACAGATCCCCTCAAATTTGTTATAGTATCTCATGGGTCTGAGTTTGGAAGTTTTGTGACTCTAAAGGCCTATACAACCCTGAAAACACATTAAATGCCTTCTCTTCCCTGGAAATCAGGGTTGCTTATGGAAAGGCTATGGAATAGCCTAAAAGCTACTACTGCTCTTTCACTACTTCCATTTTCTTGCAAAAAAAGAAAAAAAGAAAGAAAAAAAAACAAAAAACCAGAAACAAAAAGTATCTGCTATATCAATGGCTGTATAGGGGAATATTATGAGTAGGACTGCTTGGAGTATTCTCAAATTTAAAGCTGCTGGTAATAAACAAAGATATCTTCTGTAAAGGCAAGTCCAAACTGCTGGCTGCCCAAGAGGTGTCAGTGAAAGCAAGGACTGGTAGGGTTCTCCTCTGCCCAAACTCCAATCGTCACATTCACTGAAGGTCCAGTAACAGGAGGATATGGGATATTATGAAATGCTTAATATTTTAAGGCAAAGTACCAGTGAGTACCACTGAGCCTTTGCTGAGTCTTGTTTCACTGCCTATCATCTTTAAATGAATAAATTGGGCTGAATTTCCAGAGCGCCAAAAGCCTGGCTGCAACCTCCAGGAGAACCACGAAGTATTAGAAATTATTTTTCAGAGCTAGGCAGTGTTATTCAACAACAGAAGGAGACTCTAAAAGGATTTCTGAACCTGAGATTTGGCCTCGTAGACCTAAAAATGCAGATCATATCCAGACACAATTAACATAAAAGCTTCTGTGATTGAATAATTGAGTACATCCCTATTGCAAACTAGAAGAGGGCAAGGAGAAAGCTCAATCATGGGATCTCTCATCACCCATTTAATTGCTTAATTGTTAGTTCATTCCTGGCTCTGGTCACATACAGAGGACTTGATGCAGCAACTGGTTTTGCTCACAAGACTGGTGAATATCAGACCACAGTCTAACATATACCCTGAAATACAGCACATCAAGAAAAAAAGAACTTTCACATTTCTGATCTTTGGCTTAATAAACTGTATTTGCCTTAGGTTCTAAATCACAGCATTATTAATTATTTAGTTCCTCAAGAATTTATTAAAAAACAGGGAAAAAATTACATTATACTGGACCAGATGTACTTCCTTGAAGGAAGCAAAGTCTCAAAGTTGGAGAATGTTAAGGTTTTAGAGTAAATGATTTAATAGTCTCTTAACTGTGGAATACACAGAGCAATAATTCTGACAAAAGGTGACATCTTTCTCGGGCAGCTATCAAATTGATTGTGCAGATTAAATACGTGCTTCAAACTGTATGCATACAGGTACTAAAAATCACAAAGTACTGCTGAAAATGTCCAAAATTATCCCTTGTGTAACTCTGTTGAAGGCAGGAGAATGACGCCTGAGAGACATTTCTCACATTTATAGGCAGGTTTCCATCTCGGTGACAGCAGAACAAAGGCCCCTGTCAGCAGGAGCTCTGCCAAAAGTTTTCATAGAGGGTGAGCAAGTGGAAGGCATACACACAAGAGCTCCACTACTGACTAATTCAAGCCCAAAAAGACTCTGAAATAGAGTTGGTAGAAAAGGTTCAACCTAGTGCCTCTTCCCTACATGTGAGAGATCCCCGTGGGATCCCAGGTGGGTTTTAAGGCTCCTCTCCTGGTGGGCTTTAGAACCATTAGTGCAACCTACAGTATTTCCATCAATTCCATACACGCAAATGCCATGATTCAGATCAGCCATGTGCTGGCATGAGGGAAAGAAAGAAATAACTGATCAAGACATTAAACTATCCAATATTTTTTATACAGTTCCCCTCCTCCATCCATCTCAGCTAAGACACATTAAAAAGAAAATGTAAACTAAAAATGGAGCTGTGAGTAAAATAAAGGACACATGAACTTGTTTCATAATATTTGAGCAACTGACTTGCAATTTCCATCTAAAGATTTCTGATGATGCCTGATTTTAAGTGATCATTAGGAAGTTAAGAATAACAAAATGCATACACATCCAGCATTGC
Organism: Manacus vitellinus; assembly: GCF_001715985.3. Lineage (NCBI taxonomy): Eukaryota > Metazoa > Chordata > Aves > Passeriformes > Pipridae > Manacus > Manacus vitellinus. The sequence goes on along the minus strand of NW_021940208.1, from coordinate 45,117,631 downwards.
TTCCATTGTATGAGAAGGTATTGTTCCAATGAGAGGAAATTATTTCTGGAATGAATTGGTAACTTAAAAAAACAGATGGAAGTATGATGACAGCAACTACTATACTTGCTTTTGCCTTGCTCTGTTCTTGCCTTAATAAGGAAATTGCTGCTGAGCACTGAGACAACTGGCCTCTCTTCCTGTCTCCTTCACCTGAAGATTACAGCACAGACTGAAATTCTTAATGAGTCCTAGAGTGGAAAAGAGAAAGTAAAAGTGTACAGACATATGGATTCCTCACGAGCAATGGAGATACTAGAAAATGGACATTACACATTACTGTATTTAGTAAGACAACCAATAAGAGGAAATGAATAGCAAAAAAAGTTTGGTTGTTTTTTGTTTTTTGTTTTTTTAAAGTACACCTGGGAAAACACAGTATTTCAATGGATAAATAAAGAGCTGGTTAACCATCACAGTGGCTAATTTTCTTTTTCTCTTGTCAGTCTTCAACAGGGAGAGAAGAGTTGCATGCCCTCCTAAAGACATTTTTCAGGAACTGATCCTTGGAAACTTAAATCTCTAGGGAGAATCCTAAGTGCAGCAAATCACTGAGTGCAGATCAGATATTTGGATAGGTCTGTATAAAGGTTATTCACTATAGATTCGATTATGCCATGAAGCCACAAATATTCAGAACCAGGGAAAAAACCTTTTTTCCACTGCAGTGAGTATATAGAGTACCACAGACTACAGAGTCAATAGTAGAACATCTGCTTCTTTTTAGAAAAGTATGCAAACAAAACATGGCCTACCATGCAAAAGAATATTAAAAATCACAATCTTGTGAGAGAGTCACTAATCAAATAAATAAATAAAAAAATTCCTGTGCTATATTAACTCAAGACATTCTATAAAAAGGACTGTTCTTCTGAAAGAGACAGTTGATGTCAATATGCTAAGTAGATCTATTCATTAGTGTACTGCAAGAGAAAGCTGACTAAATAGTTGAAGCCTGCAGGTGATCATTTCAGTTAATGAAGTATGGAAGACTGTAAACGTCACATAGATCTGCAATAGTTAGGAGACTGAATGAGAAACACTAATTTCTGGTAAAGTAAATGATCATTTGTATCAGGAAAAAAATGCCTAATCCTTCTAGTTTGAAACAGGACATTTATCTAGAAAGTACATTAACCTTATCAGTGAACAACATATGTAAGCTTAAAATAGAAGTATATTTTGTGGAATTAAGAAGTAGTGGTATGACTGTTTGTTTTACAAAACTTCAGTGGAATTTCCAATTTCAGCAATTTTTAAAAAATGCAATAGAGAAGAATCTGAAAGATTCAAATTTCATAGTGGTTTTTGTTCCAATTTTTAACCTGTTAACAAATCTTTCACTGACATTGTTTGCAATAGAATTTTTTTGGCAATCAAATTTGCATGCTTACCAAGGCCCTTTTTCCTGTAGCTTGCTTTGGTTCTTATACATACAAAGATGTAAGTGTAAGATATGACAAATGGGTTTGAAATCAAACCCCTTATATCTTCTGCATTTTATTAGGAAAGTGATTAGGAGAAAAATTTACATAAAGGAAAACTACTCATTAAGAAGTGAGAGCTGGAAATAAACACCAATATTGCAAATGTAAGTTCCAAACATCCAATGTATGCAATGCTACTGAAGCCCCTACTGTTCCCATCCCTTTAAAAAAAAACAGCTAAGAACATCACATATAGCTTTATGAGACTTTAAGTATTTCATTAGAACGTTCATGTTTTATTATCTCAGTGAATGTAAAAACCCCACACTGTTGAAGCAGCTATTCATATACTGTGAGTTATTTTAGTAATATTCGGAGGGATCTAGCCAGGTCAGGGGACTCATATTTCTGTATCTTTGAGAATTCAAACACACAGATGATCCACCAGAGCAAGTCTTAGCATTAGAGTCTCTGGGGCACATGTTTTAATAGATTCCCATTCTGAAAACACTTTTATTCTTTCTCTGCAGTGATAAAGAAAATATAAAAATTTAATGTTTAGCATGAAAATCTGTTTGTTAAAAGTGCCTGTCTCTTTCAGCTATTACTAAGGAAGCCTAGGGCAGATATCCTCCTCATTTAAGAATATCAAGAATATTCCTAAAGCTAGGTGTGATGAAAACTGCTATTAAGACAACAAATAGAGGAGAAAGGTAAGTAAACCAAGTCATATATTTTCAAGGCTTATCTCCAGGTACTCTGAACTCCAGTATCACTGATGATCTAGGCAGTCCTCCACATCATGTTAACTTGGTGGGTGATCATGCATTTACGACAGGTGATCCAAGGACATAAAACCTGTTGCCTAGAAGTCCCAACATGGCTTGTTTTACAACCACACAGCAGTACATATAAGTGTAAACTGTATGAGAAAGTAGGGTCTAGAAATTAGCAGAAACAATTGAATCTTCAACAACAGGGGAAAGAAATTTGGGAGGTAAAGTATTCTTCCCCCAAAACCATATTTAGACAAAATTATTCTAAGACTGAACTCTTACATTGACTTCTACATCAAACAGTACTTCAGATTGAACAGGCTCTCTTCCAGTTTTTAGTGTCAAGTAAGCAAATCTCTGTTCTATCTAAATGGGTGCATATAGGTTGCATGCCAGGACAGATCAAATTGTGCAGAACAATCCCAAACAGACTGCTCATATTGTGCATTGCTATCAATATCACCTGCCCTTCTATCTATACCTTCACAGAGCCTGCTAGTCCCACTCAAGGCATGACTAAAACCTGTTTTTCTCATGTCCATCCATCAAATGCAGTGACAGCATGATCATAACCTTCCAGTGGGCTTTTACAGGAATTGCAGAAAGAAATCCCTTATGGGAAAAGGTTACACATGGATGGGTGGTGATAAGTAGAAGCACGCTTGCTGCATAAGGCTCTCTTATGCCAGAGAGCGCTCAACTGGGACTCTAGAGCTGAGGCAAGGTCAATAGGGATATCAGGTCTAGAAAAGCAACATTTCTTCACTCTCCAGCTAAGCAACTTTTATCTGAAAAAAAATATGAAAAAATATGGAGATCTACAATGCCAGTGCAAAGTCACTGCCAAGGTCAAAATCATAATTGCAATAATCTTGACTGTGCTCTGTCCTTTATGTTACTATTATGCAGGTTCTTTTTACCCTGGTAAATTACCACACTTTCTCTCTATAATCTGGGATGCTTCAAGGAGAGCTGTAACCTCGCTATCTCCCTAATGTATCACTGTATGGATAAAACATTAAGAAAGAAAACAGTGGGATTCAGGGGCAGGGGAGGCTATCCCACTGGTTTGATAGACTCAAAAGGTTAATCTCCAGATACATCTTGTTCATTAGTCTAAATATAAATTTAAAACATCAATGTGCTTAAAAGTATCTTGTCAGTACCCATTAAGAATGTGCATTGCATATTTCAGACATCTTGATAGTAATAGGTGCTGAAAAGCAGGCACTGTTCATCTTTTTAATGAGTGGTTTTCCCTTTGAGTGCACTATGAAGCTATGATGCACCATAAAGTGACACTGGTAAGCCCTGTGGACATGCAAGAGCAACCCATTCCATGAAAATCAGGCAATTAAAAGGCGTAATGCGTGAGCATGACTTAAAAGTAGCTATTCTTTCAGGTCTTGATTGCAAGCCCTACTTCTTCACACTGATATACAGGAGATGAGAAGGTCTAAGAAGACCTTTCTAATACTGGCCACCTACATTGGAATGTGGACAGCTGAAAAAAAAAGAGCTACTGTAAGGCTATTATTCCACCTCTGATACATAATACACTTTTTCACATCATTCTGCTAACATAGCTACACTGTGAAAGTAAATATTCTTCAGCAGAGATTAATTGCATCTGTCTGTTAAGGACAAAACTACAACTATTCTGCTAAACAGCCCTGGGCCCCAGGCCATGCAGTGAAGAAACTGCTTGGTCAGGCTGGAAGTACAGTGGCCTGCAGTCCAGTACCACTCGCTCAAGCCATGTCTTTGTGCCTGTTAGAAATAATTGTCTGAGCTTTAAGTTGTTTCAGTTTGAATACCTGAAATAACAGGAAGGCTGTCGCGCAATCTGTCAGCACAGAGTGGTGTACACAGCATGCTGCTACAGGAATGAGAGATATGGCATCAGAACATACGGTGTGTTTCAAAGTACATGGCCCATTGGGATAGTGTAGAGGACTGTGTAGGGCAGAAGAAACCAAGCCTGACATGGTCCTGTCTGATGAATGATTTGCCCTAAGAGCAAAGCACCTCCTGATCTGCACTTGGGTTCATGTTGGAAGGAGGGAACACTGGTTTGCTTCACTAGAGAGCCTAAGAATTAAGCAACATAACTACCTCTTCACAAAGAAGTATCTGATTTATTTGACATTGCCAACACAGCCCAGGTGTCCTTTTCCTGAAGCTGCAGGAACCGGTTATGTACATAATGCATCTGGTGTGCCAGCAGTTCTGTAAAACGCGAAGGCAGAAGTAGAGGGTTGCACAACTAAGGTCAGATACAGCAGCAGGGGAATGGTGCCATGGCAGTGAAGATTGCGGTTGCTGGTAATGATGGACATGAGCTTCACCCGACAGTTCTAACACTGCTCACACTGTTATTGCGGAAGTGCCATCTCCTGTTGTTCTTAATCACATCATATGGGAGTGAGCAGTTCTGCTCCCCTTCAGGTGGCAGCCTAACTGGGAAATATGAACATGAATACCAGTAGTGATCATCCACTACTGTTTATTTTAAAACATAACTACCATGAAAACAACTCAGTGTCTCTAACAGAGATATTCACAGTGCGCAGTAACACGAGCAACTGCATTCTACTTTCAACATGGGGAACAAGATTGCCAAGCCTTGAGCAGGATGTACTTTCTATATGATGTTATAAAAATACTGTGATGCAAAATAATACTTTAAACTGAAAAGAGCTTTTGCCTCCAATGTGCATGTGTGCTTGTACACACCTGAGTAAGGGTAATATTAGCAGGATCACAAGAGCACTATGTGGGGCTCTGGTAGTCCCCCTCACAGCCAAGAGCTGTCTCACTTGACTCTATTGCTCCTCTTCAATGGATGCTAACCGTGACTGGCATGGGCCAGACCACTCTGCATTCCTCCACTCAGGAGTTGGGAATGCTTTGGGAACATATACATTTAGCCTTGTAGATGTAGCCTACAAATGGCAACAGCTGAATGAATGAACACACAAAAGGTAAGCCCAGACTCATGATGACTTGGGAATGTCAGATAATGCTTTTCATATGTTTAGAGGTTTCTCTTTTCTTCTCCCATTACTGCTTTGATCAATTAACACTAGGTGAGCTCATTGCTCACTGAGGAATTGCTGTTCACCAAAACCAAACACAGTGGATAACAGCAACATAGCTACATTTTTGCAGCTGTTTGCCACAGAGAGTTTGGAACAGAACTAAAAAAACCCACAATAACCATTCCTACAATAACTGATGGCTAGCAAATGAATGTTGCTTGTCCTTTGGAAGATCATGTAATTTAAATTTTAAAATAGTTATCATCTTCAACTTTGTTCCAAGCTTTTTTCTGCCTTTGACTGCACCTCCTATTGCTGTTCCATAAACTGCCCTCTAGGCTATCAATAACATCACAAGAAAACTCTGCTACTGCCTCTAGAAATTGCTTAAAACCCTGCAGATGAAAGAAGGAAGGAAAATCAGAAGAAAAGCAGAATGGAAATGCATGCCTTAAAAGCCAGTGGTTGAAAGAAATGTTTTAAATAATGCCTAGGTATAAAAGGAATCAGTCCATGCCTTGTGGAAATATCCAATTGAAAAGTGCATATTAATTCTTTTTTATTAATAAAGCAACTAAGAGGAAAAAAAATTAGTGCCTGAATCTTTGTAATTGATCAGATGCAGCTGATAATTTAATAAAATACTTGGGACTGTGTACTTCTGTCTGGACGAGAAGATTTGGCATATTAACGTTATTAAGAGTTTATGCTATAAGAGATCATTGCTGGGCAGGAAATACATCCTATGAACAATAATTATTTTGTGTATCTGGAAACTTTTTTCTTTTCTTTTTCTTTTTCTTTTTTTTTTTTTTCAGATGAATGACAGTAGAAACTTAGTTTAGCTACAGTTTTTAGATAATTTATATTCATTCAGCAGTATTTCTATAACACTGCGCTTTTCAGGTGTCCTGGTTTCAGTTACTTTCTCAGTAGCTGTTACAGTGCTGCGTTTTGAATTTGGAATGAAAATTGTGTTGATAACATACTGATGTTTTGGTTTTTTGCTGCCATATTTATCCTAAATCAAGGTCTTTTTTTTTTTTCCCTTCTCTCATGCTCCGCCAGTGAGGAGGTACACAATAGAAACAGGAAGGGAGCATAGCCCATAGCTGGCACAGATGACCTAAACTGACCAAAGGGATGTTCCACAGCATAGAACATCATGTCCAGTGCATAAACTGGGGGGAGCTACCCAGAAGGAGGGCCAATCTGGGTTCAGGAAGGGAGGTCTGGCATCAATCAGCAGGTGGTGAGCAATTGCATTGTGCATCACTTGTTTTTCCTCTTTTATGATCATTATTGTTATCATCGTTTCCCATTATTTACTGTATTTTACTTTGCTTTCAATAATTAAACTGTTCTTATCTGAACATAAAAATTTTACTTTGACCCTCTTCCCCATTCCACTGGGGTGGGGAAGAGGAGAGAGGAGGGGTTGAACCAGTGGCTGCATGGTGCTTAATTTCATCTGGGCTTAAAGCATAACATCAGGAAACAAAGCAGTGTTTAAATTCTGAGACTAAGCCTGATAGTGAATCTATTTAAAATCCCCATTTTGACAAAGTATTAAGAAGAATGGGTAAGTTAGTTGGTATAAATGCACATAAATGCACTGCAACTGTCAATTTATGTTGACTCGAATAAATGGTATTAATGCCACAATAAGATCCCATAAATTTAGCATACCGAGTGGTTACCAAAGCAACATTAACTGGGAAAGAGAAACACAAAGGTCTCAAAACTAATTCTAGATGACCATGAACTTAAGGTCTTTGAATCCACTGTCTGACTTTGTATCTGAAAAAACTTTTTTAGGTATGGCTTTTAATTTTCATACTCATCTACGGTTTTTAATTTTCTTTCTCTGAGACATTTGCAAGAGAAATCCTGGTGAGAAACTGCATACTTATAAAGTGGATCAAAATTCAAGGATTGATTTCACTTAGAATAAATAAAATACATTTCTCAAACACTTCCATAACACAAAACATTAACTCTATGTGAATTACAGAGTACTGGTGACATGAGCTTTAGAAATTGTATCTTTCCTTACAGATATCTTTCACATCCAATATACAGTGTCTGGTAAAAAAGGATTTCCCTTACTCCCACTCTTACCTTCAAAACACAGAGCAAAACTGTTGTTTCCACTTTTTGAGCAGCACCAGTTCTTTCAGGATAAATGTCCTCTGCATTTGCAACTGGATGAATTTATCACTGTCAGTCTCTTCTCAAAATTAACATATCTTCTTATGTCTTTTAAGTTCATATAATGCATTATTCAAAGCAAGGACCAGATTTTTCTCTTGTATTCAAGATGTCTATTACACTTCAGGAAACACAGGAGCAACAACTGCTTTCATACCAAATCAGATGCTTACACTGTCAAACCAGGATGTAACAACTTAGCTGACAAATTTGCTTTAACGAACTTTGATGAGATTTGCTCTGGAGTTAAACACTGTAAGAAAAAGTCTATTTACCAAAACAACCTGTATTTTACAGCAGTGAAGAAAAATTTGTCACCAGACCTTTAGCTTCTGAAGAGCTGTAGATTTTACTGTTTTCTGCAAGTTTTCAGTAAGACACTGTGGGCTGCTAGCATAGTCGCTACACAAAACAAGATTGGTTCTCCTGGGCCACACTTCCATAAATTTTATTCATGACAAGAGCAGAAAACGCAACAAAGAACAGTCTAGGGAGACATATTAGGAAACAATAAACATAGTATTAGAAAGCTTGCAAAAGGAGAATTACCCACTTTGAAGACCACAGCTTCTGCCATTCTGCATCCACCTTCTATTCGAAGCCAAATAAATTCTCCACGACAGCTCCTAATGGCCTTCACAGTTGTTCATTGAACTTGCCCTCAAATTACAGGGTAATAAAGGCATAACAACCCTTGACTGACTAAATGAGGAGGTGGGTCCTCTCAGTAAAAGCCCATCTTTCATTATTTGCCCTTTTCTTTTGTTCATCCAGTGAAGTAATATTTCACAACTACAACTTACAACTAAATCACTAACAATTAATGGACTAATATATCTGTATTCTGTTTAAATCATTCTGTGAAGCATCACTGTGGTAATGCTCCAGAGCTTGGTTATAATACATTTAAATGTTAGTAATAACAACAACCCATACTTCAATTAAGCATACTGAGGTACTTGGTATTACTATCCCTATAACATCAGGCTGTGAGACTTCTTTTTCCAGATCATTAAAATTTCTGCACAACATATAATTGCATTTCTGTCGAATGCCACTTTTCCTATTCATTTGTTATTAGCTTGTTAAATTTTGGTCTCCCTCACAGGGGGCCACCTACATATATCCTGAATATTTGAGAATTACATCTGTTCCAACCTGCTTTCAGCTTGACATCCTTGCAAAGAGGAATATAATATATAGTTCATACAGACAAAAATTTGCCTGGATAACCATATTGCTACATGTGAATTTCTGCCAAAAATAACTATTAAATTCAGAACAAAGCCTATCTTAATCTGTTCTATTTTCACATATGCAAGCTTTTTTAAAGGACTTTGAGTGCAATGAAACTGGGGACCTGATCCTCCTAAACTCTGAAGTCAAAGATGATGTAACCAGTTTCTAAAGGACTGCTATCCACTGCACTTCAACATCACTTCTAAAAGGCTGTCACTGCATTGAGCACCAGGAAAAACTCAAGAGATGTTCAAGGCAACCACATAGCCTCTAATCTCACTGGACACAACAATATTCTTGCCTCAGCTGTCTTAAACCAGTTTTCCAAAAGTGGTGAAACTCTTTTAAAATTGTTTAAATTTGTATTACACAAGTTTATGTTTTTATTGCCTTACAGTATACAGGAGCCGAGTTATTGTAAACCAAAGACAATCCAAACATAAGTTAAAATCAGTAGTCAGGGAAGTTGAATAGACAGAGGGTTAAAATCATCACCAATTCTTCATATGAAGAAAGGAACCTCCTTATGCACACTCCTTGACACAGAAAAATAATGGAGATGCCCATCTCCTTCCCTCCAGGCATCCACTAGATGTGATCTTTCTATTTTTTACTATCAACAGCTTGACAGGAAATTTAGAAAAGGAAAACCTAAGTTGCATGATTCCTAAAATGGAAAACAACCTGAGAAATCATCTATTTCACTAAGCCGTGCTGATGTTGATTCTGTTTTCATGTTGATGAAGTCAACACGTTGATGTTGATTTCATTTACCCATGCAGATCATTGATTTTATCACATCCTATGCATATAAACAGGAATGAGAGAAATTAAAAAGTAAGTACACGTTCTATCTAATAACTTTTGTGTTTTCCTCCAATTAGTATGTGAATAAAGATATTTTCTAGGCTTTCTACAGTTAATATTGTATTACCAGTTCTCCCTTTTAAGGGTGAAAACTAGAGCTGTTGATAGTTTGAGATGGGCAGATTTTCACACATATATGCTCCCTTCCACCTAGACACCTCAACTCAAGTAATTTACAAAGTTATTTCATTCTGTCTTTGGAAACTACTTGATGTATGGTATAAAAATAATTCTATGAGAGCAAGTCTATTCAATTTCCTTTTTCACTTCCTCTGGTTTTGTTCTGTTTTTTTCTTTTATTTTATTGGTTTTTTGCACAAGAGTAACAGGGCTTGTTATATCAACTTTGTGAGGAAATTCAGATTTCACAGAAGTAGTTTCTTTCATTGGTAGATGCTGATCAGCTTTGTCACTGGAATATGGATATAGCTTTTCTCATTGCCTTGTAAAATAGAGTCTGACACAGTTTACAACCAGCATAGTATGGTGGGACATTGCTTTGTAATTTACAGTTCTTTCCTGCTGACTTTGTAACTGTTTATCATATATTAACGTTTTTAAAACACCTTGCAATTAAAATACCACTTCCATCCTACTTTCTATCACATGAAATTGCATGAACAAAGAAGATAAAATTGCCCCAAATTTTCCACACACTTCTCTTGTAAGTAAGTGTTAATGGTGTTAAGGAGTATAGACTGGATTATATGTACTGGTTGATCTTGTTATACTGACTGTAAGACAGTGTGTTGTAAAATGTACATATGTTGGTTATTAAGACATTTTGACAAGTTCTACGTACATGACAAAATTTATAAAAAAACCCCAAGCCAACAAAACCAACAGAAAATATGAGTCGTTAGAGGGCATTTTTGAGTCAGTACTGAGCAAATGCCCAGATTGATGCTCTCTGTTGCTGGAGGCAGAGTCTTTCATGTCAAATATGGAATTGTGATCTTCATTGCTTATAACTGGAGAGTCCTATGATATTTTTTAAGGAATTCAGGGAAAAAAAGGTCCAGTATCCTGGCAATACTCCAGTGCTAGTAATTACATTATATCCTATTTTTTTTATCTTTATCTCATTTTTAAGACTTACGAGAATAAAAATCCAAACCCCACTGTTCTCATGCTGCTCATATGAAAGGATGTAGTGCTTCTATTTCAAAAATAGACTGTGAGAAGGACCTTCAATAGCGCTTTGGGGCAGTACAGGAAAATGTGAGGGTTTTTTTTTAATCAAGAAGAGAAAACCTGGTTGTTGGTTTTTATTCCTATAACATAGAGACATTACTCATTTTCTTTAAAAAATAGCGTGTATTTATCATAGCAATCCAAAGCAGCAGAAGTAAATAAGATTTTGCAGATGCTTCATAAAAATAATGTACCCATGCTAGGTCTGGTGATTCCCAGAAAAGATTCTATTTTGCTGTATTGGTTAAAGTGTTTGCCAGTTCTTAGAAAAAGTATATTCCTGAGATTCAGGTCTTTATTGATGTTAATGTAATGAAAATGCTGTGGATAGTAACCTTAAGAGAGCTGGCAAAACTAAATTTGAGTAGAAGATGGAAATCTTCCTTTGTTCAGCTCCTTTTAGGGCTACTGTATCTAGTGGATATTTTTCTTTACTGCTTGTGTGGTTTCAACACTTCTGCTGAAGCATTTTGTGCTTTCCACCAACCTGGATTTCTGCTACAATTCTCTAGAAACTAGTGAGAGCAAAGAATTGTGCGACATTAAAACATACCACTTCAAGCAGCTGACAAATTTCTCAGTAAAAATTTGGACATTTTTCCTTGAGGAATATAAAACAAAAGAAGAAAGGAATTGGGAGGCAGAACTATACTACAGCTTTGGGTTCAGAGTCAAAGGACATGCCCTGGCCTGAAAGATACCTTAATGCTGCTGATGAAATGATCCACACTGTCCACATGAATGAAGGATCCTGGTCAGTTTTCACCCTGAATAAAATCTGACACCTTTCAGCATTCCAGATGGTATTACCCCAAATGCTAGAATTACAGAGAGATGATGTGTCCCTTCTTTACACGTGTGTCAGCAATGAAACACCTCTAAGTCTCTTTGCATCCTGCACAGGTGGAAGTGTTGGGGTAGCAGGGAGAGCCCTACCTTGCTACAAGAGATACTGCTACTAGAATCAGCAGAAAAGCACTGAAAAGTACAAAAGACTACAGAAAGAGAGTTCTACTTTGTCACTTCTAGTTAGCTGTTTCTGTCCTGAATTATTTTTAATGGGTTCAACTCCCACCCTTTTGCTTCTTGTGTGTGTGTCTGTATTATTTGAGAGCCATAAGGACATAAAAGTCATCTGGGTAGCTTCCAGCCCCTGAGAAGATAAAAAATGCATTTTTAAAGCAGAACAATCTGAAGCTTGTTATTCTAGAGGTAAATTGTTAACCTTTTCACTATGTAATGGTTCACGGACTTGAGGAAAAGAATAGGATGTGGATCACAGTTCCTTTTATTTTTCTTCCTTTATTCTTTGGAGATTCAATTCACCTCAGATTAAATGGCAGTACTTTCTTTGTCATTAAGTTTTCCAAAAATAGAGCCTAGGGTTTAAATATCATTTACATCACAGTCAAAAGAATAATCACATAAATAAGAATTTATGAATAATTAATCACAACTGCTATTACATTAGCAAAATACTATTTTTAATTTATGGGGACCACAATGGCATCTCTACCAACCTGGCAAGGGGCAAGCAGCAATTAAATAAGCATACTGACTAACTGATGAATCATTGTATAGGCATACAAAAATGGACTGATGGATTGATTAACTGATGAATCTTTTCACTGTGATCATGCCACAGCATACCTGAATGACAAGGAAACTTGAGTTACAGACAGTGTCCTCAACCACAAAAAGATGATAAAACTCTCACAAATATAGAGAAGTATTGTTAATGCTATTTTCACCGAAAGGGAATTATTTTGCTCCCAACAAAAAGGATGAAATCTAAACCCTGTCGCAGCTGCTATAATCTGCTGAGCGCTTACAATTCAACGGGGAGAAAAGAGCTCTGCTGAAGTGCTCCGGTAATGATCCTTCTGCCTGAAGAGTAAGTGAAACTTTCAAAACACTCAAAATGTGCCCATTTTTACATTCCCGATAGCGAAAGAAAACATAGTGTTTTTCTTCTGAAAATGTCAGATAAGATATGTGCTCTGGTTTTGTACCTTTTTTCCTTGTTTCCCTACCCAGATGTCTAATTCATACAGTTCCATGGAAACGGAACAACTGATTGCAACAAGTTAAAGACTGGGGAGAAGTTACAAAAGGGAATTCGAAGCAGCAGCTTTTGATTTTGTCTTTCTTTTAGGTAGTAATGTGAAACTGATACTTAAAATGCATTTAAAAGCAACTGAAGATAAAAGTATGGATCTCCACTTTTCTATGATAAATTAGGCTGGTATTTCAAAGGAAGATATTGCAGATGAAGGCAGCTGGAATTTTCAATCAAATTTCAGTTCTCATTTGGCTTACAGACACAAAGCTTTCCAGAGACATGTGGTGTTGCTTTTAGTAAAGATCGAATCACTTGTGAAAGGGAGCACACATACACCTACATCCACTAAGCAGGTGGTCACAGAGCTCCTATGTGATGTTTGAGACAGGTTGATACTGTTGTTCTCCCTGATTCAGACACATAACTTCATCTTTATATTCTTGTATTCATTCCGAAGATACTGGGTTTACTCTGATATAGTACTGGGAAAATCTCTGAAATACAAGAGATGACATAGGACTCCAAAAATTGTTTCCTTTCTTGCTTTGCTTTCAAGACCTAAATACTGCACACAGATACAGAAAAATTTATATGCTTACAATCTGCTTTCTATTCCCAAATTATCAATATAGGGTATTATGAAAAAGAAATTCATGCTACGAACGTTCATCTAAACTCTATATAGGTTTATATATAAATCGTATATTAAAGACAGAACATATCTTTATTCTACAGTTTATTTAGCATTTGCATTTTATTTTGTTCCAGAACTCGAACTGATTAAGATAATCTCTTAATACCAAAAGATGTGCAGAATACCAGAACAAGAAAACAAATGCTATAGCAGAGAAGACAAAAGTTCAGGTATGAAGGAGAGGATGGAGATGTATTTACTTAGTCATCAGATCAAATGAGATGGAATAATATGGACAGATTCTAGGTCCATCATTTCAGAGTGTAATTGAAATCCTTCAAACATGTCTCTTAAAACCAGATGTCCCTTCAAACTCATGTAGACCATTTTACTCCAATACCTACATCTATATCTGGAGATCAAGGAGAGTCATACAACCTAAATGAAGCGCTAACAGAGAGGTAGTTGGGATATTTCCACTATTGTCAACAGGGAGGAAGGCAGTGTTTTGCAAACAGCACTTAGATCTTCATCAGCTCACTGTCTGGAGATGTGCATCTGGTTCCATTTTTTATGTGGATAGCTGAGGGCCACAATATTTCCCATCTGGCAAACTTCTGTACAGTGTTTGATCACAATCCCAGAGTCAGTCCCAGATCAGCTGAGGTTGGAAGGGACCTTTGCAGATCATTTTGTCCAATCTCAACGGTGTTTCGTGCATAGGTTTTCAGGTAGGTAATGCTTTGGTTAAATGACTTGGGAATGAAGTGCTGTTGTCAAAGCTCTATTTCCCAGACAGCTGGCACATCTCCCGAGCAGTTCCAGGGAAGGAGACTGCTAAAGCAGAAGATGCAGGGCAGAACAAACCCTGGCCACTTTCCTGCACAAAGGCAGGTGCCAGGCAGATATGGGCATGGTGGTTCGACATCTCCGCTGGATGGTAGGAAAGCCTTCCTATTGCTCAGGTAGGGAGGGTGATTAAAGAAATGCAGAGTGAAGCAGAGGCAGCAGGCAACAAAACAGCCAGGCAGGAGAATAGAATCTGTGAATAAAAGCACATCTCCTTACCATACAGTGCTTCAGTAACATTACTTTGACACAACCCTATTTATTTCACAAAGGAAGTACAAAGAGAGATTCAACCTCATTGTCAGTTTCTCCTCTAACACAAAGGATCTTCAGGACTCTAATTACTAGCTAGTTTCTCACATCAAGAAAGAGAAATGCTGGTAGGAGACATGGAATTTATTTTTAAGAAGATAAAACTGTCAGCAGGTTTTTCTGATGAACCACAAAAGAGCAGATGCGAGCATGTTCAAAAAACTCCAAAACAGACACAGTAATTTTAAATAAGACTAAAAGACAAGAGGTGCAAAAGGGGATCAAAGCAGCATCTGGTGGTTTTTGAGAAAAAGAGAAGCTGATTTTAAAAACACCGTTAAACCTTTGTTGGATTAGCTGTTATCAAATGCTTCAGTAGAAAAGCATCAGAGGAACTGATGAAGTGACCAGCAGCCTGCCTGTCATAAGTTGAAGTTTTCTGTGAAATAACCAATGCTAGTCAAACTTTTGTTCTTAATTTGCTAATGGAAGTGACCGAGAACTTGAATTTCAAAGCTCAGAAATCATGTTTCACAAGTACAGTGTAAGTCAGTCAGCTGGATACAAAATTGAGCACGCCATAATTCTTTAACAGATTTTATATTTATAAAAGACATCTATTTGTAATATAATGACACTCAAAGGAAGAGACACAAGGCTGTTCCAACTGAAACATTCTTTTTTTTTTTTTTTCTTTTGCCAGGGGAAGAGCTTTCTTTGAATCACAGCCAGAATGAATGGATGTAGGGAACAGGAATGGGGTTCCTAACAGTCACTCCTAATCAACTAAACATGTTAGACCTCTGGGGCACAAGGCTGTCTCCAAAAACTTGCCAATACTACGCAGATCTGGCACAATCCTTGTAATAGATGCTTCAGTCTAAGTAGATAATTTGAGTTGGCCAAAGCCCAAGCAAGAGAATGAAACTGCTGTCAGGCAAGATAAATTAATGCAAAGGCATACTGACAAATTCAGTATGGTATACCCACTACCAGCCTATGTGCGTTCAAAGAATTAAATGAAGAATTACTGGATGACTTGTTACTTTTAGCCTGGTTAGTATGCCTAGACAAAGCTAATGTACACTGGCAAGCAACATATTCAAAAATTACGTGAGGCTCTTTACCCATCTTCAAACTGAATGGAAATAGACATAATATGTTTCAAAGCAGTGATTCACGTGGACTTTGCCCACACAAAACAAATACTGAGGTAGTACAAATAGACTAGAATCTGCAGATCGTTCCAAAAATGTGGAGCTTTATATGATTCTAGTGTCACTAGTGCAGATTTGACTTGCCATTCTACATCAATTTCTACACAGACTACATATGATCAGCAGACAAAATTAATTCCTGAAGAGAACTCTTGTAGGTGCTTCTGGTTTGGCGTTCCTGCTTTTGAGACCTTCCTAGAGCTGAACAAATGTTCTAAGGAAGACAACACAAGAGTGAAAAAAACACAAGAAGGCAATGCTTCTTTACAATAAAAGACTGGTTTTGAGGGTGGGGTTTTTTCTTTTTAAAAAAAAACCTGTTTTGTTTGGGGTCTTTGGTTTGGTTTGGGTTGGGTTTTCGAGAAGAAAACCCAATACAAGTTGATGGTAATGCTTAAGTTATTACACTGCTTTCAGTGTTATCTATGTTGGAAGAAGCTTGGAGCTTCCCTTTCAAGAACTTTCTTGAGTCAGGAATCTTTCAAGGAACTTAACAGATGGTGTGAAATTTTACAGTGTTGCAGTAATGTAACAAGTTCAAGTGGGGTAATGCTAAAGCTTTAATGCTTCAATAGTTTCCCCACTGAACAACCACAAATACTGCCCTAAGTAGAAGACCAAATAATTCATCGTTGAAAGGAACACTTCTGCTCCAGAAGACGTGGCTACTTGTCTCAACAATCACAGAAAAGAATTCTCTTCCAAAACAAATGCAAGTGTACTGCAAAGTAGGGACACAAGAAACAAATACACCAAACCCACCAAGCAAACAAACAACCCCCCCCACTAATCTAATAGATTTGTTAGTAAATATCCAAAAAACCTCCACTTGGAAAACAGTCACTCTAAAATCTACCACGAGTAACACAATCAAACATTTCCAACAGTGACAGGAGAGTGTACTAGGAACATCTGCGTGAACTGCTTAATCCACTCTCAGATCCCCTGAAGTGTCTTAAAATTTGGCTTGACTTGCTCTAAAAGGTGTCTATCCAAATTTGATATGGAGAGCAGCTTTTTTGGTTTTCCAGAAATATTGAGCCAATGCTCAAGATAACTCCTGGTGTTTCATGCTAAAGACTCACTTTCTTGAAGGTCTTTTCATTTCAAATGCTATGGATATATTTTCTTTCTCCTACTTTTACAATATCATCAAGGCTCATCAGGAAGTTTTTGTAGAAATAGGGAAGAAGTGGATTGTTAGCAACTTCATATTGCCTGTCTTCTCTAAAGGCTTAACACGCGACAAATTGGAAGATTTGGATGCAAATTTGTAATGCTTTATCACGTAACACGAGACAGCTTAAAGCAGAACTAAACATACAGAAGTGTTATATAGGAGTAGGTGAGAGAATCCTCTGTTTAGGGTTATGGGTACTGCTGTATGTCATGAAAAAAGTGTGTGAACAAGGAAAGTTATGAACTTGTAATATGATTTAAAAATTGCTTCTAAGTCCTTCCAAAAGCCATACTCAGGCTTTAGAATAAACATATTTTTCTATTGCGTAAAAAGCTAACAGAAAGTAGATTATGAAGACATAGACTGTTATAATTAGCAGATTTTGCTGCATTCAAGGTTAAGGTTATTAAACACTAATTTACACAACAAGCTTTCAGACACTTTCGTCTATCCTGTCATCCCTATGCTACCTTATAATCAATAGAGATAAATTAGCTTCTCCAGAGGGTTATTAATTTTATTTTGTCTAAGAAATGTGAGATGCCTTAACTCCTTAAGACAGAACTGACGTAAGAAGAGCGATCTAGATCTTTCCACAACATGGCTCACAATAAAATAAACATTAACAGAATTGCTGAATTTGCACAGTGTCTGAGAAAAGAAGGGATTCTACAGAGGCTATCAAATGCCTCTGTGCTTTCAAAATTAGGTCATGTCCTGGAGTTTCAGGTCCCAGTTGAGAGTTTCATTCTCAGGAGTGCAATGCCACTGGGCATTCAGATTCAAATTCAGTTTCCAAGTTTGCAAGATAAATGAGTTAAGACTTCATGTCTAAGAACAAAATGACAAACTGACAGCCTGTTGAAGGTCTTTGGCAGAGATCTTTTATATGCACATATCAGATTAAGGTGTTTAATCAAACCCATCTATTTTTCAATTAAAACAATCTGCCCAACTAGCTCATAACAGATAGCCAGACACCTAATGGTGTAGCTAAGGTCACAAAGAATTTCATGGAAATCCTCCTCATTGAAAAAAATATTAAAATTAACAGGAGGATGTATTTCTCTTTTCTATATAAAGGACATTAAAGAAGCGTTTGCTTCTGACTTAGATCCTTACTGGTGTTTAACCACAATGTCATTCTCTACTGTGAAACTATTACATCTCAATGAGAAGCTTTGGAAGAAATTGATATTTCATTGAAGTTGTATATCAGTGTATGTGGTTCATTACAAAGTGAAATGTCCTCTTTTGCATTTAAATGGGCAAGGAGACGAAAACATTAAATTGCGATTCATTACAAACAAACATAAGACTGTCCATTCGTTATACTTTCTTCCCCTGACTCAGCTGGTGAGCAACCAAATCACTACTACAAGCTGGGTATACTTGCAAATCTGGTATCTTGATACCATTTGATAGATTTGTGCCTTTTCTATACTTACAGAAAGATGTTGATTTGCATCCTGCAGAGTAACTAATATTCTGTAGCTAATTGTGTGCACTGCCATGACAGAACATCTAAAGAAGGACATTACCACACATGTCTCAGAGGGAATAGGAGGATACTTCATTTATAGCCACCCATCTGTCTAGTCACAGCAGAATTACATACAAACACAATGCACAAATTACTATGTCCTTCAGGAACCACTCTCCCATCACAGCCTGGCTCTCTGCACAACTCAATTCACATACCAGTTCACTGTGTTAAAAGATTCTGTACGTTGTATGCTTGATGACAGGAATAGAAATTTGAATTAGAGAGTTAGAGGGGAGAAAACAAATGCAAAGCTTAATATCAACTTAAGGAGCAACAATTAAGCTTTAATTTTTTTCCCAGTACAGTATTTACATTGCTGATGTCTCCCATGGGGACACTCATGTGAATGTGAAAAATACTGCAGTTTTCAAGAGGTCTTGCCCAAATGCAGCTGAAGCAAAGATGAAGGTTCTGCTGCAGCATAGAAAATAAGTTTCTTTTCAGATTTAGATGATTTACAGATTTTTAACTGCAATTAATTGTTGAGAATATTGATAACTTATAATTCATCACAAACATGAAAGCAAAGGGAAGTCGTTATTGCACAGACTTCTCAGTGGCAAACTCAATTAACACATCTTCTTATAAAGAGTCAGAGAAAGCACTGTAATGTATAAACAAGGGACTCCACGGGGCATCCTTCCACCGTGCTGTAGATCACTGAGGTCCTGAAGCTAATGCTGACCAAGCTCCTGTGTCTGCACGAGGCAGCTCAGCATGATGCACGTGTCCTAACATAAATGTAACATTACACCTAAGACAGAATATTTCTCAGCAGGAAGAGAGTTTGGATATGGCATCATGCAAATACAGTTGCACTGCTTTTAAATTACTTAATTGTATGCTATATCCCATGATTCCAGTGCTTGTGTAAGATGTTGCCAGCTTCAGTATTTCTACAGTGGCTACCATTATGCAGTATAGTTACACAGTGCTGTCAATGCAAGTTTACATTAGGCTTGGAAAAATGTCTTTAATGCACCTTGAGATAATCTGTATTCTGAGCAACTGCTCTACCCTCAATTAAAAAAAAAAAAGTTTGTTCTGTACTATATGCTGACGTATTTGCTTTGGTGTATTTGCAAGTGTAGATATGTTTGTGGGAGGCATTTTCATGTTTATATTTCTGGCAATAAGTGTCTGATCAATTCCTATCAACTTATGTGGATTTCTGTTTCATACAGTTTTAATCTACTCCATCTCTTCTTCTGGCTGTTCAATTCAGACCAGATTTCTTCCATTTCTTTATGAAAAACTACTGCAATTTCATTCAAATATTATTACTCACATGATGTTACTCAGTGAAAACAGCTCAACCTAAGTATGCATAGCCAGAAAATAACACCCTCATTTTTGCTCATATTTCTGATATTTCCATGACTTTCAAGAAGTGACTGTACAGACTCATGAGTTATATCTCAAATTTTGTGCCTATCATGTGAGTCTTGTCAATGATGTTTGCTTAGAGAAAAAAGTTCTGTTCAGTAAGGAAAACTGTGTCTTAGTTAAAACTCGAAGGCACTAAAGCAGACTCTTGTTTCCCCTTCCCAATGGACAAATGGGGAGTGACAGAAAAAGAAGTTGCCCAAAGAAAACCCTTTATACTTTAGCTGAATGAACATTAAAAGACTATCCTGCATGCATCACTAAGGAGGTGGGGAATAGGAGATTTCCATATGCCTTGGGTGAGGGAGACTCAGGAATCTGTGTCAGGGAAAGCTGCCATAGGAAGGCACACTTTAGTTTTTGCACATCCCAACAGGGGAGCAAAGAAGACGTCTGACAAGAGGTGGGAAGGGTGAAAATAGAAGGGAAGGGGTCTAAATAGCACAGGGGGGGAAGGATGCACACATGGAGCTACTCGCCTTGGTGAAGGAATACCAAGGCGGAGAGAGGCTGGAATGGAGGAGGGAGGGGTGTGAAATGAGGAGATGCTGCATTTCAGCAGGATAAAACTTGGTGGTGAGTTAGAGGGATAACACATGAGAGCTCCAACCATATGAAGTAAGGAAGAAGGAGTGGAAAAAATCAATGCAAGGAGTTCTACCTGTGGGCAGTGAGCTTGAGCCTGCTTAGGAGAAGTTATCATCCAAATTACAAAATGTGAGACACTCTAGAAACATTTTGTATAAAATATTGCAGAACTAGGCCACCAAGATTTACCACAAGTCATTAGAAGCATAAATACGAAAAAAATCAATCATGGAAAAAGCCACATAGACCAGTGAATATATTTTGCACTAATTCAAAAGATTTTGGCACTTAAAGGAAAGGTTTGTACAGGTTTTAAAAAAGTAAGGGAGTATGTCCCTAGTAATAGTGAAGCATATGTGAGAGGTCCTTGTTTCAAGTACAGAATCTTTTACTCTTAGATCATGCTACTTCAGCAACAAAGCCACTTAGTGACACAGCAGCAAGACTGGGATCATCTATTAAAAAAAAAAAAAAAAATTACAAGGAGACTGGTCAGACAAAACAACACAAAGAAAAAACGCAACCAAATTTATAAGGGCCTTTGGACCAGAAACAGAGACACAGTTAATTGCTTAAATATATCACAAACATACTCTTAATTTAGGCAAACACATGTGGTAGTTCCTATCAATTTATACTCATATTCACTGGCAATCTTTCTGTTCTTTCTCTGGCATACAAGCTACAGCATTTCCCGGGCATATCAGCCAATTAGGAGGGGGTCAACTTTCCAGGTTATGTAAAACTTAAATTTTGCTCAGATTTAAAAAAAAAAAAAAGCTACTGTGTTAACTAAAATGGATGACAGCAAGGCATGCACTTAACCAGCATTCATGTCTGAGGATAATTCAGCTGTGGCATGTTACTAGCCTGTTTTTGAAGCTCAGTGTAGTAAATAGGAGCTTGCATTCCCAGAGGAGTAGAAGATTTGCAAAATATTTTTTGAGATAACAAATATTCCTTATGCAGCATTTAGTCACCAATCAACAGTTAACTGTTGAACTGTAATTTTAAGCAGCAACCTTGAGCAAATGGGAATTCATATGTTTGCATAAAATCCCACATAAATTGGGGTTCAAATTTCAGTAGGGAGAAAACTGTCTGGACTAATGTCGTGGTTTAACCCCAGATGGCAACTAAGCATCACACAGCCATCAAATCAGGATAGGAGAGAGAACTGGAAAGGGTAAAATTGAGAAAACTTAGTTTGAGAAAAGACAGTTTAATAGGTAAAGCAAAAGCCACATATTGAAAGATAACAAAACAATGAATTCATTCATCACTTCCCATGGGCAGGCAGGTGTTTGGCCATCTCCAGGAAAGCAGGGCTCCATGACATGTAACCGTTTACTGAGATGAGAAAAGGCCATCACTTCAAGGTCCATCCTCCTTCTTCCCCCAGCTTTATACACTGAATATGATGCCATACAGTTCTGTCAGTTGGGGTCAGCTGTCCCAACTGTGTCCCCTTCCAGCTCCTTGCACACCACCAGCCTGCTCACTGGTGGGGGGAGAGGCAGAAAAGGCCTTTGCTCTGCGTAAGCCCTGCTCAGCAACAGCTAAAATATCCCTGTATTATTGACACTGTTTTGGTCACAAAACCAAAACACAGACCCATACCATAGGTTGCTGTGAAGAAAATTAACTCTACCCCAGCCAAAACCAGCATAAAGAATATATTTCAAAGTGCACCATCTCCACAAGAACTCTAAAGGAGCCACACTGACATTCTGTGCATTACTGAAAGACTGGCAGGCAAATACAAAATAATGTGTAATACTTCAATAAAATTCACTCTTTAATTTATTTTTTATTCGCAGAAATGGTAGAAGAAGGAAAGAAACATCTAGTGGAATTGCTAAAGTATAATAATGATGATGTGTCAGCCTATCTGGGCTAGTAAAATTAAAAAAAAAAAAAAGGAGCACTCTGAAACACTCCTGACACTATACTTTAATTTTAAAATCATGACATTAGTAAACTGAATGATATATTTTTAAATATTTATTCTGATAGGAGAACACTTCATTTTAGGTGTCAAGCTGTCAGTCCAGGTAGATGATTCAAAATGAAGCTTTCATTTGAGGCTTGTAACACAGGAGGGTATGGAGCAGTAGGTCTAACTGTTGCATGGCTCTTTGGGTGTTTTCTAAATTTATGAAAGCAACCCAGACAGACTGATGATAGACCTGAGAATTGTTTCACTGTCAGCTGTCACTGGTAGGAGAGATATAGCATGGATATACTACAAGGTGTTTTAAATGATGATGTGCAGATATTTTATTCCAAAGTTTATTTTAAAGACAAACAAGGAGGCATGCTCTCAATGACATGATAGCAGTAAAGGACTTCACTGCTGTTTCTCATACTCACAGTTTTCTGTACCCGCTAGGCCCAACCCTACTACTATCGATAACTGGCAGAACTCACATAACTTGGCAAGAAGAACTGCAGGCTGTTATCTTACTAATCACCTAGACCTGAAGGAAGACTTCCAACAATGCCATTGCAAATATTAGAAAAGGTGTCCCTGCCCATGGTATGGAGGTTGGAACTGGATGATCCTTAAGTTCCAACACAGGCCATTCTATGATTAACAGGAATCCAGAATTTTTCCTTATGCCACAGGGTCCTGAAGAATTTGGTGAGACTGAGACTTTTTACAGCCACTAAGAATAGAAACACTGTCACATTAGTAAGTGAAAGAAGCCGAAGTATTTTAGGTTTGCAGGTGGACTAGCCATTTGGTTGCAGATATTAAGTAGCAGGTCGCAGGAGATTTGGAGAGGTGGGAAAGCCCATGACTGCTGTACTTCCATGTCCCTTCTATGTAAGCCACCTCCCCTGTTGTTCTTCTGAAGCACAAGCTATGGAAGTTAAGCTCCAAGTACAAAGCTCTAGTTTGTCCACAGTGGCAACAGTGGTGCAGCTGGATATCACAACTGTGCTTGCATTCACACCCAGCAACGTATTCCCTGAGAGGCCCAGGACATCCAAGGCCAGTCTTCTACACGGATGAGCTAATGGATCGGCTGGAGACAAGGGACTGACTTGAAGCAAAGCGACTGACTGAACTTCGAGCCACCTTCTGTCACAATTAATTATTTGACTGAGGAGCTACAGATACGGAAGCTCTCCAGGTGGGAATTTCAGAGAGTTGTAGAGATTCCCCCAGGCAGCTCCTTCAGTGCCTCATTCAATTTGTGAGCTTAAATGTCTTGATTAACATCCTGAGTACAGTGTCCCAGTCAGATCCTACTGGGGGATTAATCAAATAATATGCAGGCAAACCACTTGAAAATAACCTATAGAAACTTGCCACAGATGCAGAAATGTTCATGTAGGACAGGCTTTCACACATACTGTTGCAACAGTTAGAAGATGTTTTCTATGTCATTTAAGATAGCTCCTGCAAATGCACGATGCATGTACTAGGGTTGTCGAGTAGTACCACAAGCCAGTAGAAGAGTGGTTTGGGGAGTCTTATCCAAGCTAACAATACTATTGCAAAGACCCTTGCAAGGAAGACTCCCATTTCCATTCAAACAGCAATCAACTGGATGATTTAATTCACAACGCGAGTATTACCGTATGCCAAGGTCCAAATTTTGGCGGGTTTTTTTTCCAAAAAAGTATCCTGTCCATAATTATCTATGTCACAATACTTAGCATCAAAGCAGAGTCATTCAGAGAAGGTGTAGATCTGGCTAAGCTGTCCAAAGAACGGGGGAAGGGTGTTAACATTATTTCTCCCACTGCACACCCAAGAAGGATGTGTTGCGGTAAGGAATCACAGCAATATGGGAACTGTGGAATGACTAACTCTGTTTCTCACCTTCCCATAGTTTGTGTTTCCACAGAATCCATAAAACTGTAAGATTATATATAGAAAGTGTAGGCAACAATGTATTTAAAATCCAGCTCAAAATTGCAAACCGCAAGCTTAGTAGTATTTGTTTAACAAGATTCAGCACAAAGCTAGGAGTTGGGAAATGGCAAATCCCTCACAACATCTGCCAACAAATATAATCTCCCTAGTTCTGCTTTACTCTGTATTGTTAAAAAACCCCAAACCTTAAAATCCAGTAAACTTCTTTCTTTTTAGTCCTTCTACTCTCATTGTTAGTCTCCATCTACATTTTCACACAAATCACCAGACAAATGTTTCCAAAAAATCAAGTCTGAACAACTGAATTAAGCAATAGAGTCCTTGTCAGTAATGTCGTTTGGAAGTGTCACTGTTAGCAGCATACCATGTCAGTGAATAAACTTCAGCGTTTATAAGGTGATCTTGCTCTATTTAGGTATGTGCATGTCAAAGAGAAAAGTTAAGGGACTCTGATGTTTTTTGAAATTTGAATTATCACAAAGATCACATTTAAATCCTTTAGATCTGCTCTTTCTTATTATCAAACCTGTATTTCTAGGAAGAACTATAAAGGACAGACTCAAAGATGTATACACTTCATAAATGAGCAATGAAGTATTGAGTAAACTTCCAATGAGCAATACCAGCTAATGCTTGGGAGAACTCTAGAAGCCAACAGAGATCTCTTTTGATTCAGCTGCTTCAACTATTCAGTCTTGACTTTTCGGATTATTTAACTTCACCTAACATATTAGTCTTCTTTACAGATTTTCTCTACCTGGAACTACAAAACAGTCAAGGATGCTTCAGCCTGAATGAGAAATAAATAGAGGAGAGAGATATAATAGAGGTCTATTAAATTCTCAGTTAGTTTGAAGAAGGTGCATACAGACTGTTCATTCTCTTTTCTGATACAGCAAGTAAGAGAAGACTTACTACCAAAATGAGCAACAGCCACCAAAAAACCCAACCCCAGAACAAGGAAGGAAAAGTAACATAATTTGTCTCACACAACAAATTAAGGTACAGAACACCTTGTAAATATTTACAAAGGTTCAAAAATTGACAGGAAAAATTAATGGAAAAAAAGCCTGTTTTGGCATAATTAAATATGAACTTTTTCTATTCCAGAACTCACATGTCAAAATCTCAAAGAGATAATGGGTACATCCTATAGTTAAAAAGATACCCTGTATTGAAAAAAAAAAATCAGTCTCAAGCATTAGATGTCATCTTTTTAAATATCTATCTTCAGCAGCTGTTGTAGCATCATCAGCTTCTCTCCTCTGAGGCCATTGAGCAAGAAGCCTTTGCCGAAAAGTACTTTACAGAAAATTATAGAAATATATTAACATGCAAACAACAGAGAATTTATTTTTTAGTTCTTCTTCACAGCTTAAGTAAGCACTGTTAAAATCCTACATGCTGCTGGCTACACAAGGAACAGCAAGGAAGACATATACCAATCAGTAAAACTGAAGATCTTAATTTGATGTCAGAGAAACCTACCACTTTCTTCTTCCTACATACGATACATCCATCTCCTAACAAGGAAGCACTGATATTATATGTTCCATTAAGTCTTTTTTTTTTCCCTTACTCCGTATTTCCATTTGGATTATTTTCTCATTTCCACTACTTGATTACTCCTCTCCCATATTAAAACCAGCTTTTTAATGAACCTTCAGCTTACCCTGGCAATCCTGCAATATTGCTCTGTGTGCAGCACTTGCATTTGTACTTCACAAACATCCTGACATTTTATAGGGTTCTTAGAAGAATAAACTTTGAAGAATGCTGCATTCAAAGCAGTGACATCTAAGATGGAGAGAAGACTTACATATACTCATTAGAGAGTTTCTTCCAGATGTATTTAAAAAAAATGCAAACAACCCCCAAAAAGACAACAGTAATGTTTTCAAGTTAATGGTTAATACCTAACCCATGCAACAGATGAATAATAATAATTATAATTTTAAACCACTGGCAATTATTTATTTATGGAAGTAGTGTGGCTAGGGAACAGTGACCTGCAGAGAGACACATTAAACACTGCAGATTTGCAAAAATCTGCACAGGAAGAGTGTTTGTGGGGAGCCAGACTGTGAAAGAATGTTTCAGTAAGAAATTATAATACTCATTCGCCCTGATTTGTTAACATGTGCAAGCCATAGCAGTGCAATTGCACTTCGCTGTTGCCTTTATGTATTTACTAGTGTGCTGAAGGCAAAGTATTTACACAGTGTTTCCATACACATTGCTTAAAAAAAAAGAAGCGGGAAAAACTTCAATTCACCAAGTCAAATGAGAGATTGGTACAGCCTGGAGCCTGTGCACAATTTCTCATCTATGAACTTCGGTCTATGTAATCAAAAGCTACACAATTCATTTCTGCACCTGCAACCATCCCTGTGGCCCCTCCAAGAAGTCAATTCCATGTAGTGGTCTCAACATGATTATTTTATTGACATTGCTCTGCTGAAAGATTTTTGTAAATGCCATCCAATTTTCCAGCTCTTTCTAAGAGATCAAAAGATGCAACTTGCATAGCAGACAGGAATTGACACTCATGAGTGCCTATTGTCTTGAATACAAATGCTGCTCACGGAGTTTGCCCAAAGCTAAATGTGTATGACTATAATAACTGACTGCAGTTAGGCCCCGAAAGCAGACTTGTATTGGAGATAAAAATACGTTTGTGCTGGAGAATACCTTTTGCTTGAACAACCCTCAGGTCTCCTAATTAGGGAGGATGGCACTGAGCTTGAAACCTGTAATTCTAAATAAAACAGCTGGAAAGGGACTGTTTCTTCTGCTTAGAAATAGCCACCCTAGGTTATTTCTGCAGGTATAAGATCCTGCAGGTTGTGATCCATTTCTGGCAAAGATCTGCAAGTAGCAAACCACTCTGGCCCATGGGTTCATGCATATAGTCGGAGGCAAGCTAACGGACTTCACAACCAGAATACAACCTGGCCAGGACACTAACTTACATTTTCTAAAATTTGCTTTCAAGTACAGAAATAAGTTCATATTGAGCTAACCACCTAGTTAGTGCCCCTTTCTCAAATCACCCTTTACTGTTTTAGCTGTCCATGTGAGACAGATAGCTGCTCTTTCAGCTAAAAGTCACAGATCAAGGTCAGCAATAAAGCTCATTTTATCATATTAATCACTTGAACAACATGTTTAGAAGATGTGAAATTATTTTTTTTTAAACACTGCTAAGGAATAAGTTATTTTCAAATATCTCTCACAATCTCTCATATCATCAAAAGGATGACATTATTTTAAAACTACTCAAAAAGAAAAGTTGTAGGAATTCAACTATCATATGCTCACTGAATCATGAATTATATAAAGAGAAAAAAACACCATAAAAGTCACATTGAAAAAATAAAAAAAATCCTATAATGATCTCTGAGCTGTATAACATATGGTTGCGGGGATTAATTTTATCCTACTGGACACTTGATACCAACAACAAAAGGGTAAAAAAAAAATTCCAAGAGCATATGACTAGGAAACAAGATAATTGTTTCAAGTGGCAATGCAAAGCATATCCTTCATGAATAACTCTATTGAAAACACCATCTCCTTCACACAGTATGCACAATAGTATTAAACGTACTCGTGTATCTTCTTAGTGTTTTTAAGATTGTGTTGTATATGTCAGATCAGAAAGCAGCAATACTGGAAAAAAAATTTAAGCACATGTCTAACACCCCTTACGTGATTCTAACAGCACCACAAACATGAAAATAAATTGTAGGCACTGTAATGTTGAGACAATGTCAGAGGCTTGCTTATTCTCATCTTTGATGCAAATATTTTTATACCAATACTTTTCATTTTTAAACATCTCTTTGTACTGAACTATAGTGCAATTCCAAGAAATATATATATAAAATATTCAGATAATCTGAATATATGCAGATATTGTAAAACTGGACTTTTTTTTCAGCACAGCCAGAGTACAATAACTTCTTTTTCTATTCTTGTTATTAAACCATACAATCCAATGCAGAACTATTTTACTTTTAATTCTAAGTTATGACTAATTCTGCTTCATTTTTAAAATTCTACTTATAATTCTACTTACATTATAAACCTTCAAAAATCACACAAGAGGGTATGCATAAAATGTTTTTAAAATGTGTATTCTTCCATGGAATTAGGAAAAAAAGTTAATGTATTTACTAACTTCTGAATATGCAGAAATGTAATAATAATTCATTTTTTATGGAAATTAGAATGCAAATAAGTTACCTCAGAAGACATTTTCACTGCCTCATCTCCTGCCCCGTATCTATTCTTCTTCATCTTTTGATTCAGATCATTGGTTTTAGGAGTACTCGATAGTTTTTATGACTGCAAGACAAATTAATTCAGCTTGTCTAGAACCATTGTCTGTTTTAAATGCGTGGCCTCTGTTATGGTCATGTATTTAAGCCACATCTTATAATTTCAAACAGAAACAATAAGATGGCAGATAATTTTCTCAAAGTTTATCTTCTAGTTCAAGATGGAGTTATACAAATACAAGCAATTTCTAACACTTCCACAGTTGGGTGACTCTTTAATAATGTTATTTTATACTTTTCAGGAAATCCACAGAAGCAACTAAAGTCACCGCTTAAATGATTTTTTTTTGTACTGTAAAAGCTAAATTTCATTAATGAGTTGAAAGAAAAAGAGTGCTGTTTATGATAGCCATGATTATCATGGCATGAACTCTAAAATGTTTGTACTAAGTACTTTGATGAGAGAGAAAGATTTTGACATGAGTTTTCCAAGAATTACAGAAAATGCAGGAGAATTCCTAGTATCGCAAAACTTCTCATTATAGCAGTCTGAACATATTGTACAGAAGGAGATTCCACATCCTTCAGTCTATAATCAGCAGTCTTCATCCAGTCTGTCTGATTGCTCCAGTTCCTAAAGAGTCCCCAGAAAGACCTCCCAAGCTGACAGCACATGTGGGTAGATGAGGGTATCTTCTCATTGCTCACCTAACTGCTCTCTCCTACCTGCCCCGGCTACTGCCTACAGACAAAACACGGCAGCAACCAAAGGAATTAGCTCCAGTGTTTAATATTCTTCATGTTGCAGTATACAAAATGTTGTTCATTTCATTTTTAGAAGATGAATTACAGGGGAAAGAAGCCCGAAGTCAGGACTTTTTTGTGTATGTATATTTATCATTTTATATGTATAATGATTTTTATATGTTTATATGCTTCTAGTTCATATATATATGTTTATTTATATAAATATATGAAAAGTCACATATATACTTGAATCTGTGTAAAATATAAATATATATTAAATTAAAAACAGTAAGTAAAACAGAAGGAAAGGACTCAGTCACCAACTGTTCCCTGTCTCTCATAGAAAGTGAAAGGACAAAAGAAGAGGAAAGAAGGGAGGAAGAGAGGAAAAAAGGGAGGAAGGGAAGGACAGATGAATGCATGAAGGGAGGAAGGAAGGCAGGAAAGAAGGAAGGAAATGCTCTTACTTAGGAACAGCAAGAGACCTAGTTACTTAGAGCATCCACTCAGCAGTTCCAGAACAATTTTAGCACCTGAAACAGATAAAATGTCTTTTAAAAACTCTCAAACTAGGGACTTTGGGGCAGAAAGAAGAGTGTTATTTAAGCTGTTAACTGTCAAGACACTGAAATAACCAAGGAAAGATTTTATTGTTATGTCTCTTGTAGCTCATTTGTTTCTGGCTTTTTTTTCTTTTAATAGCTCCTCCAAATATAGATTTAAATAAACTAATTATTCCCTAAAGGCTGTTAGTCAAAGGTGAAAAAAAGAAAAGGAAGAAAGAAAACAAAGCAAGATCATTTTTGGTGACCAAACAATGTGATAGACAACAAGACTTCACCCTTACAGGCTTTTCAACTTTTAAAGCCAGCTCTCAGTGCACAATAAATTACTCTCAGGCATGCAGTAGGTGATAGGATGTATTTCTTCTACTGCAGTAGTATACTCATGGAATATAAAAAGATGCTAAAGTGTAGAAATTATTGTTAATAACTATTAGCTTGAGACTCAGGTTCTGAAATTATCAAATAGTCGATCATTTGACTGTCTGCACCATGAAATGGGTAGGACAGCAGCTGTCGTGGCTCCCACCTGTGCCAACTGTCCCTCTTCCAACCATTGCCCCAGGAGCATGCATGACAGTGGAGCTGGGCTTAGATGCCCTGGACATGGTTCTCCTCTCCCAGTGGCCTCAGTGCCACAGAATGCCCATCAAGATGCATTTAGCAGACAGAGAGAGAGCTTGAGAATTCAGCCCCCTTCAAAACCACAGCAGTCTTTTAGGGAGTTAAAAACCGTGATTCCAGCTTGTATGGTGAATGTTTGCAAACGGGATGTGTTGAAATGGCTGAAGCGGTGACCATCCCGGCTGGATGATCCTCTCATGGCTGGAAGTTAGACAAGGAACAGCAGAAAGGGAAACTTTCCTACTCCACTAGGATTCACAGTCCTGGGCATTTTCTAAGTTAAAAACAACAGCACTTTACAGTACTAAAGCTGAGTGTTAGGTGTGGCAGCAAAGGAGAAAAATAAGAACTTTTTTAGTCATCCTGAAAATATCTGTGAACATGAGTCAGGGGGCTTAATATCCTCCTACACTGCACCATTTTGGTTTCCACAGGTTATAAAATAATGCAAAAGGGGCATAAGCAAACAAAAAAAAAAATCAGAATTACAGTTTCTGATCATTTCACAAAAATGGAAAGCTGCTTGCCTTCAGGAAACAATTTCCATGTGTGGTAAGAATCTTCACTGGCTTTGGCAGGTTCTCTGCTGCTTGTAAGGAGTTTTCTAATGATTTCAAGATTTTGTCAAATTGTAGGTTAGTAGTTTTACAAATTTGGTGCATAGTAAAATTAAATAAGTGCTTTATATAACTCAAAAAAAAAAAACCAGTCGCAGAAGCTATAACTGCCATGGTGATAATAAAAAAGCTAGTTATAAAGGAAACATATTATTTAAATGAAATACAAACAAATATTATCAATTTGCATAAACTAATTTTAAGCATTGTCTGGCAACTAACAGAAAAATAGCCTAAAACAGGCTGAACACAGTGAAACTACGAAATTATTCAGTATCACCAAAGAATGACCATAAGATAAATGGGCCCAAATATCATTTTTCTTCTATGTACAAACAGTTACTAGAGGCACTTCAAATAACTTACACACATAGCAGAAATTATCCTTTCATTGTTTGTGACAGCTTCAAGAATTATTTTTCAATGCCTGTTACAATGCAGCACTGATTTTTACTTCTGCTATTGGTAATGTCTTTTTCCAGGTATGTAGCCTGTTTTGCATTCTAGTGAGTGCAAAATTTGGGAGTTGCATTTTTCATGATCACTTAAAAAAGGTCATGTTAGTCATATAGTAATCTTCAGTCCCTAAGGAATGTGCATGCCCCACTATGCTTGCTTTCTCCTTACTTCTACTGTTAAGAACTATTTGTATCAAAAATAAAGATTTCTACACTGAAGTTACCAAAAGAGGGATTTGGGGTTTTTTAAGAAAGAATGAGTGCCAGAGAATTTTAAGATTTTTCTGTCATGGTAATATTTGTGCCTCTCAGATTCCCAGTAACGCATTGAAGTTGGCAGTCTGGCCCTTGGCAAGTTGAGAGATACATTTTTTCAAACAGATTTATTATTAAACACAGTGTTTCCCTGCATCAGATCACTTGGGTCAAATATTGTATATGTGGATATAACTCAGCTGAAGTCAGCCACCTTATTCCACGACCAAATCAGTATTTATGGGAATTCAAATCAAACAAAACCAAACCAAAGCAATCTTCTTCTGACTGCATTAGCCATATTGCTTCTTTGAAGTAGCAGGAACAAAGTCAAAGTTGCAAGTGTATGGCTTCAAAAATATTTCTTAAGTGATGTGGTCAGGTTTATCAATACCAAAACGAATGACTAACTTCACTCAAGTACAGACCTATCTGCTATCAATGACATGGATTAGTGCTGTTTCTGACACATCTTTTTTAAAAGGGATTGAATGGTTTTATGGACTTAGCTTTTTTTAATTTAGGTCACTATAACCTTCACTGACAAAATGTAGAAGATCCTAAGCAATCCTTAAGATACTACATCGGACTGTCAGTAAATCCTGACTCTGGGAGCATTGGACACATATTTGTTATGATTAAGCAAAGATGACATGGCAGACTTCCAAAAGCACACATTAATCTTCACGTCTTTGAGTCTTTACCATATGATACTTTCAATGAACTAAATTGAATTTAAAAAAAAATAAATAAATAAAATAAAAAGAAAAATAAAAAAAATAAATTGACTACACCAAAATAAGATAGAAGAATGAATTTGCTGTTAGATGATATTAAAGCACTATGTGTTCTGAATGCATATTAGGTGGTTCACATAGTAGAATTTTATATAGTAGAACAGACTTGAAAGCCAGTTGGTTGAAAAAAAAGTAATAGGCTTGCTTTTGAAAAAAATCACCAGAAAGTCACCCATGAGAAATGCCTCAGCTTAAGTTTTAACAGACTTTTCAAAAATAAAACTGACTAAAAAAAGTTACAATGATACACTCTAAATCCCTTAAAAAAAAAAAAAAAAAGAGACTGATACCATTTCCACACAAGAGCAATATGATGTGTCTTATGTCATTCAACTGTTTAGGGGTTTTATTCTAAGACCTGAGATTTGAGGAATAGGTTTGAAAGTCCAACACTAAAATATTGATTCTCAGATCAAATCCTTGAAATCTGACAGGTATTAAGCTGTGTAAACACAGTTATTAAAGCTCAAAGCTATGAAGATATAAAAAAAAAGAACATGTGGTGACACAATCTTTTCCAAAAGAACTATCCCTTACTGTCTCATCTTTAACAAAACAAAGGCACAATACCCTACTCTTTGTTATAATTTAAAAGTAAGTAAAATAGAACAGTACTTTATACAAGGAAATGATGTAAAGAGAAATAGACTGAGTCAATATCTTCAAAAGAAAGTTCTCTGCTGCAAAGAGAGGTTAGGTAGAACCACGAGTGAAGTACATATCAGATTCTACCTATAGCTATCATCTCCACAGAAAAATGACTGGCTATGTCAGGCTATGCCCATCAACAAATTTACTCTAATCTGGAACACAATGTTGCCTAAATCATGGAAGACAATTAATTTAAGAACTATGAAAAAAAAAAACAAAACACCAAAAAACCCAATCCTATAAATTGCTGGGGTCTGGGTAAGTAATGAGGGACATCATTCTATGCTCCTTTGATCTTCTGTTCTTGCTTCAGCATCTGATACTGGTGGGTCTTGGATATACAGTACTGTAGTGCATGTCTCTCCAGATTTATCCAGTGCTATCACTCGCATCTTCTTACTGCAGGTAAAGTTGTTGTTGATATTATTATTACTATTGCTGTTGCTACTATAATTGCTGTTAATAATAATAATAATAATAATCTTAGCATACTTAATAGTGCTCTGGATCCTGAATCTGCAATATCAATATGATGAAAACTAAGACTTCCATAGACTATATTTGAGTCCTTCTAATAGTGTTCTAAGTGAGACAAAAGACAGATATGGTAACTTCTTTAGGCAGAGAATACCTGTCCAAATCCTCAGTCATTTTGGTTCAACAAAAACCACAACAGAAACAACTCATAACCAACCACCTACAATCCCATCTTAAGTATTTTTTACAGTTATCTCCAAGTTCTTATTTTTCTCTGTTTATACTTTGTGTCTGTAGATCCTTTAATTCAGCATGACTTCTATCCTTGTATTCCATGGATGCAACTTTCCCAGAAATATTGTCGATGCTTTTCCTTGGCCAAAACCAGCACCAGTGCTTAATTTTCACCCTCCTAATCTTCAAATGCTGCTGGAACAAGTTTTTTCTTGAAATACAGTCATCTTACAGCTTCTGGGATCACTCCTTTCTGCTTTTAGTCCTACTTCTCTAATTTTGCTTTAATATAACACTGATATATTTCAAGAAGTTCCTAATTATTGGCTTAAGATAATAATGGCATAAAGAGAACTCTTAATTTTACTGTTCAGCCTGAGAGATCTTTACTCTTTCTTTTCTATATGTCTGTGAATAATTCCAGCCTCCTCAGATAGAAAACCAATGACTTATTTCAAGTGACATGTCTAGATCCTATATTTAGGACATATCTCCACCTTGCAGACTCTTTCAGAAAAACTTTTAAGAGACACAACCTTTCCTGTTCAAACACTCAACCTGTGCACTCCCCAGATTCTGACCCTGTGCCTTCATTTGTGCAACATCTTTTTCCTCATCCCTTATAAGTGCTGTTTCACCTGCTTATTCCCTTCTCTACAACAGAACTCTCTTCTCTGTATTAAGCAAAGATTTATTAAAATAACTATATGCCCTTTACACTTGGGAAGGAAGAGTCTGAACAGTCCATTTTCATTTATCTCAAAAGTTCCTTTTACTGAAGTCCATTTATCAATTTGAAAGAAGGGCAAGATGCAGAAAAAAATGGTCATGAAACTGTTTTTTTTGTTTTTTTTTTTTAGCTTTAGTAATCAAGATCATAAAATCTTAAAATACGGTGGAGGGTCCCTGAGAAAATTCGCTGAAAAGATGTACAGCATAAAATCTATCACTCCCGTTACAGGCAATCAAGAATGTTTATAGTCTTCCTTTAAGTACAAATTCATTCTTCTACTTAGAGCATAAAGGGAAAAGTATAGATAGAAAGCACTGCTGGAATATGACTGCCTGGCTTCTTAAAGTATGTAATTTAAAAACTTGGGCACCTGATGGCTTACATGAGACTTCAAAGTAACTTTAAAGAGTTTAGTGAACATTTTTCCCCTCAGATCACCAGAAGGGTTATTCTTTCCTTGC
This sequence comes from Manacus vitellinus, assembly GCF_001715985.3. Lineage (NCBI taxonomy): Eukaryota > Metazoa > Chordata > Aves > Passeriformes > Pipridae > Manacus > Manacus vitellinus. The sequence continues at coordinate 45,082,334 of NW_021940208.1, read as the reverse complement.
TCTTTTAATGTATGAATTTGAAGCAATCATGTTTCCAACTAGTTCTAGGTTAGCTCAATCAATTTCCAGTTTGCCAGATTATACAGGCATAGCAAAGAACACAGCATCTTCCCACACTTGTAGTCAGATATGGTATTTGACTGCAGCCCGCATAGATAATAACCAATTTATCCTCAGCAAACCCAAATTAAAATCTTATCAGCTACTTAGGAAAAGGTACGTGGTAGCATTCTTTAAAAAAAATGTAGTTACATTTACAACTTAACTTTTCAAATAGGATAAATATCCTTTCAAAAAATCTATACATATGTCGAGCTCCTGTTCTTCCATAGGTCTTTTCCATTCTCCAGATGACTGAGGCAGACTTGGCTTTCTTCAGTCACCATGTTGATCTACCATCCCTTTTTCAATGTCTTTGGAGCTTTATTCTTAAGTATTCTGTGGTCACTTTAGTCCTTATATCCATACAATTATACGACTACGGCATCTGGAAAATGATGCTGCACAGTTCATTGGGAGAGTATTTTTACATAACTAGGTTATTATACCTATTTTACCAACAGAGACGTTAAATTGAAGAATTAGACTGATTCCAAAAGTCAGTCTAGCTAATTATTGTCACTCAACTCTTAACTTTTCTGTGTTTGTATTTTTATGACAAAGCACTTCTGTATATGTTATCCAGCATATTTAAAGCCATCAACCACCCTTACATCAATGAACATTTTTAACTTGTGTCTTCCAAATGGAATAACAATCAAAGAAAATTAAATCTACCTTAACACGCTTATTGCAAATTCGGACAAAACAATAACAATGACAACAAAATATACACACACAAAACCCCCACTTTGGAAACAATACTAGATCTAACACTTTTTATACCATTTATAGAAGAATCAGTTCTAGTAATATAGTTAAGATATAACCTTCAAAATATTTTGATTGCAAGATTCCAAGGTACAGATCCTTCACATAGAGAAACAATCAAAATCAGTTCTAAGCAGACTTTGGTTCCAAAAACTAAATAGCATAATATGAGATTATTGAAGAGACATAAGCATCAGTTACCATCTGCTCATTACAAAGATTCAGAACTATATATAAGGTCATTAATTACAGTCTTTTGCCCAACAAAAATTTCTGAAGAACAGGAAGAAGATGTAAAATTTGAGAACATTTTCCCCCTAATAAATTTAATGGTCATCCTAACAAAAATTCTTCTTAAAAACAGTCTTCATTTCCAGAGTCTGAGAGCATATAAAATCTCATTTTGCCTTGGTAAAGCTTTTATCCTCCTGAAAGTAATATTAATCTGAGAGTAATTCTGTCAACACCAACAGATTAGAATTTTATGCCTTATTGGCTGGAATGCAGTGTTTCCCATATAACAGATCATGAAATAATAAGTAAAGATGGCAGAATTTACCCTGCAAGAGGACTAACTTGGGGTGGGAGGAGCATTAGGTGGGTCACAGGGCGTCACAGGGCACTACATGGATCCTCCCATTTTACCCGACTGGCTGAGAAAAAGGGAAAAAGGAAAGAAGGGACAGTAGAAACAAATGATGCTGTAATCTCTTTCACTTTCCAGATGAATCTTACTGAATTTTACTGTCCTTCAGCATTACTCTACCTCCTTTGTCTTGTTGAGACCTTTTCTTTATGCTCTTACTGGTTAAGTTAAACTACGGCTTTATTTCATGTCTAAACATTTGCAACATCTTAAGCATGAATTACAGTTATTCACATCAACAGTATGGAAAATACAATATGTTGTGCCCACCTACATTTCAGTGTTATAAACCTTATAGCTATCTCCAAGGTTTTAGATTCATTACTGGCTTATGGGATTCAGAATGGTATACTCAGAAAAAATTAGGGTGGAGATGAACAAGGGTATAAATTTCTTGTCCTCTCAAAGGGGTTAGTTTCTACTGTGCCTCGGAACAATCATGACTCAGTAATGACTACACACATTATTTCCTATACATGTTTGCATCAGTCGTATTCTTAGTACATTGACTCACAGAAGACATAAGTGGACAAGGAAGATATAAGGTTGTTGTATGGACACACTTCTCAGAAGGTCACCATATAGGAGGGCAATGTGAGAGTCCACCTCATTTACTCAGAGGTAACCATGTCAAATGCAGAAATTGATACCTGCCTCATCAGAGTTATGTTTGCTCTCTTAAGGAAATGTCTGTTTCAGCTGGAGGAACAGTAAAACAAAATCCTAACAAAAGTAGAAGTTAATAAGGCAGAAAGAACTGAAGGAGAACAAGTAAATCTATCCAGATGCCTACTGACACTCAAGAAAGGAGATTACCTATAAAGCTAACACTTCTGCCAAAAAGCATTTTTCTCCCAAAAGAAATCTGAATATCATGTAGAAAATATAATCCTCTATGTAATGCATACAGACATAGAGACATCTTTTAGTTTTAATGTTGATGTCAGAAAACAAAGCATTTTTTTTATTTCATTTACTGCTCAGTTTTTGGAAACACAACATGCAAAATAGACAGCATGGTAACCAACTTCTTTTTTTCCCTTTTTAATTTACACAGATTTGAGCTAAGCATACTTGTCAGGATTTTTCATCCAGGACTGCTTAGTAGATTTATAAATGAGTATTGTGACATGCTAAGAAGTGTTTTATCTCCTCAGCACAATTTCAGAATATCCAAAGTACAACAAACCATTCTCTCCTTAGAAAATACCTAGATGAGCTTCAGAGCTTTCAACAACAAGATTGAGGGATGAAGATGTGTCTTTCAGTGATTATAAAACACAGTTTTACACTGGGAAGTCCAAAGCATTAGAAGGAGCTGTTTTTAGATCTCTTTATTGATAGATGGATAAAGATCTGCTCACTGCATTTCTATGATCATGGAATAGAATCATAGAATGGTTTGGGTTGGAAGGGACCTTAAAAATCATCTAGTTCCACCCTCTTGTGACATAGGCAGTCACCTCCCACTACACCAGGTTGCTCAAAGCCCCATCCAACCTGGCCTTGAACACTTCTAGGGATGGGGCATCCACAGCTTCTCTGGGCCACTTGTTCCAGTGCCTCACCACCCTCAGCATAATGAACTTCTTCCTGATCTCTAATCTAGACCCACCCCTTCAGTTTAAAGCCATTCTCCCTTGTTCTTCTATCGCTATACGTCCTTGTAAAAACTTCCTCTCCAGCTTTTTTGTAGGCCCCTTTAGGTACTGGAAGGCTGCTAGAAGGTCTCTCCAGAGCCTTCACTTCTCCAGGCTGAACAACCCCAACTGTCTCAGTCTATCTTCACAGGAGAGGTGCTCCAGCCCTCTAATAATTTTTAAAGCCGTCCTCTGGACTCGCTCCAGCAGGTCCATGTCCTTTTTGTTCTGATTGCTTAACTCTCCTGCTACCATCTGCACTTGCAAAACTACACATAATTCTCATTCTACACATGAGAATCATGCAAGGTATTCAACACAGCAACTTGTAGTGCAGATCTAGCACATCTGTCATAACAAATATGCTCTACCTAGAAAACACCAGAAAACAGACAATTATGGAACACTGTATGAGTAAAAGAAGTTTGGATGAGAGTCAGAAAAGGCATAGAGAATATTTTGCTATACTATGTAGTATGTGAATTTGTTCATAATCATGGAAGACATGGTGTATTTATGGTAGGTAGAGAGTGCCTGGAAAGCAGAAGGTTTGGGGACGAAAGATGAAAAGGCATGATGCAAAAGTCTGGGTTTTTAAGAGTCAATCAAATGACTCCAATTGAATTTAACAGGCTTTGGACTAAGCAGTTTTCTAAGACAATGAACAGGTTATTTTTTCTTAAAATAATATTATATATTTGTTGGTATCCTTAGAAAAAAGGATTAATCTCGCAACACACAAAAAAATACCTTCCCATATTTTATAAATGAGATCCAATTAAATCATTAGTTAACATATTTGTAAGCAGCTACCTATGTGATCACTGAATTTTTATGTAAAACTGTCTACCTATGCTGTAAGAAGTCTGGAGAAATCTAAGTTTTCTAGCAGTAGCAGCAAAAGCAAGCCAATAATTTACCAATGACTGTCAATAACACTTAATCAACATTTATATACTGCTAATGCAATATTTCATCAACACAAAACACTGTAACTGCTTCAGACGTCTGACCTTGAAGCTATTAGACGTGAATTTCAGATATTAGACAGTAAATTCAAAGGCCTTGTAGTCACACAGTTCCACCAGGGATTTCCAGCATGATCATTGCTCCAAATTGTATTCATATTAATACATTAACAGATAAACTATCAGAGCTAAACAGCAGACAGAAGGGCAAAAATCTGCTTAAGATCCAAAACCTACAGATTTTGAGTCAGCCATGAAACACAATCCTTAAATGAAAATGAACAGAAAAGCAGCAGATATTTTGGGACTTATTAGTGAAACCCCATTTCTGAATGCAATGCAATAAGATAGCATGCTTTTTAACAACACTAAATTCAACCTGTCTGTGTAAGGCTGGACCTTAAACTTCTCCCTGCAACCTATTTTGAAAGCTTGGACCTTTATCTATGAGTAACATGGGGTTATGTTTCCAGCCAGTATTTCCAGATAAGGATCCAGACTCCAGAGGGGATCAGAATTTTTTTTGTCCAGGCAAGGTTTGCATTGGGCAGCAAGAATTCACAGGGCAATTAAAAAGAGAAATTGCATTTATAAAGTTTCAAAAAGTGTCAAGCACAAGTCCTTATTATAACAAGCTACCACATCTTTTTGGTGTGTCATCACAGACTATACAGTTTATAGGCCCTAATTCAACTCCCTGAAGTAAAAGCTTCCCTCAAAATTGGATTCAAAACCTAAAAATTAATGTCAGCATTTTTGAGAGATTCAGCTCTCACACAGGCAGATCCTGTGAAACTGGAATAGGAAAATAGGAAACTGAAATCCAGACACAATTCTGAGATACCAATTAATACACATTTTTATAAAACAGGTTCCAAAATAAATCCTCTTCCTTCCCAGCAGACCTCAGCGTTACCTTGGTTACGCACATTAAACTGTGCATATATTTTCTTGTAATCACACTGTTAAACTATTTCTCCAAAAGATACTAAATGACTGAAACAGTAAAGTAAATGTGTATTGTTTCAGCTATCTGCTTCTAAACCATAGGACTGTCTGCATATCCCTCTCTTCAGCCAACTACACTGCTTATAGTTTAATGCATAAAGCAGCAAAAGCCACCGACTGACCACAAGGTACTTGAAACTACAATGGATGTTTTTTTCGGTATTTTTTTAAATAACGAAATTTCACCTGCATGCAACCAAAAGCAATCTAAGAGAGATTTCTTAAGCAATTAGCATGGCAGATTTTAATATTGAAGTACAGTTCTCAGAAGACAGAGCTCCTACGTTTCCCCATGTTCCCCACACTTTTGAGATTGTTATTTGATCTGGATTCCATCACGCTAACATTACTCTTTTACTAGGGCCACAGTCTGATTCCCAGCAAGACCTCGGCTTTTGCAGGCAGCAAGCTGATTTTATTTCTGCAGCTATTCAGAAAGATCATATGAGATCTCCTTGAACAAAAGGAGTACGATGATAATTTTATGAACACAATGTAAATGCTAATAAAGCATCCCTGCTGTTCTGGAAAGGCTTTAATGTATTGGTGCAGGAAGATAAGGGGGAAAAATGTTCCAGAGACTTTATGCAAACTTCACAAAAAAAAAAACCAAAAAACAAAAAACAAGAAAAGCCTCCACATTGCAAATATCTTCACTGATATTAACACCCATTTGCTGTTCCTTTGCAGCAGATGCAATCTTCAATGAAAATGCTTCTGTTTAGCACTGAAAATCTTCTCCAAAAATTAAAATCTGCTCAAAGTAAGTGTAAATGTTTAGAAGCGCAGAACTTATAACAAACTAGATTTCAAAACTTCTGAATATGGATAAACATATTTTGGAACAGAAGTACAATTACATGATTATGAAGAAAAAGATTTCTGCTTCCAAAGTGTTTTATGATACATTATATAGAAATGCTTTCTGCATTTTTTTAAATAGTCATGAGGACCAGATGACAAAAAAATTGGTCTCATCCCCAGTGGTATGCAAACTTACAACAGTATACTAACCTTGTATGTTTTACTTGCCTGATGTACACATAGGTCCTATTTCTGATAATTTCTCATTTACACATTCAAAATAAGGTAACTCAAGTAAAAAGCTATAAATAAACTGACAAATATGTATTTTATTTCCAAAAAACCAAATCAGTTCGGCATTTTGGAAAGTGTCTTTCAAACTCCACTTAAAGAGAACTAGAAATTAAATTATGTGTGCCTAAATTTTTCTCACAAGTTGTGCAAAGGGTAGCTAGTTAAAACTTCAGATATCTCTATAATATCAGAAGCATAATTACTGGCTTTTGCATAAAATTCTCAGCACTAACACAACTGTGCTAAATCCCACAGCTCAGGGAAACAGGAAACCTTTGGCCCACAATATAACGAATGTTTTATGAAGAACAACATTGTTATTATGCAGTGACAGCCCTCAATTTAACTTGGTCTCCTGATCTAGAGAGGCTGTACATTCAACCCTCAATGGCATTTCACAGATATGGGAAGATTCTTGAAAAACCTGTATCTTATTTTGCTGTATGTAATTAGAATGCATGAAATTTCAGAGTTGTCTCAAACACTATTTCAGGAACTTAGCAATTAGGAAGTGCTTTAAATGAAGTGGGAGTTTCCTCTATGTTTCCTTTTGATTGCTCCCTCCTAACTCCCCCCATGTCTCAACTAATACAGTGCTTGTATTGAGACTTGCTGTAGCATGAGCCTGATTTCGATGCAAAATCCTACTTCTCCAGGATATAGAGGAGGACTGTTTTTCAGGGAACTGTATAGCACTGCTCTGTCCTCCTTTTGATTCCGTTGAGGTTTTGCAAGTAAAAAAGAAGACAATTCCCCCCTTTGTGAGAATCTGTATCTCTTTATATTTTAGTTTTTTTTTTTCTTGTTCTGAAACCTTATTTCTAGGACTGCATATCTTGAGAAAAGCAGCAAGAAATATGGATTTGAACCCACAGCTGGCATAAGAAAGTTAGTAATTAATTCTTTTTCTTCTTTTTTAGTCACTACAGTATTCCAGACATTCCTGAGAGCATAAAGAAAAAAAAAAACTTTCGTTAAAGAGTCACTTTTCCCCACAGATTAACTACATGTCTCAGAAAGGCTACAACTTAAGTTTATATTAGACAGGGGAATGAAAAAGCAACTCTCAAGGAAAGATCCTCACTTAATTTGAAAGCGAGTTTTTAGGTTGCTTCCGGACTTCATGAAAACAGAAGATTTTATCTAAAGAGCCTAATAACTGTTCCAGTTCAAAACAAAAGACATAATGAAATTGCTAATTGTTTCATGAAAACCAGTTGAAATTAGAAGGTTCAGACTAACAACTGCGTCTTCCTCTCCCTTCACATCCAGCTCCACTTTGTTAAGGAAACTTCCCAGTCTCACCACTCACAAGACTCTCTGGCAGTCACACTCTCAGAGCCAGAGACTTTCACTGGGACCGAAGCCCCTTCTCAGCGGGCGGCTCCAGTGAACCAACAGGTGCCCCGCTCGACTCCCTAAACACCCACTCAGAATCAGACCAGGTTTCCTACAGCGGAGTCTCAGATGTCTCATTCCATAAAGCCATTTATTTACGGCTCAGTAACACAGAAACAGCCTGAGCTGGTGCCTCCGAGGAGGAACCCTCAACCAAGGACCCCTTGGGCTTTTATATCCTCACAGTCCAAGCACATGAAACTCTTGCTCATCTTCCTGAATCTTCAGTTCCAGCTGTGTCTCTCAGTGTCCATTCTCCTGGTTGCTCCACAGGTCCCAGTGCCCTCTGGGTGCCTTTGTTATGCAAAGGGTCAGCAGTTCACAGCTTCTTGTCTCGGGCTCCCTCTGCCCACAGCTCAACCTGCAGCTGAAACTGGAGCGTGCAAACCGATCTACCTGCAACAAATGTATTCCTCAAGAATTTTATAATCTAGAAAATCTGATGAAGCTACAGGTTCCTGGAAATGCACAGAGAATAAAATATTGTGCATTTCCCCTATAAAATAATAATAAAAAAAATTATTACTTCCTTTTGCCAGGCTTATTGAAAAGTAAAATCCTAACCATAAGACTTAGAAGTAAAATCACTACTAGTTCTATGACACTCAAAAAATAACACGTATCATCCACCAGGTCTACCTGAAGAGCACTCAGCGAAACAGGCAGCAAGATAAGTACAGCACAGCTTTGTGCCATGAGGGTTAAAGGGGGTTACCTTGTGATAAATTATGGAATCAAGATACGCAATAAAATAAAGCAGGAAGGAAAGTGCCTACAGCAGCACACACCAGCCCATCTTCTTCAGTGTTTCTTCTTGTCTCTTCCTGTCTCCTAACAGCCCGTGAAAGCTTTCCAAAAGCTGAAGGCAGATGGTCAAAGCCTGCTTGACCACTTCTGTAATTTGGAAGATGTTGCAGCACAAAGAATGCATCCTTATTATAACTTCAACTGTTGAAATCATAAAATTGATGTATGTACCCAAAAAGCCTACATGTTTTATTTTTCTCATGTTAACAAAATTTTTTAGGATTGATCTTTTCCCTTTTAGGATACAGAGCAATGGAACAATTCTTTCCTTAAATTTCTTTATGTGACTGTTCACCTTACACAAAACCTCTATAAATACTGTGTACCTTCATTTGTTCTACTTATATATGGTATTATCAGTATACATTATATGCAACTGCAAGTACATAAATGCTTGTATAATGTCAGCATGTCTGGATTTTATGAGATGCTTGCCATTCCATCACTTTGATATATGTGGGTTGTCACTATAATAGCAATGTCTTGTATATTGCACAGAAAGAACTAGTGACTACAGAGCACAAGATAGGGCTACACAATACAGCCCTTGAGTTTTGTATCTCCTCCATATTTTAATGCATCTGAAATGATGATGAAATTAAGCGCAGACATAGGGACTTCCACTTACCACTGATATCTGGCTATTGTTATTGAGAGACTTTCTCTATCCTGAACTAACAGACTGATTGGTTTGTCAAATAAACTAATCACCATATGTTTTGATAGAAATCAAACTAATGTTAACACACTACACACACCAAAAAGATTAATCTTTGCAAGGAAAGAGCGCTGACAGCATTTGTCAGTTTAAACACTTCCTGGCAATAGCTCAGCTTGTTAACAGGCAATGAAAGACTGCTCTATTAAGCTCAGGGTGATGCTAAAATGGTTTCATATCAGACAATAGCAATTTTCCTTACCACCAAGTGAGGCTGCCTATTGAGAAAGGCCATGGTACACTACAGGTCTTTGGTATTCATAGGTATTGATTGTAATGAGGAAGACATTTTATTGCTATCCAACATTATAGTGAATTACACGAACAGCTATGTTTTTATTAAGAGCTAGGAGTCATATAAAAACGACTTAGACTGCTGCTTAGTTTAATGGCATTTCCTTTTAATTTTAACTGATGTTCCATACAAATAATAAAATAGATTACACAATCCTTTGGTTTTCATTTAAAACAATACTTTGAAAAGGAGAGGTTTTAATAATTTACAATTTACCAAACTATCACTTCCACGAATAAAATATTTTTCCTGATCAGTACTAGATTATTTTTGGTGCTAAGTGAAATTCTGAGTTCCTGACAGCCAAGTGTGTGGAAACTTCGCTTCAGCATATATTGCAAGGAAAACTTATTGAGGCATAGAAGAATAAAATAGAACAACAGAAAAGAGTGTCCAGTAACAGAGAGGGAAATGTAAAGCTGATTAGTGTCCAGAGGAGAAGAGAGAATTGGTTTTTTGAACTCATTCTGCATTCTGCAGACTCCAGACATCATGCTGCAGAGTGGTATTTTTTATTTGGGTATCAATGTTGCCAGTCTATCATAAATCTCTGCTGGAGGGATGTTTTAAACTCCCCAGTTTAAATATCCTACTAGCCAAAATCTGGTAAATTCAGGACATGGGATGAGTTTTATACTATTTTACAGGGGCAGTTGTATTTTAGTGCCTAGATAATCCCCTCTGCTAGAGGTTGGAGATCTCTGATAAAAGCAAACCTCTCAAAGAAGTTCCTGGTAAAATTCCTTTATTAGAAGCCTGATGGAAGACCTTAAATACTAGCTGTCCTAGCTGATGACATAGCTGCAGCTTTGCCCTCTCCCATACCTAGAAGATCTGAAAGAGATCTCTGCTTTATCATTGCATTGTCCCCATAATCTTCTACTTTCAGATATTACAAAGGAAGCATTGCACTGAATTCTGGTCTAGATTATTTGTCCTTGGCATACACATTTCTTGAGAACTTTTCAGGAGTTGTTACACTGGGGTCCAGAAGCTCCATGCTTTTACCAGTTGTACACCTTAATTTGAGACTTGAAGAGATTTCACCCACAAGAACCTTTGCAAAGTCTTTGATTCTTTGATACCTTGAGTTCACATCTGGAGAAAAACTACACATTTTTCTCTAAGAGATTTCTTTTTATTTGGTGAGAAAATTGGCATTTTGGCAAAAAGGGTTTTACAGAAATAACATGCAACTTCCCAAAAGTGTTACAACAGATTACTGAGACTAGCAGGCATTGCTATAATAAGGGAACCTTTGTTACACCCAGCAAACACAAACTCCATGCAACTTAAGTGAAATACAGAAAATAGGTGTTTAAGTTGCCCACAGGAGTAAAGGTTCACTGCCCCTCACTGTCCCCCCACCCAAAGTCAGGGGTGCCACAGCCACTCAAAGGCTCCAGGGGGTATGGTGTGGGCTGGCCACTGACATGGTGTGGACCCCACTGACAGCCCAGTGACACCGCTTTCCCTCCCATGTGCTCTGCATGGACATGGACATGTTGGCTGCAGGCCTAGGCCTAGCCCTTCCTCCCTACTCCCACCCCCACATACACAGAGACAAGATGGTTTATTCAACCCATCAATCAAACAATCCGGCGAGATACAAATCCAGTCTCTGACAGGAGTGCTTTAATCCATTACATCCAACATCCTCCTTCTATCACAGTGCAGACGTCTGGCTCATAGAAAAGACTCCATCAATTCCACAATGAAAGGAACCCCTTTCCCCAGAAACCTACAAGATCCACAGGTACAGAGAACAAAGCTAAAAGATAAGCCATTCTTGGTCACTAAATAATGATGCCTGATAATTTTTATGTTTAATACAAAGTGATCTCTAAGTACCTTTGTACAATTTTGAAGTACTGTGTTGGATTGCACCCATGCTGATGCAGTTGCACTTAAGTGATTCCATTTGATTTAACAACGTAAGGCTGTTGTAAGGCGAATGCAAAAGAGGGACCAGCAATCTACATAAATTAACAAGTTTCAGAGTCAATCTCAGTCTTTATATGGCTGAATGTACATGCTGGTTTCTCAATTCATAGGTGAGCAAAGTGATACTTTGTACTCAAGACTACTTGCACAGTTTTCATTAAGTCATCATTGTGTATAAAGATGTACAGTCTTGAGACTGGTAAATAAGATTTCACCTATATATTCTTGTATTCTCTCTTCCTTGTTCCTGTCATCATAGAAGAAAACTTAAAGAAAGGAGGTGGACAATGTCAAGAATACTAAATTTCAGTGTGGAGCACACAGTCTGGTAGCCCAAATCTAGCAACAATGACCAACATGTATGAAATCTGAGCTATCTAAGTTAGAATTTTAATAAGTTCCTTCTAGAGCCAATGAAGATGGATATACACAGTCTTCCTCAGAGCATCTTAAGCCTTAACTTACTCCTCTAATAGTAGAGGGTTCATAGCCAACTACCCTTCTAGCTGCAGTGACTCAAGCAGGTGCCTAAAGTAAAGGATGAAAATGGCCTGTGTTCCCAACAGTTAAGAGTTCATGTTTTTTATACGTGTAGGTTTGGTACGAAAATTATATTTTAAATATTAATTCATGTAGAAAAAGGAGAAACAGTATTTTGCCATAGTTAGAGAACAAAACTAGAAGCCTTAGTTATGACAAATCTTGATTTATTATTTACTATTCAATGTACTAATTTATAAATTACCAAATAGTAGTTTACTATTACTGTTTACTATTAAATAGTAAATTGATATTTACTATACTATTTACTATACCATTTTGATTTACTATTCAGTATGGGCCTTCTTTTTTATCTTACTGCAAAAAATTACTTAGTTCCATCCTGTCGTGGTTTGAGACCTCCAAAAATCCAATTTCCAAGCCTCCCCCCCCCTCAGTTTGCTTCAGTATGAGAGGGTTTTCAGACATAACACATTTGCTAGCATGAGGAAAATTATATTAAAATTTATTACTACACAATAAATACTATAATACATTATATACAACAATTCTAACTATCTCTGCTATGGTAAAGCAATATATTTACATAGATCAAATCCCTCCTTTCCCTCCAAAAAAGTTCAGAAGGAAAGAAGAAAAGGTCCTTTCCACTTTCAGGGCATCAGTGTCTCTCTTCTTCAAGGTAGTAGTCGTAGCTGGATTTGTTGTAGCTGGAAAATCTCTCTCTCTCTTCATTACAACACAGGGGGTTTCTCTCACCCCTTGGTCCTTCGACTTCAGCTGAAGGTCTCTCTCCTGTGGACTCGCAAAGCAGGGACAAAGCTCGCCCTACCACAGTCATATCATGGGATTCAAGGCATCCCATGAAAGTCCCTTCCTCAGGGGGGTTAAATTCCCCCTGAGTCAGAACATTTACGGCAGTTCTCAGTTCAGTTTTTGCCCCAAGCGTTCTACCAGAGCTCCTGTGCTCCATCTCAAACTGCCAATAAGGCAAAGTGGGGGGAGAGGGGGGAAGGAAGGTCACTTCCCCCGCATTCCTTCTGGCCATCCTGGTCCAGCTCCAGGACATCTCTGAGCTTTTGGCTTCTCTCTCTTTCTAGTTGCTGCATTTCAGGACTCCCTTCAAGTGGGAGTCCACCCCCTCCTTCCAAGAGGGGTCTCAAGGATCTGAGGAAATAAAGCCAATCTCACCCCAGTCTCTATTGAGCTTGGTTCTCTATCTCTTCGTCAGATATCTCTCTGTCTCTTAGCTTGGCTCCACGCCATCTTTGCTGCTGCTGGCTATCTTCTTGGCTTTCAGCCACAGTTCTCTATTCAGTGCTGTCTCTGCCGCTGCTTTGGCATCTTTCTGCTGCCCACTCACAGTGAAGAAAACTTCTCTCACCTTTTGGTTACAGCACCAGTTCAGTCTAACACTGTTTTGAGTTTCTGCAGCCCCAGCCGGGGGCTGGGGGGCCTTGGCCCCAGCGGGGCTCCCTGGCCCCTCTCTCCTCATGGTCTCAAACCATGGCTACCTCTCTTCTTCCAGCTACGTAATCTCTTCTTTTCTGGCCTGTTGTAATATGTTTAATTTTGCAGGGGCACTGATTGGGTCAACAGCAAGAACACCACCCCCTGGGATTAACCACTTTCCAGCTCCAAGGGAAAACCCCTTTTTAACCCATGACATATCCTTTATCAATGAGGACCTATGTACATTTAACCAAGTAGTCTGTTAAGAGAGGATTGTGGGTTTCCAATACCAAAACCAAGCATTTATTACTCCAGGAGAGCAGCATCTGTCCCCATCCTGTTCCTGCCCCATTGCTACCTTGAGCAGAGCCAGAATAAAGGGCAACTACTTTCAAAGTCCCTTTTTTCCTTAGTGCACAGACTCCTTTGGTGAAAAGACTTTCAAATATCTCTGGTGATATAAAAGCAGTTCCTCCAAGGCAGCATATACCATAGCCCATAGCACGAGACCCCTCACTGGTATTTACACCTTCAGAAATATTATCACTAGACAATTGCTCATACACAGTAGTTTTTCTTCCTGCAGTGTTATTTCTATTGTACAGGACATGGCTGCACAATTGCTTTTTTTGAATCTCTGGAAATACATGCTGCATAGCAGAAGGCAGATCAACCTCTTTTTTTTTAATAAATGATCACACTGACAATTAAAATTCCTGGTGACAGGTAAATTACTGTTAAAATCTATGACTGATTTCTAGCAGAAAAATCTGGAACAGCAGGGACAAGAGCAGCTAGTAGAAAACCTTATTAAAAATCTAGGTAATAAACCTTTTGCAAATATCAATTTTAATTATTTTTTAAATTACCTTTTCCTCTTCCATCTCTTTCATATGGCCCAATCATGTGAAAAGTTAATAATATTTTATAATAAAAAACATTTAATTTTTTTTTTTCATCATCTTTAGTGGAGTTTTTCAACAATATGAGCCATTACACTAAAATGGTAATTTCTTCAGCCATCAGTGCACACAGCTGTTTTATAGTTGAACTGTTTCCACCAGTAGAATTTTTTTGACACAAGTACTGCAGCTTCTGGGGTATGATTTTGCTACAAAGTTTTTATTTATAAAAAACCAGTTTTTACTTTCTAATAATATCTGTACAATGACTGGCCAATTTTGTTGCTACTAATAGGCTTCTTTACTGAGAATTTTTAAAATATCTGAAAACAATAAAAGAAAAGTTTCTGAAACATGCATAAAGAAGTTTTGGAAACAAAGTGCCCATCAATAAGGTATGTGAAAAGGAAAATTCTCCTTAGAAGACCAATGACATTTATTTTCATCTCATACTCTTCCCCTCCCACAGGTTAAAAAGGGTTTGGTCAAGAAAAAGCCTTCAGGGTTCTTTTTTTTGTGAGCTGAGATACAGAGCACCTTCATTTTCAGATGTGAAAGATGTAGCAAATTTTTTAAAAGTGATTTGCTTAATGGAAGAAAAAGTGTCATACTAAAAAGTGACACACAGCAGGGAAACATAAAAACCTCTGGGTGCTTACCATTTTAAGTTTCATTCATGTCTCTTTCTTTCCAGAAGTGCTCTTTACTTACACTGTAATGATCTTTAAATGGGTGGTAATGAAGAATAATGTACTCTGTGATAAGTGGAATTGGTCATCTCCAACTTGTGACTCACCATGAACAGAGTGTATATTAAACAGTAAATCACAGTCAGGTGTTTAATTCCATCTCCTCTTATTTATTTATTTGCCTAGAGTATGTTCTGCTCTTCCTCAGGTTTTCCTGCCATCAATATGACCATTGTAGTTTAATTCTAGAAGAGACTGACCTGCTCAGAGGCAGATAAAGGAGTAAGTCCAAACAATAACTTTGTGATTGCTCTGACCTTTGCAGGGGCTTAGTGAAATTACTGAGCAGTTTGATCTCTATACCATTTATTATCCACAGCAAATAACTTTTTCTAGATGGTACATGAAGCCAATTGACCAAGGATGTACCTTTAATACATATTAAATACATCTGTGTGTGCAACCAGACAGATGTAGACCAGTTTCTTATGAAGAAAGACCACTTAATTTACCAAAATATCCAGACAGGGACTTAGCATTTCCCAACTAATGCATTTTAAATTCTTACTCTTGGTTCAGTTTCTTTGACTTTCAGAGCCAGATATCTCCTTATCAGCAGCTGAGGATGGTGGGTCATAGCCTCTTTCGCGACACACGATGAAGGCTGGAGACATCCAGTACTGGAGCTGTTAGCACTGATGCCTGTACTGAGTGTATATATATGAATGCTACCCACAGCATATACAGGCTGTGAGGGGCCCACAGGTAAGAGGGCATTCAGTAGGATGCCACAGCCAGCACAATTCAGCCAGACCAGAGCATACTCCCTGCTTTGATGGACTAAATGAAATGTCTTCGCAGACTTCCAAAACTAATGAACCTGGGCTCACAATCCTCTGTAATACACTCAAAAAGTTCAGAGAAAAACAACTTGAGACTGCATGAGGAAGAAAACTTGCTATGTACAGAACGAGTTGCTTAGAATTTATGTTTTTTCTAGTAAAAGCTGTTGTACATATGAGCTCAATTTGATGCCACATTGTTTAGCGGCAGAGAGTGATAATACAAAACATAATGCAATTTACCGCTTCATTTCTTCATAAAGTCTACCCTGAAACATTTACCACTCCATGTTACAGCACAGAAGGAGTTTAGCAAAATGAGTAAAGTAGGTAATCTGCAAAACTATAAATAATGCTCTCTGCTTTCTTAAATAATATTTCACA
This sequence comes from Manacus vitellinus, assembly GCF_001715985.3. Lineage (NCBI taxonomy): Eukaryota > Metazoa > Chordata > Aves > Passeriformes > Pipridae > Manacus > Manacus vitellinus. The sequence goes on along the minus strand of NW_021940208.1, from coordinate 45,066,172 downwards.
CTCTAGTGAAATAACATATTTTAATACCAGATCTGACCTGAATTATTTGTCTAAAATTTCTGAACTTGACTTAGTCACCGTGGACTAGATTTGTATTTATTGTTTTATCTCCTGATGAAATAGACAGCTCAGTCTGCTCTGCCTGTGGACTTTGACAACTGAGAAAAACTTTAGAAATTAATTTTCAGCCTTTGATTTTGTTTTTAATTAAACAATTGCAAGTGCCGAATTTTGCTCAAGTTCCTTCTCAGCTCTCAATCACAAAGAATATTTTTAAACCCATGAGATTTTAAAACAAAGCAATACTAATGCTTTATGGTTTTAGTCTGCTTTCACTTACAAAGCAAGATTCCATTATTTCACCCACAGAACACAGAATATCATATATATTCTTACCCACACACAAATTGTATACTTCCTGTCAGACACTGAACACAGAAAACACATAATCTTTCTGACTTCTGGGCAGCATGGTTGATAACCTCTTCTGTTTGTTTCTCTAGCAACTGCCAGCAATCCCCTGAATCACTTGCCAGGCATGAAGTTTGCAGTTGACTATTTTTATATTCCCCACCTCCCCTTTTTCAATACGAGTTGTGCAAAACACATTTCTCTTACAATATCTCTGTTAGAAATTGCAGCAATTTTTCAGTTAACATGCATTTGGGGACACCAGCTAGTGTCTCTGTAGAGTAGTGCGCTGTGACACATAGTAGGTGCAAGTCAGACTAAGGTTAGTAACCTTTGTTCTGTATTCTCTTGCATAGAGTAAATCTACCTTTAGCTAGTCTATAAAAATGGACTGAATTCAGACAAAAGCATTTCCCAATTCACTAGAAATTGTAAAAGACAGAAGATGAATGATAACCTTAGAGTCAAAGGTGTCACTTCGCAGGAAGACCTCAAACTTCACTGAAGATTTTCCAAAATAGAAATTAAAAACATATACTCACAAAGACTTAAATTGGCACAGTCCAAAAGATGATAGTTTCAGTAAGATATGAGAATGAGGTCATAAAAAGAAGGAGGCAGATGGAAAACCAGTCTCCAACCATAAAGGTAACCATTTACAGCTATTACAACCACTGTTCCTTTTGATTTCTCATTATTTGAATCTACTGCCCATTACTGTGTCCAGTTCTGGGCCCCTCAGTTCAGGAAGGATATTGAGGTACTGGAGCAGGTTCAGAGAAGAGCAACAAGGCTGGTGAAAGGACTCGAACACAAGTCCTATGAGGAGAGGCTGAGGGAGCTGGGGTTGTTCAGCCTGAAGAAGAGGAGGCTCAGGGGAGACCTCATCACTCTCTACAACAACCTGAAAGGAGGTTGTAGCCAGGTGGGGGTCGGTCTCTTCTCCCAGGCAACTATCAGTAAGACAAGAGAGCATGGTCTTAAGCTCTGCCAGGGGAGGTTTAGGTTAGATATTAGAAAGAATTTCTTTACAGAGAGGGTGGTCAGATATTGGAATGGGCTGCCCAGGGAAGTAGTGGATTCTCTGTCCCTGGAGATTTTTAAAAAGAGACTGGATGTGGCACTTAGTGCCATGGTCTGGTAAACAAGGCAGTAGTGGATCAAGGGTTGGACTTGATGATCTCAGAGGTCTTTTCCAACATGGTTGATTCTATGATTCTATGGCAGGCGCTTAGTGTGAAAGAAGCTGGTCCTGAATTAAGAGCACGATTTTAACAGTTCAAATATCTATACTGATCTTATGCAGTTTAGTTTCAAGACAAAGTTAATAAAAGCAAAGCAACATGCAAAAGCCAGTGGTTGGTAACTTACACAAAATGTAGGTAATTCAGCTGTAAATGCTTCATTCCTGCTGGTTAAACTTAGCATCTTTTTATGCATAGGTATTCTCTGACTTAAATAGATATAAATTAATTGATCGGCAATTTCAATTAAATTCAAAAGCAAACCACAAAGGACACTACATGCAGATTTCAGTTTGTGCAATAAGGGTGTAGAACCATTCCCATACCTAAATAATATACTCATACAGAAGATACTTCTGTAGCTCTGGAGCTACCTTACAACCAAGTCACCTTTGGTGTGTGATGCTCCCGAGCTCAAACTTCATGTAGGAACATTGCAGTATAATGGTCAGTTAACACTGAAATCCTTTAAGTACTTCATCCACATTAATCCCAAATGAGTATCTCATGATTAATTTTATCAAAACAAATTCCAAAGGAATTGGTAATGATTAAGTTGTTATCGCAGAACATTACTATTATTTTTATGTATTTGTGTGGACTTTGTCTGCTTTCTAGACTGTATCTTTGAAAGTATTTTTCAGTGACAGTGGCCCAGCGTGACTTAAATGAACTGTGATACCTACATATCTAAAATTAGCAGCTATAAATCCAGGCACCAGAGTCTAACCTGAATGTCACTAATCTGACAAAATTCTTCTTGACTGTAGCAGTGAATTCCTTGTTTCCCCTCCTGATTCTCTGTAAATCCTGCTCAAAGATTTTTAAAAATGTTAAACTGCCTGCATGTACATAAATTCTGGAATAGGAAATTAAGAAGCAAGTGTTTTGACTGTTCCCCCCCCAGCTTTGAATATGGAGCATTTAAAGCTGAATGCTTTGTCATCTCTTAAAGAATACAGTGGTATTTAACTAAGAAATATGAACCAGAGATAATGCCTCTTTTCTAAATTTATCATTAGATCTTGTGAAAATTTTCTTAGTTCACTCATTTTACAGTAAGGTCACCTAAGCCTCAATAAAATTTAAGAGCACCAACAAATTGTAGAATTTTTTTTGATGCATGTTTTTTAGTCTAGGTGAACTTAATATGCAATTTTTACTTCTCTTTTGTATTTTGTATGAGACATCTATTGGAAAAACACTTTGCTAACATATGGTCAGGGTGGCTAAAGCATGAAAATGAGAAAAAATAAATGCAATGAGATTATATGTATAGAAGTGGAAAAATGTAAACAACAGAGTCTACCATAACCACACCTATAGAAATTCATGCCCTAAAATTTGGATTTGCATCCACTGGAGAGAATTTCTAAGGCATGTATGAAGATATGATACAAATGCTAGGCCCTTAACATTTCTCAGGAATATATTTTAGAAAACTCTTGGCTGAAAACATTATAAAAGCTGAATTTTTTTTTTTTGTTAGTTATCAAAAATATTATGATGCTATAGTCTAAATTTGTGGACTATGAAACAAGTACAATTGTTCTGGAGGAGCATGGGAAAAATTATCATTATTATCTAGAAAACAAGAAGTTATGAATGTAAAATGAAAATGTACTGGTTTCTAAGTTTTGGGAAGAGACGAAGTACATTTTCATAAAATTCAAAAGTGTAAGCTCTACCTTTCTTACTAGCAACAACTTTGTAACAAGATCAAAGATAAGGACATTGGAAGCTTTATATGTAACTTTCCCATAATTATCTTCATAATGAATTATGTAGTGTAAAGTATCTTATTTACATTATTTAAAATTTTTCTTAAAAAATTGAGACCAAGAATTATCACTACAATCATGGAGATAACATCAATGACCATAAAGGTTCAATTCTAAACATTTTTCTCTTTGTATTAGGATTTTTTTTTTTACCAAAAATAAGAACTTGCCTTTGTCATCACAGAATTGTGGTGTTTGGGGCTTTGGGTTGTTTTTTTTTAAACTCATCAATTTTTGAATTCTCATCCAGCTTGCTGATTCTGCTCATCCTCCTCTCCAACCCATTTTGGTGGAAATTTCATTAGACTAGTCTTTATTTCACTGTCTGTGCCATTGCTAAGACTGTGCAAATATACAAGATTGAGGACCTATTCCTACAGAACATGTTAGCTTGACAGGGAACAATAAACTCTGCATAGTTTCCCCACTAATTACATGATCACATAATAGTAGTGTAATTTCCTTTTTTCATGCTTTCTTATGAAAATGTCATGTGAAACAATGTTGGAAGATTTATTTGTCAAGAGAGATGACATCTGGTTCATCACCTTCTCAAGAACTGTTATGCTGTCACAAAAGGATATTGGACTGGTATCACACAAGTTCTCCTTGATAAATTCATGTTGGCTATTACTCATCTCCCTGCTATTCTGCAGGTGTTTACAGTTCATTTGATTTATTTGTTCCAGTTGTTGGGGGTTTTTTAAATGACATTTAAATTACGGTGATGGGTCTGTAATTCCCCAGCTCTCCCTTTCTCTCCTTTATAAAAGCAGGCATTGAGTCAGCTCTTTTTGAATTCTCTGAAACGTTCTCCATCTTCACAACAGAGAACTGCTAATGGATTTTGAGAAGACTTCATCTAGTTACTTAAATGCTATACAATAAACTTCATTAAACAGAGATTATTTTCAAATACATAATTGGTTCTATGTAGTCTTTCAGAAGCTCTTTCATCGTTCCAGTCTGACATCTTAGCCCATTCCTAGGCTAAGTAGTTGTATTAAAGCCGAGTAGCTCCAGTTAATGAAAACTGAAAAAGATATTAAACACTTTTGCAGGTTTAATACCATTTTTCAGTTTGTTTCCTTCCCTGTTTGATAGCATATCAACGTTTTTATTTTCCTTGCTCTGATTATTAATGTGTTTATAAAATGACTTTTAGTTTCGCTTTATGTCCTTTTTTTATGTTATGCATAATTCTGTATCTTGGCTTTTCCATTTTTGTCCTCTTTCCTATTAGTGTTATTTCATTTACACTAATTTGGTAATTTGACCTAGTTTCCACTTTCTGAAGATGCTTTTTTTTCCCTGGGTCTCAAGCACTGAAGTCAAGGCTTACTTAAGGGAGCTACTTTCTAGGCGTCACAAGTATTGAGACAGTTTGTGCTTCTCCCTTAAATATAATTTCTAGGGGGAACTGCCATTGCTTGTAAATGTTTTTCCCTTAGATTTATTTGCAATGAGATCTGACTCATCAGCCCAACTAGTTTGTTCTCTTGTAATTTACTGGTTTTATTATGATCTGCACTTTCTGTTCCTTGATGCAATAAATCATATTATGTCCACACTAAGCAAGTTAAAGAAAGTGAGAGTAAACCCCTTTCATATTTTCAACTACATTTTTTTCCTAGGGGCTCCTGCTAGCTGCCTTCAAAGAACCACAGAGAGATTGAGTCTGGGAGGGACCTCTGGAGGAGATTAGTCCAGGCTTCTGCTCAAGATGGCACTTAATGGAAAAACTGGATCAGATTGTTCAGTGCTTCAAGTCAGCGGACTTTAGAAATTCTCCAGGGAAAAGACTGAAGTTGATTCCAATATCTCTCTGTAGAGTTTTTTTTCTTACTATAAACCACTTCTGCTCTAAATTATTGTTATTCCTTATATTCAGTTGAAATCATTTGCATTGAAGTTTGTAAGAGCTCCTTGTTGTCCTTCCATTACCCACTTCCGAAAGAGTCTGTTTTCTCTGTAATGTTCTACAGATAGTGGCACAGATATAATTAGATATAATTTCTTATATCTAATCTAACCGTACCTGCTTTCAGGCTGATGAGCAGGTTGTTACAGGCCTGGACCAAGGTTCTCCTCCCTGCAGAACTGCAACACGGCGGTCACTCCTGTGAGTATTACCACACAGCAGGACCCTGTGGGCTTGTTCCCATGGCCTGCTGCAAATCCAAAGGATGGCACTGCCCCCCAGTCTGTCAGCTATCTTCCCTCTACTGCAGTAACCCACTTGCTTTACAAATAAACTAACATATTCTTGCACAGAAACACTGAACATTGTACATTTCTGAGTCAAGCTTAAAAGGGAAACTGGGATACTGCAAACCATCTACTCATAACACTGCACTTTAACATACTTTGAAAATTTCATCCAGGCAATTGCAATACCTGCCAGTGGCTAATATGTTAAAGATCCATCACATAAATCTTCCTGTTATGGCAAAGAGAAACTTTGCAAACTTTCACCTGAAACCTAAACCAATAGTAAAACACCAGAAAGAAAACTTTGCCATTGAAACATCTTTGTGTATCTATGTTAAAATGTAATCTCCATGGCATAATCTCACATAAGGATATATAACTGAGGCACCCATACCTAAAATGCATAATTACCTTTGCAATAAAAAGATGTTTTATTTTCTTTGTATTAAAAGATGGGATTCTTTCTTGTAAAACTGAATATTCACTTCAGCACTAGAACCAAAAGAAAGGGTTTATAAGGCTGTGATACAACTGGGATTTTTTTAGGAAGCACCATGTGAAGTTATTTTTTCCTCACCCATGTACAACTTTAGATATTTTGCAATGATTTTTCCAGTCACTGGAAATAAAGAAATAACAGAAGTCAAAATAAATGACATGGGGTGAGAGTTGAAGACAATCTGTGAGGGTACTTAATTCTCTGTCTTGACATGGTGCATCCCAGAGGCTCTCTACCGTGCCACCAATAACAACTGTCACACTGTGCAATCCAGTATCTCCACAGATAAAATAATTGCCAGAAACCTCTGGATACAACATTAATCCACTTCATCAGTCATAAGTCACAGTCTTCCGCTGCAACTCACAGAGTTCAAATCAGGACTGGAGCCCACCAACAGTTAGAAACTGTCCTTTGAACTACCTCTGCTCTCTCTCTCTCTTTTTTTCAGGAAGGCTTCCCCAGCACATTGTAGAGAGGTCCTCAGAATTGGTTAAATGACAAGAATCTAGATGTTTAGGTTTGTGTCTGTCATACACGGACTTTAAAATATCTGTAAACATTCATATCTCAGAAGAAACAATAAAGACACTGCAAATAAAATTCAGCCATACCTTAAAACATATCAAGAAGCATGGTATGCATTTACATTCAGATGCTCCTCTGGTATTTTTTTTTCTTAGTTGACATGGAGGTTTAACTCTTGAATGCAAAAGTGCTTTAGGAAGGTAAAAATTACTTTATGCAGATGGTAACTCCTGATGTTTGACAAAGCTTTCTCAGGTTCAATAATAGGAGTTCATTCAAATGTTTAAAAGAATCCATATCCAACTTCAGCAGTCTCAGCAGTATCTACCCAATCTATAGCTAGATCATTTAATCCCAAACATGCTTTAGAAACACTGTTAACTGAGAAAGAAGCAATTTCACCAGAAGTTAACCTGTGATTTCTCTTGGAAAAAAAAAAATGGAGAAGAAAATGAAGGTGTAGTAGGCAAAGTACTTTTTTCTTTTTTGATCTTTGTTTTTTCAAACTTTATTCAGCTGTATAAGGCCAGTGCAATAATAAAGGCTAATTTCCTGTGGCAATCATCTTCAAAGGGAATTAAAATTAATGCATGTATTCTGGAGCCATAGTGATAAAAAAGGTTCAAACAATCCCCATTATTTCAAGTAATGTTGAAAAATGATACCCAAGAACGGTTTTCAACTTATTTCTAGCTATTCATTTTGGATTAATATAAAATAAGCTACTTCAAGTATTACTATCCTTGTGCGATGTATTTATATCAATATGATTACTATCTTCAGTGAAAGGTTTAATATCAACATATATGTAATTACTGGAAATGTTTCAATTTATATTATAAAATGAAAATGTAAGATCAGCAACAACTGCCTCAACTAAATAAAATGTATAAATGTTCTCATTTACTGAAGTTACATCTCTTCCATAGCAAAAACTGAACCACTCAGCTTCATTTCTAAAATTATACTTATTAACTTTGCTGACTGTCTTTACACAGGGCTTATATGTAGTTTGAAAGGATTTATTCAGCAGTTTGAAAATATTTATTCTGAAAGCACTTAACCCTTTGTAAAGGTAAAGAATAATTAAAATCAGAAAACCAGAAACTTATATTTTTTCAATCTTTTACTTATGTATGACATCTCTGTACATATTGACATTGCAGTCTAACAATAGTTCAGTTAAGTTACTGACATGTTTTGTACACGATGATTTCCCTATACAGCTGAGGAAAAAAATAAAAAGAGTATATCTAATTTCTAGAACAAATAATTTTTATTTTTAATTATTGTGACTCTAAGAAATTAATGGAATAATGTCTTTAGAAAATCTTTATCAATGGATCTTAATAAAATACACAAGAAAAGAAGCCTGGAGTAAAGATTCTTTCTCTGTCCACTTTTGAGGGAAATAAGAAAACATGCCAAAGCTCTAGAATTACACACATTTATATTTTGACACTGTGAGAAATCAAAAGTCTGTTCATAGCAAATACTATTTCTTTTTAAATAGGGTCAGAGGTAAAAGGAAGAATAAGGCAATAATCTACGGTAACATCTGAAGAATCACGGGCAGAAGGAGAGAGACATATCCAAACACATTTAAGTCTCCAGACACAAGGCTCATAAATATGACACAGACCTATTGGGAGCAGCCTACCCTGCTTGGGCACAAGACCTAGCATCTGGAAACCAGCAGAAAACACAGGGTATCTCAAACAGATCTAATGTCTTCATGGGACAAGTGAGTGTAGCCCTAGATGGTGCAAAACACATTGAAAAACAACACATGAAATGTTGCTGATGTTTCTTCAGTAAGCTGTGGACAACGGGCGACCATAAGTACAGAAGTCTGCCCCGGACTCAGCTTCATTCAGCAGAGTGGTACAGAAGAAACTTTGCTTACAGGGCTCACAGGGCATGCCATGACTCTGGGGAAGTTTCTAAAAAATTGTGCAGACAACCAGAATGCCACGTGAACCTGGTGAGCCAGATAAACCTACTGACATAATCCTACGTGTGATGCTAGAGAAAAAAAAAAAAAAAGAAAAAAAAAGAAGGGTGGGGCGGTGTTGGGCAGGGTGTCAATACAATACCAAATGACCAAATAACAGACTGGAAACTTAGCAGTATGATAGAGAGGGTCTGGGGATTTATAATGACTCCCTAAATGTATGAGTCATCACTGTCTGTACATGCCACTGCTGCAGAACAAAAGCAGTTATTAGTCAGCAGTTATCATATGAGACACTGGAAGTATTTATTTTCTTCTACTTAGCACTAGTGGACCTTTTCCACTGTTTTGGGGCAAGTTAGACTAGACAAATTGAAGAGCCCAGATGAAAACAAGAAGACACTAAAAGACCAAAACATGTAACTTTAATGAGGGAAAGCCAGAAGAAGCCCATGAGGTGCAGCTGAGAGCAGGAAGGAGCAAGGGGAGAAGCATTTGACTGGAGTGAGCAGGAGCTGGAGCAGAAAACACAACGATCCTTGAGTTCCTTGTGGCCATGGCAGATAGGAAGAGATTATTTTAATTTGCAGAAAAGAAAATTTATGTTTGAACTCAGGAAAAGCTTTCTCACAGAATATTCACCAGCATCTGTCACATACGGATGTACTTGATCCTGCTTTCAGTATAAGTGATGAATTAGATGATCTCTTTAAGACAGTTTGAGCTTTACATTTCTATGATTTAATGATCTCAGCTGTCTAAGAAACTTATGAGTTGTGATATGAATATTTGCCTGTAAACAAGAGCTTCTACTGCAAATTAGCCACAAAACTAAATTGTACAATACCAATTAGTAGGTACTAATACTGAAATATTCCTGAATTACGAATGCAAAGCTTACTATTCTTTATCCCATTTCTAATCCTATGAACCATTCAGCCTTATGCCTGTCTGGATGCATCAAAGCAGGATTTCTGTTGACAAACATTGTCAGTACTGTCATCACAAATGCTCAACTCATGATTTAAAAAATAACATCACTATAAAAAAAGAAAAAAAAAAAGAAAAAATGGAAGGTAAATAAACTATGCTTATGCCATCATTGGAGCTGCACATAATTTCCAATGTGTTTTCTTTCATCAGCTTATTTCTGCAATAGGTTATTTTGCAATGCAGGATTTCTGCAGCAGTATCTTAGACGCTAGAACAGTATGAAATAAATCCCATACATTTTGCTATTCCTCTAAGAGCGAGAAGATGGGGGATTTAGAGTAATGCAGTTTCCTGAATTTAGTGGGAGCAGCAGCTGAGTTTAGTGCCTTGAGAACTCCCGACGGAGGAAAGTTTCATAGGACTTACTGGCACAACGTACTCATGTTTTTTGACTGGCGTGGTTTTTGACAAAACAGAGTGGAATAGCTTCAGAAAAACAAAACAAAACATAAAAAGCTTTTGAAGGCCAACACTTATACAGTAGAGGCTAATGCAATATTAAGGCAATGGTTTTTCCTAAGTGCCACTGAACTACAGACCATATTATAGCCAAGGCTGGATGCATACATGCCAGCAGGTCCCTCTGCAGATTGGTGTCAGCTAAGTGGACTCTCTTCTCCTTTTTCTTTAGGGTAGAGTATGTTTTAAGTCTTCTTCTCATGTGTGGTCTCAGAAGAGAAATAATAACCATAATGAAAAAAAAAAGAAACATGCCAAAATCTCTCTCTATCTCTCTGGGAAGAAACATAGTTTCTGTGCTGCCTGGCCCCTCTTTTCCTCCTGCCAGTGTTTCTGTGCTTCCCAGGTGTTGCTGCTGGCCGCCATATCAGCACCTGCTGAGCACCAGTTCCAGCACCACGACTGCCCCTGCTCTCCTGAGAAGCAGACAGTCATTGGTATAGACGACACTCTTCTGCCAGTGGATCAGCACATTTCCTCTGCAATAAGCTGAATTTAATTCTGAAATTCATACCCATAAGGAGAGCATGCAATAGACATTTTACTGCCCACTGCCAGCAGCTAATTGCACAAGTATATATGCAAAGCATACATACACACAAGTAAAATCTGTTAAAAGATGTATGATTTATTGCTATTTCCCAAAACATTTGGAGAATTAGAGTAATAAGTATAAAACAAATGATATATTTTCATCTTATCAGGCAAAATTAAGGTCTGCCGTCTAACTGATTCGTCGTCATCTTTCAGGAGGAAAGCCTATTCATGTCAGTACAACGGCATGAGAATTAAGGTAGCATTCATATGAAGCAGTGGAAGTATCCAGCTCTTAATAAAACCAACAAGCTTTTATCAATGAGATCAGAGGTCCCTCTCAATCCTTAAATCAATTTATTGTCAGGCCATGTATGAACAAGATCCATGCCTGAACCTTCACGCAAACCAAGTGAGGAAATGCACAGATACATGCAAACGATTATTAGGAACCACGTCTGACTCTACACAAAATTTTTAGTCTTTGATTGGTGTTGGGGGAGGGTGTAAGAATGCTTCAGGTACAGCAGGTACATTTTTCATTCACTAGCTGAGACTGTATGAAGAAAATATTATTTTTATCCTGTTCTTTAATGACATAGAGAAATAAAAATACAAGTAAACATATATTTAATATCCTATAAATTTCTTCTCCATTAGGGAGCACCAGCCTTTTAATTTCAGTTCCCATAGAGTTTTGTGTCTTCATATTTTTGTTTGCATTAAGGATTTAGGGAATGCTCTGTTTAGCAGGCATAAATGTTCCACAATGATTTCTAGACAAACAATACTGATTAAATGTGGTACTTTTTATAATCTAAGATAATTGTTCAATTCGCAACTTAATTCAATAAATCCACCTTTCTTATTCATAGATTAATCACCACAAAAAATATTTTATAATCAATTTACCAGAAATATTTGGATTATATAATGATACATTACACTCTGAAATGTGACCAAATTTATTCTTATGCAATGAATAAAAGCACATACAAATAAATAAAATATGTAAGAAAGAGGACCTGAATAACCTCTAAAAGCTATTTTCATACAATATTGTTTTGCATTTTACATATTCTATGCAAATATTCCCCAAAACAATGTACAGAGCATATATAGTTAGTAGAACTACCAGAATGTCACATTAACCATATGAATGAAACCACACTATTAGATACCATTGTTTACTCTTTAGATTTTGTCTTGCTGTATCATAATCCTGCACTTTTATTGTAAACATAAACTTAATAATTAATTTTCTCTTTTACAGCTTTCTGATTGTGACTAGTATGTTATTTTCTCTTTCAACGTTCATTAGTTGTAAAGTAATAGTTAGCTACAATCTGGTTTTATATCTACTTTCAAATATATATATATTGCAAGGGACTTAAAATTTGTTAGTTTTTCTCTGGTCTTTTACTTGAACTGCAAACTTATCTGGAAGGCATTATAAATGTTTCTTAGGTTAAATGCATTCTAGTTATAGGTCTGTCAAAGACCAGCTGTGTAATAATTTACATATATAAATTTCTCTATATAAATTTATATATACTATAGTTTATGTAAAATCAGCAGTTTATAGTGCATAATTGTTAATGAAAATAATAGTGGCTCAGAAGATGATAAATCCGCCAACATGCAAATAAATAAACAGATACACAGACAGGTAGACAGACAGATAGATAAATGCTTGAGCACACCTCAAATAAGCAGATCTCTTACAATCTGTAGACATAATTTTTGAGGTCCCTTCCAACCTGTGCTGTTGTATTATTCTGAGATTTTAAAGAGAGAAAATCAAACATGAACCATTAATGTCAAATTTGAATTAGATACCTAAGCTCCTTCCCAAACCAGAAGCTTGTCATATGCCAACCAGAAAGGCAAGCCATGTCCAAAGGAAGTAGAAAAGTAAGACTCCCCTTTAATCTATTACCCTCTTTTTCCGAAAAGCTGACACATCGCAGTCTGACAAGAAAACCAATGCCTCTGTCAGCACTACAACCATTTTGCTTGGCTTGAAAATAGCCCCTGAAAGATGAATAGTTCAGTATGATTTGGATAGCAAAGCAGGCCATGCAGAAGAAGTACTGCTACTACTTTCTATTCTTCATTGCACAGAAAGGCCTCTTGCCATTGAATAAACTTTAATTAAAACATGCAGGTAGTTCTGATGAGTTAAGGGGCAGCAAGCCAAATCCAAGGTGCTCAGGTATAGGGGAACCCTTCTGATAACCTCCATGGCTTTTGGTTCATACCCTGTTTATCCTGGACAGCCAGGAAGGCCTGGGAGAAACTATGCTTTTTTTTTCCTGCAGAAGGGGTTCTGTCTGTTCTTTATAGATTGGAAATATTCTATAAATAACACTTGATCATTGATATATATGAGGCTTTAACATAACTCCATACTTAGCCAGAAGACATTTTGAAAATGTCACTGTTAAATTAGAACACAAAATTAAACTCAACAATTTGTTGAAGAAATTCCAAATTATTGTACGTCTACTAAACTAAACTAACTTTAAAAGCATGATCTCTTTGGCATCTACATAAATGACTTTGCCAATAAGTAATAGCTTTCCTAAAACATGTTTCAGTTCACAGTCCCTGTTTGAAGAGTATGATTACTACCTTCTGTAACATCAGACAGTATCACAGAATTTAATTTGTTGCATTTGATTCTATTTTAACTAATTCCAAATTAAAACTATTTCTTTTTTTCAAAAAAAGTATGGGAAAAGAATTAAGTTGTTTTTTTTTAATTTCGAAATTCAAAGTTAAATGTAATTTTCTCTGCATATTCTGGGCTATATGGACCTAAGTTTTCAGAAGATGAAACTCATATAACCTCTGCTAAGTTGTTTACATTCATGCTACATTTAACTTGATATATAAACCCTTGAAAATCAGGAGCTTTAGATATTCTGGAAAACAGCTTGTATGTTGGTCTAGCTCCCTAACCATACTTTTTCACTAACTCGTGCTTCTGTGTCACTACAATATTTCCATTTCATTTAATAATAACTTCCCTTTGCATTCCAATCATATTTTAAGTATTTTACCAAGTAGGGTTAGATTGGAATTAAAATATTACAACTTTACGTTACTCTGTCATTAAATGCAGAATCTGCTCAACTCAATCAATCCTCCCATAAACAAGCTGAAAACTGACTTTCAGAAGCACTTATCTTTAAATAGAATTTTTATTAAGAAGAAAAATACTTCCTTAAATTATACGAAAGTGTAGGTTATGCATATATATTTGCCTCTATTTATGTAAAATATAATACAGCACTAATCAAGTGTTGTGTTTTCATCAGTGTAAAATGACAGAGGTTCTAAATGGGAATTTATCTGTCCCAGTGTTTATATCATAGACATCTACCATTAAGAATTTCATGCTAGACACTTTTTCTAATTATAGAAGTAGGCATCTCATCCTATTGCTGACCAGATTAACAGTGTTTAAGAGGTGTTTGTTTCCGTTCATCTCTGATGTCAGGTGAGAAGATTTCTTTTGGGTCCCTTCTCCTTCGTCATCATTATTCCTTAGCCAACAGAAGCTCAGCTTCTGGCAAAGGCATGGTTCTTCTGAAGAGCACTTTATAAACTAATACAGTGGGAATATTTTGTGAAGATATAATATAAAATTTATCCCACTTATCAAGCTATAAGAAGAAAAATCAAGGCTTTGACTTAGGTTAATCCCCAGTGGATTTTTATCCCTGATAAAAATGTTTATATTGTCTGAGGATTTTAGACCTTTTACTGCGAGCTTTACAATTTAGAACATAAAAAAGGTAACAAAGGTATTCACCAAACAACAGTTAATGGACCTTGCATTTTCAGTGGCAAAAGGAAAATACATAAAGCAAGAAGTGCATCACCAATTCACAAAACTCAAATTCAACAAAATACTTTGGGGATAAGGAGGCATAGGAATTACCCTCATGGGACACAATTTAGAAGGACCAGCAAACAGATGCTAAGCAATAGTTTCACTGATCCTCTTCTTTCTACAGGGTCTGTAAACAGGGAAAAGTGCAAACTGCAAAACTGCATTCTTATTGTCCTGCAAACGCCTTTGCATCAAAGGACCTCACAGAGCAGCACTCTTGGGAAGTCCAAGGATTCCCTGCAGTACTATTTTTTTTAAAAAAAGCAAAAAGACTAAGTCATAACAATAATTAATTTCAAAATATTGTCTTTGGAGAGCTTTCTGTGAAACATATACAGTACACTGGAGGAAGTGTAGTGAATAAATGGGATGAAATGGTACTTAAACAAGTACACTTTCTTTTCATCTGTGCTTATAAAACATAATTAAACCCATCTGATCTTACAAAACATCATCATTGATAATGCTTCCAATTTCACTTCTGGCAGAAGTTGTCTGACTATAGGCTTTTAGTAAATGACAATGACCACATCACTAGATTTTATTACCCTACTTTAAACCCCTGTAACAAAAGATAGTCTTTACAACAAGATTCAGCATCAGCATTAAGAGCAAAATTATGTTCAAGAAGTGAGGAAGGATTATAAACAGATAACCTTGTAAAGCTACTGATGGGAAAATCCTGCTTGTGTGAAATGTAAATGTCCAAAGTTCCCTGTATTATATCTTGAGAGTATGGAGAAAACGCCAGCTATCACCTAAGACCATAGGCTATATCCTGGTATGAAACACTAACTTACTGATGCTGAAAGATGTAATTGAAAATATGTATTTTAAGGCACAACAGCAAATATGCTATAGCTGTATTCACATGGTTGGGTTTTTTTCCCTCTAGATTCAAATTGAAGGTTTTTATCACTTTTATGCACATGTGCATAAACAAACTATTGTTCTCAGCAAGCCAACATCATGCAGTAAAGATTACTAAACATGCAAACTGTTCTAGTCCTCAGTATTGCATACATATTCAAGTATCTGAAATTTTAAATTTTAAACAGATGATTTAAAAAATCCATATTTGTCTTATGATTTTTTTTTTCTCAAAAGGTATTTTGTACATTAATACAAAATCCTTCCACAGACAAACTGTATAAATATATTAATATTTTTAAAGAAACACACCTAAATGACATGACATAAGTAGACAAAAGCTATTTGTTTGGGAAAAAAATATTTCTATGTCACCATATTTTATTTTGGTTTTCCTCAGCTTGGATGTTTTTCTAGCTATTTATGACAGTGCATTTTCAGACATCATCACGGTAGTTTCTGGATAAAAACAAATGTTTACTCATTAAAAAAATCAGTATAGAAAACATTTGTAGATAATCCAAAGTTGTTGGAGACATAAGGCAATGAAGAAATGGGTCAACTACAAGAAAACTAAGAATCCTCGGTAATATGTTATATCTAGAGCCATGTGAATGTCAGAGGTTTAAACTCAAGGTTGCAATTCAAAACAGAATTGCAGATTATACTCACACAAAATAAAAATTTCAGTGGAACTCGGTGAAATTGAGAAGGACTTAAATTTAAGCTTAAATGACCAATTAAACGTACTTCAAGCATGATGCTGCATCTAAGACAGCAAATACAACTTTTGGATGCATTAAGACATTTATAACATTACTGAAATGTTACATTAATTCTGGTATTCACGTTTTTGAAAGTAACTAAAATTTGGGGGGGCTTTGATGGGGTTTTGCTTGGTTGGTTTTGTTTGTGAGGGTTTTTTAATTCAAAATGTTGCAGTTCAAGGTTTTAAGTTCAAAAGTTTAGAGCACTGCCAAAAGAGATCATTAATTATATTTTTCCACTGCCAGATGGGTACCAATACTGATAAAGCAGCATCATACTCTTCTATCAATGTGAACCTGACTTATGACTCCCCCAAAGCTGTGAGGTAGGGCTTAGGGCTATGCCTTGTTATGTTTTTGAGAATACAATTTGGTTATTGCCTTAATTAAGAAGTAGATTTTCAAAAATTGTCTATATCTAAGGCCCATCAACAAATAGAGGTCTGAACTGGCCTTTGCTTTCTGGTAATTCTGGCAGAGAAGAACTACAACTATTAAGAAACAGGAAGGAGACTTCATTAACGGATAAAATAAATATTTACAATACAGTTTTTCTGTATTTTTTGTTTGGGTTTTGTTTTCTTAATTTCAGCATCTGTTTCAGCATTTCATGTGAGAATTCTTTGCTGCTCTGTGATTAGAGGAAAGAACCCTTAATTTCCCTTTGTCTTCCTAATTGCTAGTGAGCATACTTGGGATATGGGGATGGGCAGCACAACACATGTGAGTAAAAAGAGGAGAGTACATCTGTACACATGTGGGATGTACATGTCACAATGATTTGCCCTTTCCATTCTCTTCCATTCTTGCACATTGTATGTCACCATTCATCTCAGTCAGTAACTTCCCTGTCTCTTTTCTTTGGCTCATCAAACCCTACTTACTCACGCCACTTCCCCACCTCAAAAGGAGAAGGCCAAAAATTAAGTAGAGACTAAAAAAAAGAAAAAGTAGAAAAAGGGTTAATTCTGGCCAGAAGAACAATTTTCAAACAACTACAGGCAATAGAGGGAAGAATGGACATTTCCTTCTTTGGCACAAAAAAGAAAATACTGTTTCTGACTGTATTGGGTGTAGGTCCCAAGGTTCGGGTAGATGTGAGTGGCTGCAGGGCTGGCCTCTGTGGCAAGAAGACAGGGTTGGCATCTGGCTGCTTGCTCAGGTTAACCCACCAGCTCATACATAGTCAGGGTCACCTGCTAATGTCACAATCTGAACTAAAATATCCTGAAGCCTCTAAAAAATCAAAGAAAGAAGATTTAACGATGTTAACCTCAATTCTGCCCTCTTTAATAATGGGGCCAGAACAGTTCCACTACAGGTGTTGCAGAATGGTATAGAAAAATCGTGGGAAAAGAAACCATTATGTGAAATCAAGAGAAGTATATCAGACACAAGCTAAAAGAAAACCACTTAAATATGGTTTTCACTCTTTCTCTGAATCTAACGCTCATCAAATAGACCTTGTGAACTTCATAATTTTTCCTTTGTACAAGAATATCTTTCCTAAACTGATTTTTTTAGATGTAGCTATTGCACTGATCTTGATAATTCAAAATTAGTCTTTTGTTTTCATCACAATTTAAAAATTCCACCCTATTGTTATCAGTGATATTAAATTTTAGTGAAAGGGAGTAGTGAAAGGGAGATGTGCTCAGTTCTTTGTTAATATACATAGAGGTGTCTAAATATGATCATGTTCCCACTATTACAAGCAGAGTTATGTACAGAATTGATTAGTTCAAAACAGGGACAATAACTTGAAGCCTCAGGATTCCACCAGAGTCTTAATAAATCATTAACAACACTGACAAACTCCTTCAACCAATTCCTCACTCTTCAGTACACTTGCACTTAATACTGTGAATGAAGATGGAGAACCAACAAGGCTGCAAACTCAAAAACTTGACATACAACACAAGTAATCCCATTGCTACTTAGGTATACTATTGTACAACTACTACTGTTCCCAGTACCAACTGGCTTATTCAGGAGTGCAGCCTTAGATTATTTTGTGGCATACTTGCAACTGTTTTTCATAAGCTGAAGTTAGCATTACTTTAATTCATCATTTTCTGGTGTTATAAAATACACTACTACATTGTATGAGAATTTAAAGTAATTTAACACAAAAGTTGAAGGTGCCCTTGGCAACCTCTGGAGTAGACTTTTGGACTACTAATGTACACTTGCTAAGAATCACAAATCAACACCACCACTATAAAAGTGCAATTTTGCCAAAAGGTAGAGGCATGCAGATACCAGGACAAACTCTCTTGCTGCTTCTATGCTTTCATTTTCCCACCGCCGCCTGCACACAGTCCTAAACCTCATCTCAGCTGACAACCATACAGCTCACCAGCTCAAAACACAGAAACAGAAACAGGACCTCAAAAACTATTCATTACCATTAAGTCTTAAGACACTTATAGGGTGGTTTTCCAATTCAGCCAGCCATCTGGAATCACCCACACTTGTATACAAATTCTAGTCATTCTCTTGTTGGTTATCTGTTGATTTAGTTTTTAGTCAACAGGTTTTAGGACAACAGTTAGAGCTGTCTGCAGCAAAACCATTTAAACCTTGATATGCAGAGAGTCAAATGACACACAGACGTAAAACTATCCAACAAACAAGCAGTAAAATGAAGTTTCAGGAAAGACTGTGGCACGTGGAAGTGCAGACAGAAGCGACGAAGTGCAGTGGGTATGGGAGAAAGACAAGACATGGCAGGAAAGGACACCAATGGAGATAAAATTGAGGGGATTCTGTGATGGCGAAGTTTTCATTCTGAAATGATGAAGTTTGGTAGAAAGTGTGTATTTCACTAGAATAGATGCAGCTATCCTACTCGTAGCATCTGGCTAGCTGAAAAACTGGCAGTGGCTAGAACTGCAGCTGAGAAATGGCTGAGAACCCAGTAAACCAAACACATCTGAGATTCTTGAAGACAGATGACAACAGCATGCAAAAATGTTATTGGAAGTACAGGGTGTATGAATTACAAATCAATACAAGAAACCTTGACAGAAACTTTGTGAATGCAAAGCAATTTTTTGATCATATCATTGTCTATGAATTACACTTGCAACTTTACTTGTTATAGAAACATTCTGAGAGATGTAAATTTTGGTACTGTAGTAGCAAAGGGAGAAGGGATGAGAGATGGAAAGATGAATCCTTTCTACAGGAAGATGTAGTTTCTTTTTACTATAGGCACATGTATTTATTATTTCTCTCCTTGATACATTTCAAGGTGCACCACACTGCTATGAATTTATTGATTTTAGCTGGCACAGGGACTTTGTAGTGAAAGTAATGACCCCAATACACATTTGGAGAACTAGTCATAGAATCATAGAAACATTTATGTTTGAAAAACAAGATCACTGAATCCAACTGTTAACACAGAACTGAGAAGTTTACCACTAAACTATATCCCTAAGTGCCACATCTACATGTCTTTTAATACCTCCAGGGAGTTATTTAAAAGTTACACTTTATAAGCCAGCTAATTCATATTACAAAAATCAAGTGTATGTTCTCCAGGGGTCAGTATATTTACATTCAATGTTACTGTTGATGTTTAATTAATTAAATAAGAGTGATATCAAGCTGACTAATATCCTAAGTTTTATTACTTTTAAAAACCTTAACAGGTTATTAGAAACACAAAGATATTTTATGTAGTTGTGTTGTAACTGTACCCAGATTTAATTTAGGTCCTGAAATACAAAATTCAGATCGATAATGTTAATTTTCCATTATTTACATTCTCTTAACGTATCTCCACAAGAAAAATTGAACTTTTAGAATATTTCTATCGGTGATGTATGTATTTTTTTCTGAAAATGAAGGCAGCAGAAGGGAAATATTGGCCCACTGTAAAACAAGAGAGGTGAATCAGTAACCCAACCATGCTGAAAAAGCAGAGGTTCTCAACACTTTCTTCAGCTCTGTCTTTAGCAGCTCCATTGGGCCCCAGGCCTTGGGAACAAAATCAGAGCTGCTGCAAACACAGACCCACCATCAGTGAAGGAAGAGTTGGTTGTGAACTGTTACGGGAGCCTAAGCCCTGCAAATTGATGGGCTGTGACAACAGTGTTCAACAACAGTTGTTCAACAATCAGACATTGGAATAATCTCCCTAGGGAAGTGGTGAATTCCCCAACATTGAAAACTTCCAAGATTCAGATGGACAGGGTGCTGGGCCACCTGGTCTAGATTGTGCTTTAGCCAAGAAAGGCTGGATCAGATGACGCTTGAGGTCCCTTCCAACCTATATTCTATTATTCTACAATTCTGTGAAAATGTAAAACTTAAACAACAACAAAAAAAACCTAGGGAGAAAAAATTATTCCACCCAAATAAAACTTGTTTTAATGTATTTCTTAATTCATAAAATTTTTCTTTAGGCAAAGAAGAAGTACTAAAGCCTTAATATTTTTTCTTCTTTTTATTTTACTAAATATAGCATAAGGGATGACAACTACCACATCAAAAAAAGATACTTCACTGCAACCATTCTGGAAGACAAAGAGAACTCAGGACGTCAGGAGTCAAGATCCAGTCTGCAAAGCACTTCAACATTTGCCTAAATTTAACATCTTGCTTCGGCTCCACCTGCTCCAAATAAAGATGTGCTTATATGCATTGTTGCAAAGAACTGATCCAAAGCACACAGTCAAAAATTAATATGTTAATCATAAATTATAAAGCCATAAAGATCTCAGTGATCCTCTAATCTGACCTGCTGCATAATAGAGGACAGAGGATTACCCTGACTTTATTCTAGTTCTTCATTCATGTGCTTCCAAATGCTTTTTTCAGGGCTTAGAAAATCTTTTCTTCCTCAAGTGGAAATTGTTGATATTTAAGATAGGCTGTGTTTTCTTCTAAGTACACAGCATGCACTTGTAAAAAAAGGATTAAAAATGAAAATAGTATTATTAGTATCAATTGGAACAAACTAATGATGGCTCATTGTGTCTCACTTTGATATTTGAAGTGCCTTTCCATATGAGATGCTATATATAGCAAGGTTTAGATGTTTATCAACATTTATAGCTTTTCCAAAGACTCATATTAAAATTTCCAGATAGAAGGAGAGGATTATTGATGACCTTGTGTTATTCTGGTAACACTGATTTTAAAATAGTGTTATTCAAAGGATACACAGGGTTTTCCTGGTTACAAAAGATGCTCTTTGTCAAGAGAGCCAAACTGTGCTGATATACAAGGCAAAAGTAATAGGGTCTTGTCAGTCCTAATAAGCCCACTGCACTGGTATAGCACACAGTCATCATGAATGAATTATGAAATCTTCTCCAAAGAGCCGCTAGTCTTCATCCTGGTCCTGTGGGGAAGACAGTCCAGCACAGGTGGGATAAGGAGCTCCAGTCCTCACCCTGTACTAGCAGTAATTTTTCCTTTGATAATACAAAAAGACTGAATTATACCAAACGTACTTATCAATTAAGCATGTGTATTATTTATTCCCTGTGGAAAGCTGTAGAGGGGTAGAAATAAATTACAAGAAATTGCTTTAGCTTTAGTTAAAAACAGTATGCATACTGAGACATAATTTTAGAACTGAGTCATAATTTTAGAAATTTATAACCCACCCTAGGATGAGAGTCACTCAGCTGACCAAAGGTGATTACTTTAGCTTCCTCCTCAGGAGCTTTGTTCCATCTGAGGTTTTATAGCAACCCAAACCACTCCAACGGGGTAGGACACCTATAACCTTCAGCACTAGCATCCATCTGTAAACCAGCAAGGCATGTCAAACGGGACCATTGTAGCCACCTGAATCATATTCCCTGGGTTAACTTTACTGTGGACCAATTAGTGCTTCTGGCCACGCTGACTGGTTTGCCTAAAGCTGTATTTTCTATGTGAGAAGTGTGGACCCCTGGCTTACACTCAGATGTTTAGATGTTGGTTCTGAAGCTGAATAAAATCTTTATTGAATTTCCAATCATGTGCTAGGAAGCAAAAATCTGAACTGCTCCTGGCAAGGGAAAATGCCATATGCAAATGTGTGCAGAATCTGGCTCTTAGGGAGCACCATTAGTACAAGGGTACTACACAGGCTTGGTACACACACTAAAGTACTGGGAATTTGTAGCTGATAGTAATCCTTGAAACAATTTGAGACATCTCTACTTGTACTCAGTATGTTTATGTTCCAGATGCTAGCAGGTGCTTTTCAGGCTTACTGTCAGGTCCTGCAGAAAAGCTGCAGATTTTATATGAAAGCTGGGTATCTTCAAACACTTTGTGAGCCCTCTAGCGGGCTTCAGTCTCTTCTATACACCAAAGCCATACGAGCCTTATGGAGCAGCCATCAAGAATGATCTTGGCCCTGCATTTTAACGCACCATTTTGCTGAGCTTCATGGCTTGAAATCCTGTGCACAAGTCAAATGTCCATTTCAACAAGCATATTACATAGTAGCTGGGAAATTAGGAACACCTGCAACAACTCTAAGCAATTCATGAAAATCAGTGTTTAATTTATTTTTTATATAACCAATCCAAACGAGGGGGACTTAAGAGGTTAAATTCCTTCTGTACAGTTCACAGTGACCGAAGTTATGAAAGGGAAGTTTTTAACTTCCCTTCGTTAACTTGAGGTAACAGAGATGCTGACAGATCAGTGTTTTACTGCCTAGGAGTATTAACTGTAACCAACAACTCCTCTTATTGTACTACACAATGAAAGCAACTGAACTTGCAGTTATAGGCTTTTTTAATTTTCTGGTTAGGGGGCTTTTTTGTTCCCTTTTTTTTTTTTCTGAAACTGTAAGACACAGATCATGAAGCAGTCAAAGCTAATGGAAGATAAAAAAAGGAAAAAATATCAGAAGTGTGTTTATTTACCTTGCTCCCACTCCAGGTAACCCAAGCCTCCCCCTCCCCCAGTGTCATTTCCTCTTGATCATTTTATTAAGTCTGTTTTGTGTTGCTCAGGTAAAATTGAGTCTGAGACAAAAATAAGTAGAAGGGTCAGCAACGGATGGACCAGTGCAATGCGCTGATACTTTCAGAGTAACTGGTTCTGAAAAAATGTAACCCAAATTCCTGGAAAATCAGTACAGTCTCCAAGAAAAGTTTGGTTTTGATTATAATTGAATAGAAAGTACCACAAAAATATAAATATAAGGTATCCATCTTGAAACTAGATTTCCTGCATTTTACTTGTTCGCCTTTCAGTGATAACATAATTTAAAAGAATAACATCTATATAATATCAGGCTTGAAATCTCTGGAAAAATATATTTTTTCAAGGTTGCAATTTATTCTTTGAAAAATAATATTTGTATACATTTACCATCAAAGATTGGGAATAATTCAATTTTTTTGCTCAAATTTCACTCATTAAAAGATACTGTTTAATTACATGTTTAAAGTACCTAGTCAGTTTGAGTAAATAAAGTAAATCAAATGTAAGTGAAAACAGTTTAATTTTACAGCCACATAGGAATGCAATTTTTAATATAGTATTATTTATGAAAAAAATCCCACCAAAACCTAGACCAGCATATAATTAAAGTACATTTTTACCAAGTATGCTATGCTTATATAAAAACATTCACAGTAATTTGTTGAAACTAAATTGATGATGGCATGTCACAAAATAACCGATTAAAAATTTTAAATTTTACCAGGGCTTTTTGCCCTTATAATATCAAAAGTGAATTCATTTATTTATTATTGTAAAATTACAAATACAAAACAAAGGAGCATTTAAGAAAACACTAGCCTTTGGTACCAACAGATCTTTAGCTCTTTCCTTAACTGTGGTCTTTCTTCCACTACGCCTTATATACAAGAAAAGTTTTTCCTCCTCAAAGGACAAAAATGAAAAGCCCAAGCAGCATTTTAAGTCAGTCAGGAAATCTGCTCTGGAGCCAATAGTCTGAGAGAGGAAGTCCAGTCTTTCCCTTTTTCATTGATCAAGTGACTGCATATCTTTACATTTTCTGAATTCTTATGAATATCCAAACTTAAAAGATCTTGATTAAGAGACAAACCATGTCTGCAAGCCTTAAACTTCTGATCATATCCATTAATTTTATTCTGTTGCAATATGTTATTCTAATATTCAGAACATTTGTAGAGTGCAAATGTAGAATATACTTAAAACAGATCATTAAATATCATCAGTGGTTTAAGGTTATACAGTGTCATCAAAAGTCTTACATTATTTAGTATTTTCCTTATGTATCCATTTAAACATGATTATTCAACACTCAACCTTCAGCTGAAAAAAGAACCAGTCTTATTATAAGGAAAAAACACCCAAAATGTTAAGAAGCATGTGTAAAAAAACCCTACTAGAAACATAAAAAAATTTAATTTTAGTACAATCTCATGATTAGGACATTCTGATTTATAACTTTTGTTTATATTATTTGATTGCAAAATCTACAATCTAAGAAAATACAAAATATGTAAAAAGAATATATCAAAAACAAGAAACCATGAAAGGATTAATGTAAAAAGAATATATCAAAAACAAGAAACCATGAAAGGATTAATGTTGCAATGAAGGATTTCATGAATTTTGTAATGAATTTGAAGACAATAATTTGAAGTGCAAAGGATGCTGTAAACAAAGAGATTTTTTTCCTGATAGATACTGTTCTGAAGGCACAAAGAGATGAGAAAAGAATACTGCTTTTGCATAAAGGTTAGTATAGCTAACTGCACAGATAAGCACTGAAAATACAAGATTAATCCCAGATCAAGTATGATGTAAAACCTAATCCCAGAATCATAGAATCACTAAGATTGGAAAAGCCCTCCAAGATCATCAAGCCCAACCTTTGACAATAATATAGGGCATAACATTGAGAAACATTGAATTTATGGCCTAGGTTTGCTAGGATTTGCTTCAACAAGCTGGAGCTTCTCTGTCATGGATTTAAGAAGAAGTGATCAAAGTAACCTTCTCCATGATACCCATGTGCAGGTACAAGAAGGATAGAAAACCTCTGCACTTAAACGTCTGTGACCTCCTTCATCAATCTCTTCTTCAGCTGCACTGGAAGCCATTACCTTTTTGCCACAGGATCAAAAATATCTGCTATACTTGAACCCCTCTAAAATCTGAAACAACGGTTGGCCAGTAAACTGCCATATGAAGACAGAAGAGAACATTCCTTGGATCCTTATCTCCACCAACTTGTACACGTATTTTACATCTCAAATCATAACAATTATATTACCAAAAGTAACTAAAAAAACTGAAACAAAAACTATTTCCAAATATTTCTTTTCATGAAGACACTTAAGCTATTTGTATTCTAATACTACTTTCTTCTCTGTTATTGCTGATGCAAACTTCAGTACAACAACAGACCTGTATCACTTCATCTGCTCTGCACTGGTACGGCCTCACCTTGAATATTGTGTGCAGTTTTGGGCACCACAATATAAGAAAGATATTAAGCTCTTAGAGAGTGTCCAAAGGAGGGTAACGAAGATAGTTAAGGGCCTTAAGGGGAAGCCGTATGAGGAGCAGCTGAGATCACTTGGTCTGTTTAGCCAAGGGAACAGAAGACTGAGAGACCTCATTGTGGTCTACAGCTTCCTCATAAGGGGAAGCAGAGGGGCAGGCACTGATCTCTTCTCTCTGGTTACCAGTGTAGGACCCAAGGGAATGGCATGAAGCCCTGTGCAGGAAGGTTTAGGTTGGATATTAGGAGAAGGTTCTCCATCCAGTGGCTTGACACTGGAACAGGCTCCCCGGGGAAATGGTCACAGCTTCAAGCCTGACAGTTCAAGAAGTGTTTGGACAATGGTCTCAGAAACATGGTGTGACTCTTGGGGTGGTCCGGTGCAGGATTTCGATGATCCTTGTGGGTTCCTTCCAACTCCAGATATTTTATGACTCTACGAGTGAACAGCAAAAGACACCACATAAAAATGTCTGGCATCAGAAGCCAGCAGCTGCAAAGTGATAGGAAGTCGGAAAAAAATCAGGTATCAAACTTAAAAGCTAAAATTGACACCACCTTCTCCAAAGGGGTTTAAGCAAACACTGGGTTAATAAAAAAAATTACCATATTTTATGGCCATCAGAACATCTCCAGCACTTCAGCCTTCTTCTGTCTTAGTTTCCACTAATGTTGTTCACTTAATGGGTGCTTCTTGACAGAAGTCACTAGGTTCCTGTAATAAGCATTTTCCACCCAATTAGAAAGGTTGAGCATCCCGCGTTTAAGCTTGTGTATTTTACTTCACAAGTGCAGATGACTATTGTTACAGAGACATCATCACTTCCCATAGCTCGTTTGACAGGCAGTAGTTATGAAGCTTTGGTGTCTTGATCTCCTGCCATCATCTGAGCATAAAAGATTCAAGAAACATAGCTACAGATTTTTAAACTGTGTGCTTGCCTTCAAGTATTTGCAAACTTGTAGAAAATTAGAATAGTATAGATAAGAGACCATTTTAAACTGGGAATGACAGCATTTTCCAGATTAAAGGGAAACACCAGCACATCATTATCTCTTGCTACTACAAGATAAATAGGACTTATTTTTGGTTGCTATGTAAGAAATAATATGACCTTTGTAAGTGCTAAAACTGATAACAAATAAAATGACAGGAAAACGAGTTAATAATTAGAATTCTACTGATTTCTAAAGTTACCTTATCACAGGCTTCTCTAAGGATAACTGATACTTAAAATATATTCGTTTGCATGTGTACAACTTTTAGATAACTTATACATAAGATTGCTCAAAAGAATTATTCTGTATTCAAATCTTACAGTACTTATAGTTTTATCTGTAATATTACATTCCTCAACAAAAAAGTAGGCACTGACTTCGACTTTGTCCTCTGTAATTCCTGTTGGTCATGCATCATAAAGTCTGTGAAGTCTTCACACTTTAAACATTATGAAGAATGTTTAGAGTTGGAGATTATTCTACAAGAAATTCTTCCTATATCTAATGAATGCTTCAAATATTATGACAAAAACTCTTATTTCCCCCAAATTCTAAAATATTCCAGCTTTTAATAGCAATACTTGATATGGCTATGATCATGTACAAAGAAGTCTGTTTTATGTATAAAAACTGCAAGGTCATTTCACATTATAGCTGGATATCAGTGTAGTATCAGCATTTAACTATCAAATGCTTATTTTAATTGGGAAGCTAGTTAATCATCTGACAATGTTTAATCAAGCTATCAGGCTCATAAAAACAAGAATGAGCTCTCCAAGAGTTAAAAAAAAAAATTGCCAGTAACTTATTCAATAGTCACTGATGTTAAAACTTTATTTTACACAGTCTAACAATTATTTAAGTTTAAAAGAATATATTTTAGGTTTTTAATAATATATAAAGCATTAAGGAAAATTAAGGTTTTACTTCACTAATGTTTCTGCAACATGAGGTATCAGTAAGACCAAAAATTTTGGAATGTAGGAAAACCATTGGAGAGTTCTAAATGTAGATTATGTTATTCATAATGTACCTACCAAGAAGAGTTCTAACTATGCTTTCAACTTTACTAATGCAACTTCTTTCTGATATTTCTTTACAACTATCATAGGAAGAAGTCTCCATCTCAGTTTTGCTAAGGTACCAGCATTCTATCTTCCCGTGCAGCTCTTTGCAGGCTGTCATTTTAGGTTAAATCCACCACTTTATCCCAAGACTAATTTTGGAGAGAAACTCTCTATAGAGTAGAATTCATTTTATTATTGCGGTAGTGAGCTATTTCAAAATCTGACACTAATCATGTTTGCAGTGGACTGACACTTAATTCCAGCATCACTGGTGTTGCATGGCCTTGTGTTTTGTTCCGGTTATTAAAATTATTAGAAATGCCTCTGCCCAAATTAAGGTACAAACGAGACCAGATGCCAAAGTCAATAGTATGGGTTCTATTTACTGGTAAATATGAGACAGAGAAAGAGAGATAGAAACAGGAAAAAGCAGACGGGGGAAGAAAGAGAATGACAGAGCAGCATCCCATCGATCTGGTTTTTTTGGTCTTCTCGGTGGTGAGGGTCCCACAAAACACAGCGTCCAGTGGATTAATATACATTCAGGACCAGGCACCTCCCCTGGGGGTGAGTGGGGAAGCTTTGCAATCTCTTGTGACAAGCTCTGGATTTGTTACTTCACTTGGATCACATGCAGTCCTCTGGTGGTAGAAGGCCTCAGGAATTAGTTTGGGGGTGCTTTGAGGGTCTTTGATGGTTTATGACCCCTTCTCAGCTGCCTCTGATGTGAATGTCCTGCGTGCACATGGTCTTCCTGGAGTGTGGAGGGGGAATTTTTCTCCTTCTGGTTTGGTGTGGAGAGATTTCACCATCATACACCCCAAATCCTTCTCCTACACCACCCCCTGAGCCCAGCCAGGGCTGATTCTTAACACAGATACATTTTCTTTCCTGAGCCTTGTTTACTTCTTCTCAGACCTGAGATGATTAGACAATAGCCTTATCTTAAGTCTCCCTTCACAGTCCAAATTCCAGTCAGGCTTTGGGGGTCACAGACAGACTGTTGCTTCCTTGCAGTTTGACAAAAAGTCTTTCTATGATTTTGACAATGTTTAAGACATTACTGACATTTCAGTCCATCACACCTTGTGAAGAGGGAAGAGAGATGTAAGAATAAAGGCATTGATGCTCTGCACATTGCATAATTTTTTCCTTGGTAGAATACTTTACAGAAGTGTATTTACTGCTTTCTTGCACAAGAGAACTCTCTTTGTGACCAGGAGAATCAAGAAAAAGTCTTTGTGTACAAGTGATCACAGACCATCACATTCAACTGACCCAGTTCAGACATCTAAAATATGTCTAGCCTAAGCTAGCCATCAAAGATTTCTCTGCAGTTAGTGTAGAGTATCTTTAGCTCATGATTCATATTGAAGTAAAACTGAAATCTTACGTGTGATGAATCACACACACTAGATGTCTTCTTCTCTCCAGTTCAACAACTAATTTACAGTGGGTGCTCACCTTTTAGGTTACTTGTTATGAAATCTAGCCCAGAAGATTAGGAGATGACAACATGATGATGAAGCCACAAAAAAACTCAACAAAACAACACAAAAACCCAAACCAAACCAAACAAAAAACAAAAACAAACAACCCCCCAAAAAACAAACCCCCCAAAAACAAACAAACAAAAACACAAACAAACCCACCAAAACCAAACAAACCACCTCTACTATACTAGGAGTATATGGAAAAGAGCCTGTGCTCTTACATAATGTACTGTGTCTAGAATACTTTTGCCTGATACCCATATTTTCACCATGGAGTGAAAATGGAACAATGCATGGGTGAATGGAGTAATCAAGAAGGATAAAAAACCACAAGTGGGCAAAATGTGCTCATTATTTGTAAAATATGATTGACTATATTTGCAAAAGGGACTGCAAATTGTTCCTACTGTAGTAGATATTGGACATAATTATTCAGGAGGTAAGATCTAGTAATACAATGTTTTTGGTAAATGACTAAAATTTTCTTTGCTCCTCATATGCATTCCCTATATTCCTCTAAATAACAAAAAACCAACAAAAATGCTTTGAAGGAGGGAATTTCCATTTGAAAGTGGGCTTGCATGAGAAAATTGTGTCTTCTCACTAAAGAATTACCAGTTTATTATACTTTCTCACCTGTCTGCCTCTCCACTCCCTCTTTCTCCAGCAATTCTTAGAAACCAAGAGAGATTTTACTAATACCAACTTATATATGCATATCCACTTGTTAAAAGAAAAAAGTTCAAAGGAGCTGGAAAGTGGACTATTCATTAACAGTAGCCTTGTAATAGTCTTGTTACACCTGGTACATATTGTTATCAAGAGTGATTTGCCATGCAGTAATTTTATGAATGCCTTTAACATGTAAAATACAAAAGATTTTTTACTGGTCTACTACTCTGACCCTATTATAAGTGTATAAACAGAAAATGAAATAGCAGTCTGCATAAAGAAGGAATATTTTTTGTTTCACTTCTCCTGATAAATCTTGGTACAGCTATAAAAAAATACATCACAAAAAGCAACTAACTACCACAGTAAACCTTTCTAAAATTCAAAATTCTAAACCTAAAATAATCCTAAACTGAACAGCTAATCACAGTGTGAAGCTATTCTAATGTGTATCCAATTATAATCAGCACTATGATAATGGCAGTGTCATTAATCTTCTGTGCTATTTCTCATTATTTCTAGAGACACTGCTAAAAGCAAATTCTTGGAGCTATTTGCGGGAGATGGGAAGTTTCAGTCCTTGTATTGCTCAGAATTTTCTATGGCATTCCTTATTGTCAGGAATTTCAAATTTTGCCAATCAATTTTCAACAAAAAAATCTTTAACTTGTTATCTGGTTGAGGTTTGTTTTTCAAGTATGCAAAAACTGTTCATATATTCCATTCCAGACTGAAATTAGAGAGGGAAAGGCAGGAAAAGATTTGCTATGCAATAGCTTTACGAATTCCTTTTCCAGTCTTGTCAGATAACTTGTCACTTCATACCATGGAGCGGCAAACGGAAATGTGTCAACAAAGCTGCTTTTTGTGGTCCCTAGGAAAAAAGTACTGCCTCTGAACAAAACACAAACTCTTCTGGAAGACTTCTCTTTTGACACACACTGTGGAAATGAATTTGACAACTAGATGCTCCAAGAAGTCCCTCAGTGCCTGAATGTGCTCTGGTTCAAAGGGCCACACTGTGGTAAATGAAGACATCAGTAGGGCCTATAACAAAAGGACAAGGAGTAAAGATTTTAAATTAAGAAAGAGTTGATTCAGACTAAATAGAAGGAAAAAAAAATTACACCGAGGGGGTGAAACCTGAAACAGGTTGCCCAGAAAAGTGGTGGATGCCCCATACCTAGGTACATTCAAGCCATCTGCATCCATACCCAGCACATCCACCTTCATCTATAGCCACTCTGGGTCTCTTCTCAGGCCTGAAGGGAAGATGGCTCAAAATGGTCTTAATTTTTCCTCTCCTTTTCCAGGTATGGAGAGCCAAGGGTAGAAATGAGAATGCACTTAAAATATTAACAAGTATTCCAAAAGAAAAAATGGCAATGGGGAAAGAGAGTCAGCACCAAAATTGCAAGGCTTTTTCTGGTCTTATAGTTTTCTGTTGCAATGGTACTGGCTGCTTCCTTTTCCTTTGCCCTGTATCCAGCATCTCCTGAGGAGAGGGGATGGCTGCTACTTGGCCTCCAGGTCAGGCTGGTAACTTTGACACAGAAAACACTGGAAGAGGCTGAAATAAACAGAATGATCCTATAATAATAGCTGGTATGCTTCTGAAGGACAGAAATCTTTCAGTGCCTTATTACTTGTTATCCCACAAAAATCAGTGAGGCACGTACAAAACAAACAGCAGTGACAGCCTGGCTCTACACTGCAAGACAGACTTTCAGAAGACATCTTTGAAAAATTAAATACAATCAACTTGACACTGACTCAATGTGAATTTTTTTTCAATGCAAAAACCAGGTTTCAGGATTGAAACATAATGCAATTGTTTTGAATGCCAGTGCTGAAACAGTTAAAAAAGTTAAAATGTTTTTAGTTTGTTCTCCACACTACAACTGGCATTTGAGAGGAAAACAAAGTGTCAAAACTATCTACCTGAAACACGTTTTAAGAAAAAAAGTATAAAGATGAGTTACCGAGAAAGAAAAAGGTCTACCTGACGGAAAAAACTTCAGATAAAGAGATTGAGATCTTCTTAAAAGACAGGGAGAAACAGTAAGAGGAAGATAACAAAATACTATGTTTAAAATTATATGAAATAATTTTTTAGACAAGATACAACACTGCCAACTAAAAGAAATTGATTTCTGGTCTTGTTCTTCATTGGGTTTAGAACATGTGAATGAAACCATCAGTATGTCGGGACTAGTACACCAGACTTCATGGGTAGCCGTTATATTGCATGAACAAATGCAGGGTTTGGCCTACAAATACAGCTGAATTGCAATTCTTTTAGCTGTGATTAATTTCACAGACTGTTTTACACCCCATAAATTCAGTGGTTTGAAGCAAGATGCCAAAACAAGAGAAGGGTTGTTTTAAGATAAGCTCTTAAGACACTAACACATCTGCAGTTCTACTGCAATCTACTAGTCTTAAGTGTCTGTATTTCAGTTCAGATGGATAGCTGGTATGCCAGCTCATTAGAAACTGCAAACCATGGGAATTCAATCCTGTAAGAGATGAGTGATATACCTGAAAAGTTACACATGTATTGATTCAGTGGGTGAACACATCTGTCTCTTAATAGATAAAAATAAGTAAGATCCTATATTTTTACAGTAAACCCTGAATAATAATTAATGTCATAAGAACACAGATAAATAAATGAATAAAAACATGCATGTGAGACTTTTGCACAGAGCTGGTTTCCTTGGCTTTGTTCCCCCAGTACCGGAAGCCTCCTGCCCTCAGTTGTCCTCTTAGGACCATCTCCTACCTCTTCAATCACATCTTAAATTAGACTGCAACTCTAAAGAGCATGGCTCTCCCAGTCAGCATTTCCCAGGTCTCCACACAGTGGACTCCTGATCGTACCTGTGGGCAGCAACAGACTCCATAAACATGTGTTTCAGTGCACATACCTTCCTCCAGTGACAATGGCAAATAATTTCTGGCTGCAAGCCAATATGGCATTGCAGCCTCATGTTACTACACCCCAGATTTCCTTTATATTATTAGAATCATAAAAAAATTCAAAACATATTACTATTATCTTGCTATTTCTGTTGCCTTTAGAAATTATTTCTTGTTTCAGATGTTTTGCTTATCTGTATTTTTCCTATTGCACAGTATGTGTCTATACTATAAGACATGGAAAAAGCTTTCATATCATACAGCTCATTAGAGGCTTAAATGGACCAGTTTTAGATGTATGATTTTGACCTCGTTACTGTTCTCAATCAATGAAATAAAAATGGTAGCTGTCATAACATCATCTCTTGGATACATGACTGGGAATCTGCAATCAATCTGCTCCTCAGATAGTAAAACTGCTATCAAATATATTTACTAGTACTAAGCCTGATTAAATAATAATAGAGAAAAAGGCTTTTTAGAACTCAATAAGCCAATCACACTATCTCTAAGCAAACTGGAGAGAAGGATATATCCTACCTGCATCTTGCATTAACCTTAGTCTATTTGCAAAATGCTGTAGAAAGAGAAATCCTTACCTGGCACAGTTCCTATGCATCACTGCCTAAATACATCTTAACAGGCTGGTATGTCACATGCTGTAAATGTTGCAACAAAACATATGTCTGAAGTCCTGCTCCAAAGGTGAAAGACGTGTTAAGATCAGTGGCAAGTTTTTAAAATACTCCTTGTCTTCAGAATGAGAATATCTCTTTTCTTCACTTTTCCCCACTTTTATGCCAGTCATACAATTAGCACGGGATGAACCACACTCTGGAGATGCCCCTTTCTCTCCACTGCCTACAGAAGGAGTTGAGGTAACTAACTTGAGGCTTAATGCTGAAGCCTTAAACAACTTACTGCATTCTGCCCATCTAACACAAATGAGATGGATTATCTATGGTTTCATTCAATTTAAAAGCGTTTTCACCTACACGTACTAGGTCATTTCCAGAACTGTACACTTCCAAATGTATTACTACATAAACAATCATTATTTGAATGTCTAAAAGTATAAGGAAGCTTTCTGTTGACTAAGCCTTTAGTTTCCACATATTTGTGAAAGTAGTAAGCTGGTCTCAGCATGTCTGTTACATGTACTAGACATACAATATATGTTATTTTTGTGAGACTTGAGTGACCAATACTTGGCCCAAAGGCTAAATAATACTTGATCAGAGCTGACATTTTGCACATAAAAAATACAGAGCAAATTAGCACTTAGTCAAGTTTCTGACAAGCCTGCCAAGACAAAAGTCTTAAAATTTTGCACTGTTCAAGTTAAGCTATTCTAATTTATTGATTTAGTTGTACTTGGCAAATAGGCTGTGACTTTCATTTTTATCATTGAAATAATGATGATTTTTTTCCTGACAATGTTTTCTAAGATGTCTGAAATCATGTTATTAAGCAATTCAATGTTGTTTTTTATGTAATACTATTTCCAGGTGAAACTATTCTTAAAAGTTCATGTTTACTGAGTGATATATCTCTATGGGATGTTGGGTTTTGATAGTTCTTTTATGATTTAGCCAAATATTCATTCTTTCACTTTGTCATATATCAATTAAATTCTACAAGCAAGGTTTCTTCTTGCTGCAATATAAAACTGAAAGTTTGCATCTCAAATTTTTTTCATACTGTACTTCTAATTAGTTTCATAACGTTCCCTGCACACCTGTAGAGAAAGGGAGCTTTGAACAGGGAGGCAGAGTGAAGGCAGAAGACTTATCTGGATCTTCAACAGAAGGTAGAGAAGAAAAAATATTTTACCTTTCTGTAGTTCTCCTCTCCTTTCATCTGCATGGAGACAGGGTGGAAAGGTTTGGGCAGAGAAGGCTCTCCATAGCTAGATGACTCCTATCTACTCCTCCTCAGAGGAAATGCTTCTTTCTAACAGAAGATGAGTATTTGGCATTGCCAATGTGTGCTTTGGCACGCAATCTTCCTTAAAAGTAATTGCTTCAGAGTATCCTCATTACCTTATGATCTAGAGCATACAAATTGGGAGGGGATTTTTTTTTTGGCAGAGGATAAAGCTGACTTTCAGGCTGTTTTTAGCCCAGTTTCCTATGGAAACAAGGCTGTGCAACAGTATAATACAGTCTGTGTGTCCTCTCCTTGTAATTTTTGAACTAAGTAGTCCAATTTCAATTAAATGTGACTGAGAAGATAAAAATCTCAAAGATAGTTATGCTCTTACAAATTCTGAAAGCAGCAGCTGCTGAAGAGAAGAGAGACCAGGATCCTAGCACTAAAATGCAGGGTGCTAACAATCTTATCAGCCCACTTCTGCTGTCAAGTGTGGCAGCCAGCATACCATTACCAGAATATATGCATATTCAGAGATAAAAGAAGAGCTCTATAATTTAATTATTAACGAAGATAAAAAAATCCATAAGAAACCGGTCCTCTTCAATTCCAGTTCTTTTTGCCCTTCTTTCTTTTAACTAAAATCATACAAAATCCATACTTGTAGCAAAAGAGAGGAGTAAACAGGTGGAATAACGAGTTTATCAGCTACTATATTATGAGGATAGAAGGCTTTTAAGGTTATGTTCTAAGGCACACTTAAATCTATTTACAATTTTATCAGGTTCAGAAGTCCTACACACACACATACGCACGCACAAACACAGATACAAGAGATTGTGAGCATCATATTTTAGCTGCAACCAACTAAACATACTGAATGATTCAACTTTTTCATGCAGATACATGACATAAAGCTGAAAATCATTTTCATTTCCTATATTCCACAGCCAAGCTGCCACATAATGGTTAAAGAACAGGGATTCCCCCACCAAAACCATTTTTACAGCTCTTGGGTGATTCTTTTGAGATGGTCTACCATAAGTATCTATGCCATAATTTCTCCTTGTCGGTGTCAAAAATACTTCAAAAAACACCACAAAATACTCAGTAATTCATTGTCAAAATGCATTCATTGACTAGAGAAAGTGGTATGAAAAGTGTTTTGTTACACAAAGTAGCATGATTCTTCATTATATATCCAATGTTCTGTCAGTATTTACTATAAATAAGATTGTTCTGTTCCAAGATTTCACAAGACAGATACAAATTCTGAACTTTCTGCCAAAAATTTTCAAAATCTAGAAAGTATTTCTCAGCTAGCAGTTCCTGAAATACAAATGATGTTTCATCACTACCTGTTAATTATCATGGGGAAAAAAATTAAAGAAAGTAAAAAGATGAGCTTCACTTTCACAGCAACATCTTTTTTTTTTTTTTTTTTGGTCAGATATCTTTTCCCTTGCATCCCCTCTGCTCATGCTGGGAATCAGGTGCATGCTGCCAGCAGGACTTGTTAATTCAAGGAGCTGCTGCTGTCCAATTAAGCTTGGTGCCAGATCACAGACAGCCAGACGCTAAGGTAACTAATTCTCCTTCCTAGTTCAGCAGTAAATGCAACACCATTAGCAGCATATCCTAGGTATTAATTCACTCATTTGTAGGCACACTGTAAGGTTAATTCATGTCTGTCCAAATGGAAAAAACTAAAAGAAGTGAAGAAGGATATCAGGCACTTGAAGTAGACTGAATAAAAAAAAACAGAGTTGCCTTTATTCAAGAAAGTAATCCTGAAGTCTTGAACTCAGATGGAAATTTACTCAAGGAATCTACTTTTACTATTTGAAAAGTTTCCAGGTGCCTAAAATTTTCCTTTAATACATACACAGATTTTTTTCCAGGTTTGGGAATACTGAGAAGTCAGAATTTAGCTAAAATCAAACATAAAAATCAAGTTGATAATCTCCTGCCTACCTTCCATGAAAAACTGAATTCAGTAAATGTTCTTATGACACACTGGATCATGATCAAGCACATCTGAAGTACAGTGTTAACCAACACTTTTAAAATGTAACGCAAAGTGCTAGTTTTTCCTCTTTTTCAGTAGCTGAGTGTAGCTGAGCCTATTTTCAATTTGTAGTCTACAGGCATTATACAAGAACAGACTGTCTCAATGTAATCCATAAAGAATAACTAAGAGCATACCTATCATCAGTAAAACTTAAGTTTGCTATAGGTGGATACACGTCTCAGCCAGGATAGCATTAAAAAAGAAAAATTTCAAACTCTTAAGTCAGAGGATATATTCGGATTCAAGGATATACTCAGGATGTTTTCAGAGACAATGGTTCAGCTCCTTTCTTTGGCTCCTGAAATTCAAGCCCATGTCTCCTACTACCTTGCAGGTTATGCAAAGCATCAGGTTATGTGACTTGAGTAAGAAATCAGGAATGGGAGGCACAGCTCCTTACACTGTACGGTATTATGACAGAAGTAGATGCTCAAGCTAGGCTGATGGAGGATCCAATTAACCTCAGAGAATAGTACTGAGACTAGCCTCCAAGTAGCCACCAATTAGCAAAGCAGACCCATATATATCTTAAGTGCTATCCCTCTCAAGATCTCTGAAGAGATATAAAAGGTAAACAACTTTCCTGAGAAGAAGAAACCCCTTCTTTTAAAAATGTGCTTGGGATAACTCTTTTCCTTCAGGCAGCACTGGTAAAAATCCATCTGATGTTTCTAGGTCCCATATATACCCTTGACTAATGGATTCAGTACTGCTTTGAGGTGGGAGAGCTGAAGCTTTATCTGCAACCGCTAATTTCCCTGGAAAGTGTCTTCACAAATGGGTTGTACATTATTCTGGCTGGGAAAGAGCCCCCTCCAGCCTTTCCTTAGTCATGAGGAGAAAGAAAAAGCAAAGAGCATGATTCTGTAGCTTTGAGGGCAGAGCAGCTAGGTGAGAGAGAAGTATGCTCCAGTTCCTTCTGTGATAACTGTTTATGAAATTTAGCAATCGGTTAACATAAAGAACTAGACCACTACCGGAGGCAGGTTTGAAGCCCTCAACTCCCTGTTTGCCCCCCAGCAGTTATGCTGTCTTGCACTCAGTTATCACCCTTGCAGCCTATACTATTCTCAAGCACAAGATAAAGAGCTGCTCACATAATTTCCAATTTTGGAATGCTCAGCATTCAGTAGCTAAATCTTATTTTTATTAGTGGGTTTTTTGATTTTGGGGTTTTTTTTAATTCTTCTCATGACTGCATGGGCAACTTTATTTCCAGCCTCCTTAAAAACACCATTCAAAGAAATAGATGAGATAACAAGATTACAAAAGAGACAAAATTAGCAGTCAGGAAAAGTACAGAAGACTTGGAAAGAATATATATATTTGCTGGATATAAAAGCAGTTACATTGACAGTGGCACTTCAAAGACGAATCTGCAGACAGGGTTTTTACAGACACTGAGGTCTGTAGAATACAGTACTTACTGCACACTCGATATGACCTAACTTAGAAAGGAACAATAGGTGAGAGATGGATGCTGGTTGGTAGCACAGCCAGTACAATTTCCCTAAGTTTACTAAGGTTTACTAAGTGCCATGGAACCTCTTCTGCCTTTTGTGGATCCCATTTGAGCACTGGAACCCATGTGTCTAATCCTAAGAGTTAGACTGTTCTCCTACCTAGAAGGAGCAAACATTATATGTCAACTAGCAGAAAGATCAGGAACAATATTAACTATAAAGCTCGTATGTTTATAAAATATTTAAATACTTAGTAATATAGTATTTTAAACCCAATATATAATGCAAGAGATTAAATACTTCAGAAAGCGTGAGAAGGAATTAAATGATAAGCAGGAAGTACAGTGTAGCAACAAAAGGAATGAGCTAATCCTCACAAAAAGTGATGCCACCACTACAAAATTTATGCAACAGGTACCGATTGATCCTTTCATTTTGTGATGCATTTATTATCTGGAACTTAATGAAATCTAAACCTAGTGTCCCTGATCAGGGCAGGAGGCTTCATCAGGCTGGGAGAAACAGTAACACATTCATGTAGCTTTATGATGCGTATAGAAAATGAGACACAACAGTTGGATCCAGCAGTCAGGAAAACAGAAATTAAGCACTGACTTAAGAATTCCTGCACTCTCATAAGTACGTCTCTTTTGATTGTATTGTAATCAATTGCTCTTGAACTTGGGCAATACATCTGCTGTATTTCTCCAGCTATTATACACAAAGCTTTTCAAGCTGTTATAATTTATAAATGGACCTCACATTGCCCTCCTAGTTATTATTAAATCCAACCACAAGTGACCATTCCACTATGTACTCCACTGACTCTATAGCAATGACCACACTTCCAAGTTTGAAAAAGGATACAGAGAAGTTTAAATAAGAAAAAAAAAACCACAACAACAAAATTGCAAACAAACAAAAACAAGCAAGCCAGAAAAAAAAATCATCAAATAATACAGCCAAAGGCTGCCCAAGAGATGAGGCTGAGGGATCAGGAATGACACTTTGCAACATTTTGAGTAGGCACAGTGAGCTTTGTGTCGTGATGCTAATAATAAATCCCAATTTACAAAATACTACAATTTTAACTTTTGCCCAGGGGTCTTTAGAATGTTAGCGTACCCCTGAATATCTAATTTGGCAGTGTTTTTATCCTACATCACTACCTGTCTAGTACCATTTAATTAAAGCAATTACAGCAGAAATTCATTCTCATGAAGGAATAACACGTTTTGCTTGTTAGACAGAAGCAGAAACTGAACTAAATAGAGGAAAATTGAGTTGATTCCACATGAGTTCAATTGTTAGTTTATAATTTTATGACAGTCCTTGGATGCTGTGGCAACTCCCATTTCTGCACTGCTTGCAGAATGCAGAAATGCCCCCATGACAGAGTAAGGGCATATCAGTAGTGGTCAAACAAGCTTTTCTTGGGCAAAAGATAGCCTAATTCACATTCTCTTGTAGCACCTGGAAAGCTTACATGGTTAGGGCAGATTTTCAAAACAAAAGTACCTTTGTTCCCATGAGTTTTATGGAGGTCCTCAATAAGAGCTTTTGAAAACTCCATCCTGAAAGTACAGCTTTTAAGTCACCAGTAATGGTTCGTCGACCATTTCTTTCTAAGCCTCTCAGCACCTGAAAACATTTTCAAGAAACCACTTTATATAGAATCATTGTTTTCTTTGGGAACTGCACATGTGTATGAAGGGACAGAGTTTGTTCCCATTCAAAAGGAGTGCAGTCTTCTCACAGCAAGCAATCACAGAAAATACTGTTGAAATTACATATATTCTCCAGCAGTTTTGAAAGGGATCTAAACGTAGATCTAGGGTATGTTTTATCCCCTATCTTGTTGCAAAAACTACCATTAGATCATCACTACAATTTTTTGAGGAATTTGTGTTCCTAAATGTATTCTGTTGTTGGAGAAGGAAGTTTGCTTGGTTTTGTCCTCTTTTAATATTGCTTGTCGGTGACATAACCATTTAGAGACCCACTGGCTGAAATCAAAACCTTTACAGAAGTCACGCAATTCTTCTCAATCTACTCCGATCAGCTGAACGGTATCAGCATCTGCCTAACCTAAATAAATATGGAGGGGATGCAGAGTGGGTTTCCTAAGTGGCTTATTATGTCATGCATTAAATTGGTATAATCAACAATCAGGGACTTCCACATGTATTCTTGTGATTGTGGACTTGCTGTTTCTGAAGAGCTGCCAGACAAATACGGATGAATTTTTATTACCTCATTTACTGAACCTGTCCCAACAACATACAGGAACAAAAGAGTGGCTGAAGGTGAGGGTTTCCAGTTGCTAAAATGATTTATCAATATTTAGAAATAAGATAGGGAAAACAACAGTTACAACACTTGCCTCACTGATAGCTAAAAAAGATTAAAAAAATTTTCTGCATTTATTTACATTGCACAAATCTTTACACCTTCACAGTTTCTTGGTTTTGATGTTACATAATTGTGTTTTACTTTTCCAGTCCGAGATTTTGCACTTGCTTTAACATTTTGTTGTCTAAGGTGCAATAAAACCTAAAGATATATATTCTAAATGACCTAAAAAAAAAATCACATATTATGCCCAAAGCTTGAAACCTCTGATGAGTCATTTTATTTTTAATACAAAAGTAAAGGCACAAAATTCACTTTTCTGTGAATGAGAGACATATTACCAAGTCCACTGATCCCAGACAAATCCTTATAAGTTGTCTTAGGAATGGTTCTCATACAAATTAAGCACACATATCTCTGTCAGGAACTGCTCTGTTCCCAACTCTGAAGTAAGTAGCCACCAAAGCATTACTTCAAGAACCGTGGGGAGAAAGTAAAGTAATCTCTTCACCTCTTCCTCAGTGCCTGGGTTAGTCATCACCAGGGGTTTCAGCAAAGAGAAGAAAAAGAAAGAGCATTTTTCATACGATGAGTAAACAGACAGGAAAATTCTAGCTTGGGGATGGCAGAGGAGGAAAGCGCTAGATTTTACTTGGAGACAATTTCTTTAGCGTAAGCAAACTATAAAGGATCTGCAGATAAGCTTCACTTCATAGAGGGAAAGTCTGTCTTGACAGAAAAGCAAGAGTAATAAAACCTTCAGAGAGGCTGTAGCAGCCATACAAGATTGCTCTTATTAAGCATAGTCTTAATTCTGTATAGAATTAATGTATCATTCTGCAAATTTATATTTTAAAGACATTCTATTTAGTTCTTAAAGAGGAAGCACTGTCTGGATGACCTGACAAACAAGAAGACATTCCTGATGAAAGTACATGGTACACAGGTACTGAAACACTTACAAGTGCCCAGTAGAGCAACAGACTATTTCTAGGGCATCCAGGGAATAACAAATATATTTCTTCAGAACGGGATATTTCAAGAATCACCATAACAAATGACACAAAAGAAAGAAGAAACATTTTCCAATGTTTTCCTGTCAATAGCGAGGAAAATCCCTCTGGCACATTGCACAGAAATAGAGAGCATACTTGAAAACTAAGCTACTGTATGACAGAAGGATTAAAACAAACTAATCAAAATTATGTGTACAACTCCCCCCCCCTTCACTCCCCCCACAATTTTAAATCCTGTCCAGCTTTTTAGCAAGCAACTGGTCTAACTAGACTTAATTTTTCGCACCTCAGTCCCATTATCTGACCTCTGACATTTCACCTAATTTTAAACCTCACACTCTTCTGCAGTCAGCAGCTGTAGCATCCATGCTGATCCACTGTATGAAATACTGTTACACTGAGAACACAACACATCAGCTATGCTTGCTCTGCCTGCACAGTCCCTATCACAGGTATGCATTATGCTGCTCAAAAGTTCACTCCAGCTTAAAACCATTTTTTCTCAAAGAATTTATGTACTTGAAAATTCGTAATTTCATTACTAAAGAAGATCCAGCCTCCACAGTTAACTTGCTTTCAGTAATGGTCAGTGATGCACTGCACATGTGTCCCTTAGAAAAGTTTGGGAAAGAGCCAGCTTTGATCCTACAGCAAACCCTTTGCTAGTTTCAGAAATCAGCAAGGAATTGTAACTGCCTGCTAAAAGAGCTGCAAGAGACCTGCATCAGAGACAGAGGCAGAATAGATTCCTATGTAAAAAAGTTTTGTGAGGGGAAAGAGGGTTCAGGAAAGACTGAGGAGTTTCTTGGATATTTTTCCTACCTTAAAAAAAGGGATTTTAGCCATACATTTTCTCAGCCTAATGAAGGAGGTCCTTCCTAACAGGTTTGGTCTGTGGTCAGAGGCATCCCAAGGGCAAATGCTATCCTTTGATGAAGTATCTATTGTAGAAATGTAGAATGGTTTGGGCTGGAAGTAACCCTGAAGACCATCTAGTTCAAAACTACCCTGCCATGGGCTGAGACACTTTCCACTAGACCAGTCTGCTCAAAGACCCATCCAAACTAGTCTTGAACATACCCAAGGATGGGGCATCCACAATTTCTCTGGGCAACTGTTTCCAGTGTCTCACTACCCTCAGAGTAATTAATTTCTTCCTGATATCTGATCTAAATCTACCCACTTTCACCTTAAGGCCATCCCCCCCATCCTATCACTACATCTTTGTAAACAAAGTCCCTCTCCAGTTTTCCTGCAGACCTCCTTCAGGTACTGGAAGGCTACTCTAGGGTCCCCCTGAGGCCTTCTCTTCTTCAGATTGAACAACCCCAACTCTTTCAGCCTGTCTTCATAAAAGAGGTACAGTTCTATTATTCTCTACACACTTAGATATATAGGTATATGTGTGTGTGTATATATATATATATATTCATATGCAAACATACAGATATTCCTGAGTTTCAGGGACTGGCTGGGAACATCTTAATCATGGAGTTATGTGGTCCTGCTGGCAAGGACTCGGGCTAGGATATTTTGGTTCAGGACAAGTGTTTATACAAGGGCTGTCTAGTGGTTCCAAGACCCTACAATTTGGGGGTGAGTGTGAAGATTCCACCCACTAGGAATATCTGGTCCTACTCCATGACCCCTTTTACCCTCACAAATATGGGGTAACTCTTCCACAGTGCCTGAAGAGTGATTTTAGACTGGTTTTAGACTATGAACAAGGTACAATGAGCTGTTGTCAGGAGCTGATGTTAAAAGAAGTTGCTGAGGACCAAGCTGAGAAGTCTCTTTGGAAATGAACTGTCTGGATGCTGATCAGTGTTATATTTACTGAAGGGCAAAAAAGAAGCCCAAGAAAGAAGGGGCTGCAAGGGAAGAATTAATACTTATAGGAAAAAAAAAGCCAAGGAGACAGA
The DNA here is from genome assembly GCF_001715985.3 of Manacus vitellinus. Lineage (NCBI taxonomy): Eukaryota > Metazoa > Chordata > Aves > Passeriformes > Pipridae > Manacus > Manacus vitellinus. The sequence continues at coordinate 45,022,705 of NW_021940208.1, read as the reverse complement.
TTTCCTCCCCATGAGGGAAGGAGTGTTCAGCTCACTGTCACAGGGTGAGAGGGGGGCATTATTACAATGTTGACCAAGGAGCATAAATTTCAGTGCTGGTGCCAGGAGAAAGGATTTAGAGCCACTAAATCACCAAGTAGTATTCTCTAACTATTTGAGATTTAGCATTTATGTTGAAATAAAATAAAATAATAAAATAAAATAAAATGCTACGTAATTAAGTCAAGCACCAATTCTACAGTGCTTCAATAGCATCTTCCTCCAAGACTATTTTAAACTGCCTTAACTAGACTCCTTCAAGACAAACCTTTCTGGGTTAGCCTAAGACACATCCCTGACTGTTGTACTAGGATATAGGCAAGTCACAGGTGGTTTTTTTTTTTTTTTCCCAGTAATCTCTGGTAAGCATGGTAGCCTTTTAACTGGTTTGTGCTGAAATACTCCTGAGGAAGGCTCATCTAGAGCCAGATCACTATTACTTGTTCAAGTATCTGCAGCGCTAAGTCCCCTTCTTACTATTTTCTTATAACATACATAAGTATTCAAAAACCCTTGGTAGGCAATGACCAGGTAAAAAGAATCTGTCAAATCTGTCAGAATTGCTTTGGGAAACACTCTAAAAATACTAGGGTTTATGGCACATAATGACGGTGTCCTTGATTCAGATAATATTGTGGTTAAAAGACTAGGAGGTAGAGGATTGAATTTTGCATCTTTTACGTTCTCATCTTGTGGAACCCATAACTTTTTATTGGCACTTCAAATGTGGTCACATAAAAACACACTAGAAGCAGACTACCATTAATGCTGGCTAACAAAATCCACAGCTTAACATATTGCATTACTGGATAAGGAAGGAAGGCAGAAGTTTAGCAAAAAAAATACCATAAATGCAAATCATATAATAAAAACTTCAACAAAGCAAACACACCATAGTTGGATATTGTAATAAAATGCTTCTGGGAACAGAGAAAGCAGATCTAAAAGTTTCATATATTTGAAAGTTGTATATATCTTCTAGTGCCAACATTTCAGACACTTAAAAAGAATTAGAATGTTCTAGGGCTATTCAGTGGGCCTCATATACCTGCAGACTTTTTTAATAAACAGGTTAAAGAATGGAAACCTTAAGTCACAGCAAACTGATGAAATTTCTCTTTCTTAAAAAATCACAAGTATCTTAAGACTGATAAAAGATTTGTCCCTGCAACAGGAGCACAAAATCACATAAGTGAGACCCTTTCTCATTCCCTGAAGTTTCAGTGGGCATCAGCACTTTCACAACTAAGCTAATTCAGTGTGAAGTAACAGACTGTTTCAAATTAAAAGACTGAGGAAAAAGGGGGAAAAAAAGATTTCTAATACTTAGGACAAAAATCTCCATATTTCTACACAGCATTTCTAGAACATTCTGATCTGAGAACTTTTGTTGCTGAACAAAGGAAACCTCCAAGTAAGCATCGTTACACTTTTCTACCTTCCATCACATTAAGGTCCATAAATCAACTGTGGTGCAATTTTTCATAGTTATGAGCTGGGAAAGACATATCTTGCTTGGAAAGCAAGATCCTACTCTAGTATAGAAATTCAAAACAAACCTTATATATTATATAAAATTTCTATTTTCCTCTACTTGGTACAACCAATAGCAGAAACAGTAAATTGCTGTACTGATAGCCACGCATTCACCCCCATTGATCTCCAAATCGAAAAATGACCTCTGCCTCAGATTTACAGTGCCGTTACAAAAGCCCTGACGCTTACCTGAAAGGGAGAATGCTATTTGGATTAACTTTGAAAATGAATGTGATGTTAGTTGAAACAAGTATTCATCTGAATTAATAATGTGATCCCATATCTTTCTTGGTAAGTGCTTCTAGCTTCAAAAAAGATGGTTGTTTGACGGTTGTGGCTATACTTCTCTAGACAAACAGATCTCCTTACAGTGGTATTCCTGGAAAGATCATTCATACTTCAAAGGTCCTTAGACCTGTCTATCATGGGAGGAGGGGCAAGAGTGTCTTCTGGCTTAATAACTGGTTAGCAGACAGAAAACATGTTAGAAATAAAATGGTCAGTATTCACAACAGAGAACGAAATGTTCCCAACAACTTCACTCAGGTTCGTGTAATACTGAACTTCCTTTTTTAGCATATGAGAAATGAGGATGTGAGTGAAGAGAAAGTCTGATGGTAAAGAATTAACCAGAACAGGAGTAATTAAAGCTGTCTTTGAAGAGCTGTATGAGGATCTCATAATACTCAATCACATGGCAAAGAAATGACAGATGAAATTCAAAGTAGCTACTTGCAAACTACTGCATATGCAAGGAAAGAAGAGACAACCTTAACCATAGATAAACAGTCAAGGACTGCTATATCTTTCACTAATATTAATAGTCAATTTAAAGCCTTTGATTACTGCTCTTCATACCCAGCAGCTATTCAAAATAAAAAGCAATTTTAGGAATTATTAAGTAACAGGAAACGAAATCAAAAGAGAAAACTATTTACTATAAAACCCTTACAATGCACAACATGTGCACAACAATTTCAACAGGATGGTATACTTAGCAAAGGTATAAAAAAGATCACAATGAGTGAACTTAATCTCTGAAAAAAATAAATAGAATAAGAAACTTTAATTTTTTTAAAAAAGATTTATATTTTATTTTAGGAATACTGTCTAATCTATGCTTGTCTTGGAGTAGACCATCTACAGTTCTGATTCAGTCCTGCCTCTTCAGGATGTCTCTGACTGTATTTAGTTATATGTGATTATAGGCATTAGGATGGAAGTTGAAGGGGAAAAGCATATTAGGGTGTTTTCTTTATTTTGTTTTGCTCTGTTTGTTTGTTTGGGTTTTTGCCTGTAATATGCTGCTTGAAATCTACTGGGGCAGCATCTACTACAATTATGTCAGAAGACAGGGGAAGGAGAAGAGAGAAGATGAAATTTTTTCAGCACACAGCGAAGGCACAAATGAAATTAGACGTGGGCAGCGCACACATTTTAGAATTAGAATTTGAAATTAAGCCTTCAACACGAAAGCTCTGCTTCTGGGAAATCCATCTGAGCTGTCAATTTCTGTGGAGACAGGTAAAATTATGGCGAAGGAGGAGCATTTGTTGCCAATGAGTGACACCTCTTACTGACACCACGTTGCTGGCTGGTACAAGGTCATGGTGCTATGGATAGAAGCTGCATTACACACTGCAGACTTCAGTACAATGAAAAATGTTCCCGAGACCTATGAAAACAAAAACTTTACAAGTCTGAAATAGTAATAGGAAAAAAGCTTCTTAAGCAGATACGTGAAATGAGAAAAGTGGTAATCAGTAATACAGGAGGGTTTTGTACCCAGTGAAAGGCATTAGATGAGGAGTACCACAATACGGTATGCCTCCTAAACCTTGCCACTTGCTCCTCTCATGTAATTCCATCATCACTGTAACCTCACCAGGCAGCAAGGAGGAGGAGATAAGCCAGGTTTCTCTCTTTCATGGACTTTTCAGGGAGGTTCTCAACTTCACAGTACAATATCAAAAGCAACTCTCAGAAGGAAACAGAAACAATAATAAACTACTCAATAGTAAATGAAGAGTCTAGTCTACTAAATCATTCCAAGAGAAACATCTGAAATAAATAAATGCTTTAGCTTTCAACTTTGAAGAATTGTTCTCATTTTCATGGAGTGTTTAAAATAAGTCTGCATCCCATATGAACCTGGCACTTCAATACACTTACAGCAGTACTTCAGCAGCTGCCACTTGGTCTGAACAACTGTGGTTTTCCTCTCTCTGGAAGAGCTCAAACATAAACCAAACATTTGTTACTCAACTGTGCCTTCCGTAGTCTTTCTGCTGACAAGTCCACTGTACTTGCAAACTGTTTCACATTAGTTGTCTCTTGGTCCCCCAGTGACAAACAATCCTGGAGCAGAAATGGCTTCACAAAGAAGAGGATTGGTGAGACAAATCCCAAACCACTCTCTTCATGCATGTATGGACCTGAACCCATGTCAGATGCTCAAAAGAATCAAACTGAACACCAGTGTTTATTTTTTCACCTGTAAATATCCTTCTAAGGTTCCTCCTAACCTGCACTAGGGCAAGAGTGCCACAGTGTATGCAGTGGTGCTGGTTTGTGTATGTTTTGACACATATCTTCCAATTTTATCAACCAGTCAGAGTCACAGAACACTTCAATGTGCAGCTGATCTCACATTTTTCAATGAATGTCATCATATTCTCTGTTCATTTTAATACAATTCTCACTAATCTACTACTATATGAATACCAGGAAAATTCATCACACTACAAAAGGTCCATAAAGGACTTTTTTTTAAAATGAACCAAGATGTGATTTGGGCAGAACAAAGACCATAGGAAACAGATGTGGGGTGAATTTTACACAGAAAGATGTCATGGCAATAAGAAAGTCTAAATTTTGGCACCTTCACTGTGACTTTAATATGCATCGAAGCAGTCCTCTTTAAAAATCATGAAGAAAGTTAAGAAATGAAACATTCATACAATAAAATCATACCTACTGTCCTGTCCTGCATGCATATACATCACAATGGTGAATGGTACAGGACTAAAGTAGGTTTAGAATCAGCAAGATTAGGTAGCATTCAGCCTGTAGGACAAAAGCCTTTTTTTCTTGCCAAACTTGGAAAGCATTTAGTGAACAGAGATGGGAGTTGCAGCTAGAGAAAGGATAATCTCATGAGTATGATGGCGAGAGCATTTCCATGGAGAACTGCTTTGCACCATTCTTCTTCCTATAGTTTTCTGCATCTCAGCCAAACTTTCACAAATGATTCTTCATTTACATTAATCTCTTTCTGGTGTCCAAAATCAGACACAATGGAGCCTGATATGCAGAAGATCTGCTTGGAGACTGCAGCTGAAACCAGTGCTAGGGATGCTCTGAAAATATAAAGTGCTAAGTACTCTTACAACACAAGCTGAGCATCTGAATCTTTAAAAATGTGTTTCTTTCTCACCTTTAAAAGGGAAGTAATATCTCAGAAAGTATTGTGAAAATAAAAGGATTTAATTAAGTTTCCAGATACAATAGTTATAAGAGAAGAGGCTCTGAGAATATTTATAGCTTATCTTCAGAACAAAATTTGAATATGATCTCGTGTAAGACAGAAAAAATAATTAATTGTGTAAGTACCATTGTTCATGTATGAGGATTTATGCATGATTGTATTGCTAGAACTATCTTTACTTATAGATATAAGGAAGCTAAACAAAACTGCAACAATCTTAATTATCTAAATTTTTAATGCTTGATGTTACAATTCTAAATTTCTAACAATATGCTACTATATATTGTCTCTTTTTTTCCCTTGATCTTACCTACAAGCTAGTATTTTTAGTGTTTTAAGTAGAAATATATGCTACGAATGCTATGAGAATAAGTAAGTTATAGGAAAGTACATCACTAAAGCCTGCACCATTCCATACTTGATTTATTATGGCCTTGACATGAGAAATGTGTACTGGTAAACTATTCTTTGAATGAACTGAGAGGTCTGTGTTTTCTGGGAGGGAGTAACAACATCTAAATTGACAGTGAAACAAGAGCTACTAAATAGCTTTTGAGAGAACAAGCTAGAAAACAGGAGTTAATGCTAATAACAACTTAGACGGTTTACTTAATAGTCCTAGTACCAGATGAAAGTATTTGTTTCGCACTAGCCTAGTGATTAAAAGCAGCTGAATGCAAGTGTGGAGAAGGGTATGTTCCAAAAAAAAAGTGGGGTTTGCCTATTTTCTTTTGGTCCATATTTTTCTATAACATTATCATATCTCTCTAAAACAGCAGTCAAGAGCTGGATTAGTACAGATGGGGCGCTATCCCCAACACATTCCGTCCAAGGGAGAATAACTCATCGAGAGGGACTGAAGTAAGAAGTGACATACAGCTGCTGCCTGCATTGGTTTGCTCTATTTTATGATATAAACACTATGAACTGTATTTATAGCACCTACTTTTAGACAGCTAATGTGAACATTTCAGTGCCTCAAATTTAGGCACCTTCCCACAGCAGAGCGATTCCAACTGCCTATGCTGAGGACCCAGACTCACCCTGTGGCTAAAAGAGAGAAAGCTTTGAAGAAATTTGTGCTTGCACCTACAGCAGCAAGCAGTTCAATAGAAGCAACTTACTCCTTAGGGTAAAGCATGGATGATGAGAACCAACATCCCCACCATACACATTAAAGGCTTTGGATTTATTCTGATCTGGGCCTGGGGATTTGATTATCTGGTAATGGCTGGAGCACATCTTCCGTTTAGCCAAAAAAAAGTCCATCTTGTGTTCTCTAAGACCACTCTATGATGTCTCAGCAAGTAGAGACAATGGGGAGCTTTACTTCAAAAGCACATTCCTAATTCATACTGAAATGCTAATGCAGGTACATTCCCTGAATGCTTCCAGGGAATGATATGGAACATTTTAATTAGAAGTCTTCCCTTCTCCAGTGGCTACAAATAACTACAATGGAAAAAAAGACACATATTTTATATTTTCTTTTCATGTACCATAACAAGAAAAAAAAGAAAACATAAAGACCATAGAGACCTATATACTTCCAAGGGAACTGCAGGGTACCTACACACCAGAATATCAGGCAAAGGAGTGCTCATAAACCTGATTAAGCAGATGTCTAAATCCAGTTGGATTCAAAGTGTCAAACATACACAGGAGAATAGCCCTCTTCTGTCTCAGTAGCTTCATGGATAGAACAGTTGAAGTTTCTGCCCCAAAACAGCCAATGCAACTGTTCAGGCTGGGGGGTTGGCTGTTTTTTATGTTTTTTACAGAGGTATTGGGGTTCTTAAGAAGACACTGCCTCAACTCTTCTCTAAGATATTAGTATCTAAATTATTCATAAAGTCCTTCTAGGTTCCAGTTTTAGAGGTCTGCATATTCATAGGTCCTGTATAAGTGGACTATTGAACTTGGATTCAATAAAACACTTAAAATACAGCCTCTGCTCCAGTCCTCACTTCCAGGTGAAACAACACCTTTCATTTTTGCTTGCTTTTCTGTTTGCTAGCATCATACATCAATTCATGTGCTGAGACTCTCTGATGTCACATTGTCATGGTTTGAGATAGTCCCAAAATCCAATCCCCCAGCTCCATTCCCCCTCCCACATCTCAACTTAATATGAGATGGGTTTTTCCAGACAAAACACACACCAGACTCAAAGTGGGGGAAAGGGAATATATTACAATGACTGTACAAATAAATACCATATCACATTATACACATGATCACAAACTATCTCTACCATAACATTTGTATTTACAGTGGATCAGATCTCTTCTCCCCTCCAAATAAAAGTCCAGAGGGAAAGAAGGGCAGATCCCTTCCAGTCCTTAAGCAGCAGCATCTTCTGAGGCAGCAGTCTGTCTGTCTTCTCCACATGCAGCAGCTGATAGCTGGCTTTCTGCCAGCACTCACGAGGGAGGTATTCAAGCCTCTCTCGGCCCCATCGCCTCCAACCGAGGCGTCTTCCGTGGGCTTCGTAACCCCAGACAAGGTCGTATCACCACATCATATCACGAGCACAGGGGGCTTCGTGACGGTCTGGTATCTCCAGGAGACTCAGCTCCTTGCAGGGCCTCTGTGCCCTGTCTCTCAGGCTGCCACCGTGGCAGCAGTGCAAGGGGGGGGAGCCAAGGTCAACTCCCCCCGCATTCCTCTGGCCGTCCCGGTCCAGCTCCAGGACGCTCTGAGCTTCTTAGCTTTCTCTCTCTCTGGTGCTGCATGTCTAAAACTCTTCTCCTTAATAGGAGTCCATCTCCCTCTTTTCTCAGAGGGATCTCAAAGGAGTTTGGGGGGCTGGTACAGTCTTACCCCCAGAACTCTGTCTCTCAGCTGCTGGCTCTCTCTCTCTCTATCCCTTTCCAGGAGTCTTCTCTGCAGTGTTGCATGTTGTTTCTGCTGGTCCTCCGGTTCAGGTCTTATCTCTGGCTCTCTGCCACCATTTCTCTGGTCAGTGCCTGCTGCTACTCTGCACCCATGGAGAAAACATCTCCCGGCATACTACAGACACTGAGTCCAGTCTAATGCTGTTCCAGGTCCCTGCAGGCCCCCAGCTGGGGGCTGGGAGGGCCCAGAGGGCCCAAGGGGCTCAGAGCCCCTTCCTCGTGGCTCTACAACATGGCCACCTCTCCAACAACAACCCAAACTACAACTCATCTCTTCCGGTGAGCTTGTGGGATGTTGACATTTTTGCAGGAGCGCCCATTGGACAGAACTCCAAAACTTCCAGGGGTTTCCACCCCTTGGGGTCTACCACTTTTCTTAGCCTCTGGGGGAAAACAAGATTCAAACCACGACACACATGCATAGTAAAAAAATATTTTCACAAATGCCAGCAAATTAATAGCTTTGCTTTAATCACCTATACATGCATATATATGCACCTCACAAATATTATATAGTTTTCCATCTTTAATAAATCAATTCCAAGTTTTTCAAGTATTCAGAAACTGGCATCTTAATACATTAAGAAGGTATAAAAAATATTCCCTAACCTATCATTAAATGGAAAATATCATGGAGTGTGGCTCTTTGTTCTTTTTCACATGGTCATATTCCTTTCATAGATGGAATATATATTAAGAACCAAAACCTTTAAAATTGCTTTTTCATTATAGGATCATGAACAATTTATATTTCACAATTTCAGTCTTTGAGAAATGTACTTGATTGAGAGTGAGTAATTATGAAAATCAAAGCAACTGCATAGAATATTTGTTGAAGGAACTAATCACAGATATAAAGTTCAAACACTAGGAATACTGTCAGGAATACTCCAACAAGCACTTGTGCCTGATGAGATTTTGAAAGCAAATATAATTCCATAGAATTCATGTGCAAAAAATGCAAGAACAGGCTAAAGACTCTCATCTGAAGGGAAGCTACCACATGACATTTCCTTCACCTCCACTTCCCTCCACAGTCTGCTGCACATTGTTACGGAGCGCCTCTTCTCCCTCACCCTCCTCTTTATTTCCCATTTGCTTTCCTTTTGATTCTATTGTCAATGGGCTTCCAAGTGCATTTCTTTTTGGATCCATCTCTTTTGCCTGCCCCTAGCATCATACAGAAATACAAAGTCATGTCCGGTTCTATTGAACCAACATCTCAGTCCAATTCACAGACTTTTCTCTATTCCCTATTTTTTTTCCAGCTTTGGTTCTGTTCAAACTAAAGCTTTTTCTACCAATATCCCATCATAAATTGTTGTGTAAGAAGTAAGTTTTAAACAACAGTCATCACAATACCTGGTTCATTATATGGATTTGTATTGTTTGTGTCCAGACTCTACATCAGTAGTAACCGTCAACTTTCTCCAAGGAAAATCTTTTTAAATAAACTGTTTTCTTGATCTACAGACATATAGATTGATAACGAAAAGCAAAACTTCAGGCTCTTCTGCCTATCTGAATTACTCAAATAGCTCTATCTTGACCAGGTGTTTTTTTATATTATGATTATAAAGGCAAGTTAGTCACAGGTAAAAAAGGTGGCAAGGAATACCACCACTATTCAATGTTAACCCCATAATAAAACCTAAGAATAATTTTGCTGATGTAATACTTTTCATGTCAGGTTAAAATCACAATATGCTACATTTTATTTACACTGATAAAAAAATCTGATTTGGTGTTTCCTAACATTTGCATTTACTTACTGCTACTAAAAGCACAGTTAACATAAAAAATGTCAGCAAAGTTTGTGCCTGTTGGGCATGTACAGGCCAGTAAAGGAGATTAAAGTAGCAGTAAACAGATCAGTTAGCCCTGTGGTGCCACACACTAAGTGCTTGCACAGTCTTGATTTAGACTGGAGTTGCATTTGCCTCTGGTATTCGCCACTTTTAGATAGCAACAGCTTATTCCATACATTATTCTGAAACCGCCTTCTGTGGGTCAAAAATTCCACTTTTTCCTTTTGGTAATAAAAAGAGGGAATGTGGACTTTTTTTTAAAAAAAAAAGCTTTTTTTAAAAAACCCATGCATCTGTTTAAAACAAAACAAAAGCCAAAGCTCTGGCAATTTCGTATTAGTTTTATATTTACATTTTATTATGCTGATCACTTTTCAGTACTGTTCAATGGGATGAAAAAGCTACTGGCAATGCTAAATGGTTCTACTCCAAACTTGGTGGAGTAATTATGAAATAATGGCATTAAAAACTGTCATGCTAATGAAAAAATTTAATTTTTCACTCTCCAAATACGGTATCATATTTTTTATCTTAAGAGTCAACATCATGTTAAATGGTAGATGAGCAGTGTTTTGCTTGGAGCTAGCTTACTTTCACTGCAATTTTGTCAGGCTTCAGTCTAGCAGACTGTCATTTTTCATTCCTGTATTCTGAAGCAGATTTTGACTTTTCTGAATATAACAGAATGGCAAAGGCAGTGCTTTTCAGCACATCCTGCCACTTCTGTCTTGCTGCCGCTTTTTTCTTGTTTTGTCTGTATTCTTCCCAAAGTGCTGATGATTGAGAAGCAAAAATATATCTGTACTGCTGTTTGCTATTAATATTTCTCCCTCCTTCAAGTGTGAGGGGGAAAAAAGTAATAAACCTCTAATTTCTAACATCTTTATTTGAAGTCATGTCCTATCCAAATTCAGAGCGATCCTAACACCCTATTCTACATAGCATTATTCTCCACACAGCATCAAAGTACTTTATAAGGCAAGAGGTGGTGTTACTCAGTGTAAGTCAGGTCAGGTGGGGCATCCATACCTACCTGGGCCACACCACAGCATTTGCAAGTGAGCTGTAGGGCACTTGTTCCTGGAGTACAGACACACACGGACTTGAGATGCCAGAGAAGCTCATTACAGTTTCGACTTATAAGAAGGACATGGATGTGCTGGGGCAAGTCCAGAGGAGGGCCATGAAGATGATCAAAGGGCTGGAGCACCTCTCCTATGAATACAGGCTGAGAGGTTTGGGGTTGTTCAGCCTGGAGGAGAGGCTTCAGGAAAACCTTACAAAAGCATTCCCATACCGAAAGGGGGCCTATGACAAAGCTGGAGAGAGACTTTTTAAAAGGACATGTAGTGATAGGTAAAGGGGCAATGGCTTTAAACTGAAAGAGGGTAGGATCACAGATATTAGGAAGAAATTCTTTACTGTGAGGGTAGTGAGGCACTGGAACAGGTTGCCCTGAGAAGCTGTGGATGTTCAAGGACAGGCTGGATGCAATTTGAGCACCAGCTCAAATGGTGCAATTTGAGCACCACCTTGTCTAGTGGAAGGTGTCCCAGCACATGACAGGGAGCCTTGAAGTAGGTGATCTTTAAGGTCCCTTCCAACACAAACCATTCCATGATTCTACAGTAAGTCACCTCATAATGCAGCAAAGGGGCCACTGTGGAGCCAGCGTCATCTCCTACCCGTAGCCCTCACAGAGATGCCCCTTCTTCTGGCTCACGAAGGCTGCCTCTGTAGTTCTTGTGGGTATACGAGAATTTTAGCAGAAAATTCCTGGGACCTCTGCTGTGGCAGGAACATAGAAGGGACAGCTAATGGCTGTCATACACCTTTTTTAAAAGGACAGGAACTCCACTGTGTTTGTGTCATAGTCTAAGAATAAAATACATGGACTAATTACAGATGGGCCGTAAAATCAGAGTTTGTAAACAAGATTCTGGCACTGTCCAAGTTTAAGAAAAATTGCTGTAGTAACACACATACTAAAATTACAAAATATTACTTTAGTTATTGCTTCTTTTGTTCCAGCAGATATTGCTAGACTCAGCCTGTGTTCCTCAATGGTTTGCTCCTTCTGAACTGACTGGACTCCTCTCCATATCCCCAAGGCCAGAAAGTTTCTTACATATGGTTTAACTTTTGAGAAAATAATCTTCCAAACTCAATAGTTTGGGAAATTAAATTTTGGGCAAAGAAAGAAGTCCTGTCCCTTCTAAAATCCAACAGTCTTGACAGACTTTGGTGAAAATCAGTACTGTATCCACCAGTCCAGAGGAGCTGCAATGATAGACCTCATATGATTTTCTGAGATATAGATAAAATGGAGATTGTGCCTGACAAGGTAAGAAAGTGCTCCAAAAAGAGCCTGACAGAAAGTGCATTGAAGGGAGGCTAAATCATGAATGTAAGAAGACCACACTAAATAATATCTTCTTTTGAGTAACTGGCAGGTAAAACTACAGTTTGGAGTTGCAGAAGCAAAATATTAAGGTGGTTTTAAAATAGGGGGGGAGGAGTGGGAGAGAGGCAGAAGCAGGGGCAGGATACACACCAAAAAAAACCCCAACAAACTATTAGTAAAAGATCAAGCAGCTAGGAAAGAAAGTGACATGGAGTGAAGCTGCTAGTTATTTACTGTCAGATTATCTTTATAATAAAGGCAACAAAAATTAAATACTAACTCCTGGCTAGGACTACAGAAACAATAAAGGTGGAGGAATTCTAGTAACACAGTCAGTGAAAACCAGAGGACACTGAGTCAGCTACTCCTGACTGCCCAAGGAGAATCATTTCTTGATGAGATTGTTGTGTTTGATATGAAACAAAAAATAAGTCAAAGAAAGAAACTCTCTCCCCAGCATGCTGTCCACAAGAAACAGGGTAATTGTGTACAGAGGTAAAGGACTGCTGATGGGATGGGTGCAGAGGGAAAAGCATTTTGAGACTGCATCAAATTTTTTGAGATGTGCTAAAGGGACTGTGGAGATGTTGGAAACTTATAGGGTGTTTAAGGAAGGACCCAAGAAGAAAAAGGGAAGACAGTAAGGGGGGGAGGGGCTTTCAGAAAGGCATCACACTGGACTGATGCAGTTGTTAGTCACTCGGGAAGACACAGTAAGATATGTGCTAGAAGTGTCACGCTCACTTTTGACTTCAGTATTAAGTCCCTATCAGATGACTACAAGATTCTTTGTAAGGGTGTTTTGATCCTGGTTTTATTTTTGGGATCGATGGTAACAAGGAGAGAATTCATAATGCAAGTGAAAGTAAAAAAACAATTTCAGAAAGCCTTGTAAATCCACTCATCAGCATTCCACCAAATATTTACCACCTCTGTCATAGATATATCTATGTAACTGCATGAGAAATGCTCCTTTAGTTCCTACATTTGCCTATATCACAGTTCTGCAGCAAGTTGAGTGTAGATGTGCCCCAATCCTCCTGGCCCACTCTGCATCCTACTTTCTCTTAATATAAAATATATTATTAGTTCTATGACTTTTATTCCTTTTATTTTGTTGTTATACAGCTCCTCAGAAAATTGTTGTATAAGTCCTGAATGAATATAATATCCTGAATTAATATAATGTCATGAATGGATGAGAACATAATGGTGTTAATCACATAGGAAAGCTGTTCTCATTTCTTTTAAGTGTTCCTGAAATAATCTTGCCAAAATGCTTTTGGTCTTGTTAAAGTATCATTTTAAGTACTTACTTCAGTTCATATTTATATACTGCTTAAATTGATGTTTATGTTGTTTTTCACCTGAGAAGACATTTGAAGAGGTAGGAGAGCTTGTGAGGGTCAGCAGTGTACAATCGATAGATTCATCACCTTAGATATATGGAATCCATCAGAACTTCATTTCCTTAAACTTTATGATATTGGGAACACCTCTTGCATTTCAATGAGCAGCCCTTGAATTTCTTGAAAAGAAGCCCAATTAAAAAATAATGAACCTGTTTTTTTCTAAAACTGACTCATTATCCTGGTGGTTTCCAACAGCAACCTAGAGCTCAGTTTTATATAATTATTTTGTGCCTGTTGGCCAGCAATACTTTTGCAACCTTCTAAGGTGCTTCTAAAGTCAAACAATTAGCCCAGGAGAAAATTTTAAAGCTGCTGATATTCCCAGTACCAAGTTTGTATCTAGGCTCAGAAAGCAAATAAAACTTCGAGTGGAAACAGACAGAACCCACAGGATGTTCAAGACCTCTCTCTTCTACCTTAACCTTAGTGGAACACCTTGGGAGAATAGCTTCATCTTCAGCAGAGAACACTAAGATTTCTGCTGCTGACTCTCCATGGAATATTTTTGTTTGCTTTTACAGTATTATTCTTAAAATAGTATTATTCTTTTAAAAAAAAATATTTATAGAATGCAAAGCATTAAACCCTTTGGCAGGGGTCTATGAAGAACCATTCTGCTCCACAACCTACTCCCACTAACAGGAAAATAAGACCATCCTCCAAGAATGTTTTCTGTGTCATGCACGTTTGAGGAATACCTGATCTTTTTTTGGAACTACTGCCTACTCAAAACTCACCTTTAACACTAATCATGTGCACTTCCAATAGGTAATACATTTTTTCCATGAAAGACTCACTCTTGCAGAAAACAGAAAATAATTCTGCATAGGCTCTCATGCCAAATTGGCAACACTTCTTAAGGATCCTGCCCCAAACCCAAACCCAATATATCAAAAGGGACTGAGGTACCTGAGAATCCATAAGCCAGAGGGGCAGTAGCCACCTACACCAGGAAATGAGTTAACCCAAACCAGGCCCTACAGAACCTCACACTTCAAGGTGTAGATGCTAATTTTCACTGTAATTTGCTCCCTTAGAGAACTTAAAGAAAAATGTACTGCTAGCAGTACTGACAAATCATAAGGTTACCGAAACTCATAATTCATTGTGCTTCATCTAACTTAGGATATAATGACCCAAGCAATGAGTTTCTCATCAAATCCCATGTAAGATTATGCCATAAATCAAAGCATTCATCAAACATCTTTTAGATCATTGCTGACTGCTTGTAATCTAGCATAATATTACTAATAATTTAAATTAAATTATAAGCACACGAAAAAAATGGGAATTGTCTGAATATTCCTCAAGAGGGAAAAAATAACACAAAAAAACACCCCTTCTAGGCTAACCAATTTTCAAGTTGATTTAGTTTTATTAAGAGAAGCTACAAGATCAAGTAGCAATGCCAGCCTACTTCAAAGTCACACTATGTTTAAATAGATTTACTATAGATAGGGTTCTCTTTGGCAAAGAAAAGCAATTTTGACAACCTGATCTCAACTTTTTCTACTAGAATACTTTTGCTTTGAGCGCAATAACTATTTCTTCAACAGAAACTGAGTGAAGAAGCAATCTAGCTGAGTGGAGCCTGTCCTCACCTCACAGGGGGGTTGCAGATCCAGGATGTTGCTTTCCATCTGTTTTCCAGCAGCTACCTTTCATAAAGATATTTATGTGTTTGTTGGACTGTTGAGAATGTTTTAACTCTTTCAAAACAGTGTCCTCTGATATGCTAAGAAACGGGCACAAAACCAAACACCCTCTTTGGCTTAGTGAACACAGAATCATAGAATCATGGAATTATTTGGGTTGGAAGGAACCTTGAAGATCATCTAGTTCCAAGCCCTCTGCCGTGGGCAGGGACACCTTCCACTAGATCAGGTTGTTAAAAGTCGTATCCAGCCTGGTCATGAACACTTCCTGGGATGGAACATACACAACTTTTCTGGGCAATCTTTTTCAGTGCCTCACCATCCTCACAGTAAAGAATTTCTTCCTAATACCTAGTCTAAACCTACCCTCTTTCAGCTTAAAGCCATTCTCCCTTGTCCTATCACTACATGCTCTTGTAAAAAGTCCCTCTCCACTTTCCTGTTAGTTCTTGTTATTACATGATACTCTTTATGCACAGTGGAATCATTTCAAAATGAAAGATCACATACACACCTCCTAAAAGGGCCTTGAAGATGTTCTCTCAAAAGGTGAGGAGTGCAGAACTCAACTGTCTCACTCATCAGCATCAGACACAAGATTTCTCTGCTAGATAACATTCACTGGCTGATTACTCAGTTGTTCTGATTAACTTCCCTCATGCATTGTATCCTGTAGCCTTAAGCATCTATATGAAAACTTTATCCTGCAAGGCAGGAAGTTGCCTAAAATTAAGGGAGTGTATCAGTAAAAAGAGCGATGGCCTAACTCTTTGTGGAAGCAATAAGTATTTCAGCAATGACAAGTAATGTTAAAAAATGAACTATCTGGTTTTTTTTTCTTCTTTTGAAATGGGGATGTATGTGTCTGTGTAGCATAAACATGAAATACTCTGGACAGAATGGAAAAGAATGATTTAGAAAGAGGAGTCACAAAGTAAGGAACCGAGAAAATTTTCAGAACATATTCTTTAGCTTGCTTTTGCAAATTAACTTCTCACTGTTGCAAGGCATGCCTGCAGCTCACTTTTAAAACTAAACTGACCAAGACACTTTTTCCACAAATATTTGTTTGAATACTGTGTTCCTGTTCTAACACAACTTAGTAAGTTCCTTTGTTTCAAAGGGGTCCACATGATTAGCAGGGTGAAATAAAAATGAGACAAATATTTGTGGACTAAATATTAGTCATGTTTACAAATTTGCCGTTCATATTAGAGTGTCAAAAATACAAATATGTATTAATCAAAAAATGTGGCTCCTAGCTGTTACTTTCATCTTCCCAAAATGCTCATTGTTGAAAATTTTAAATAGGTCATCTCATATTCACCTATTTAAACTAATTAAGATTGTACCTCTGTATCTTTATGTTGGATTAACACAAAGGTATAGAAACTGTAAATTCCATTTTGAGAAGTTTTATTCTGCTACATCCATCGTTTCCACATGACTCATCTCAACAGTCACTGCATGCAACAGGTTGATTGGCTTTGAACATCAGGCAAGACACAGAACGGAACAAAAAGAGGAGCACCCAGGTATCAGCCATTAAAATGATAATGACCCTAATATGCCAATGCCACTAGTCTTTCTAGCAAGGTTTATTGTCTGTGCTGTACAATAAGTGTAATGATAGTGACAGGACTATAAAAAATAACCTAAAAGTATATGAATCAATAGCAAAGTAATACACATGATTCTTTAACCCAAGTGACGCTTATGGACCAACATCAGATTTGTTCAGCATTACAGACTAGAATCTGGTGAATCTGTTCTTAACTATAGAATTTGCTTCATCTTGAGTTTGATTTTTGCTGTTCTTTCAGCTAAAAAGGACAGGGAACTTCCATAGCATTTCTCCTTAGGTCAAAAGCAGATCTAGCCGGAGGTTCATTAGGCATGGAGGTAATGGCAGTGAACGTTCTGTCACCAGAAAATGGAAATTACTCTAAAATACCAAACAAGAAAACACTAACAATGTCAGGAAAACTATGCAACTATTAAAAAGACAATTGGACCTCACCTGTAATCCAAAAGTTATCTACAGTGTTATAATGACCTTGGAAAAAAGTGTCTGGTGTATGATACAATCTCAGCAGATTTTCTGAATGTAAGGGGTTGTTTGGGTATATGAATGTACATATATATGTCCACACACTTTGGACATAATAATTCTGTGCATTCTTCTCAGTTGAGAAGATAGCATTAGACTGTTGGGCAAATCACGAGAAAAAAGCAATTTAAATCCATTCATCAGATTTAGAAAAGCTTTACTTCAGCAATGATCTGTATTTATGTGTTTAGGTATTTGCCAGCAACCAGATTTCGGTATATGAAGTGGAAAGAGTTTGTGGTTTGGCCAGTTTCTGTACTGAGAAAAGACTGTGCTCTAGACAATGATTTACAGTGTCCAGCTGAAGCTGCTTTAAAAAGTAAACTCAAAATTTAAATTATTAATAACAAAGAGGTGTCTACAAACAATCCATCAATTACTGTTGAATCTCACCAGGACATGAAGCTGGTGTTTTTTAAAAGGACAATTAAAAAATTAAGCAGCATATTTATTTGTATTACATTTAATGTTTATGTAATAGGAAAAGGTTTAAACAGTGAGTACAAAACTATGGTACTACAATTGTGTAAGTCTCATGAAGAAATACTGGTTGTCTCAGTAGTTACAGAAGAAAGAGGCTTTGGAGTTCTTATTCAAAAAACAGTGCAGGACTTCTGAAGATCAGCTTTAAGAACAAGCTAATCACTGTTTCAGCATTCAATTTCAGGAAGTCCTTTCTGGGAGTCTTTCCACTTCATCAGCCATGCTACATGGCAAAGACAGGTGTTTGTACTTAATCAATGCATTTTAGTTATGTTCCAGGTATTCAATTAACAGTACTCATTGCCAGCACATAGTCAGCACAACAGACTATCTCTTGGAACAGCAATGGTCAAAGAATATTGTTCCTGGCTTGTCACCAATTCAATAAATAAATGTCCCCTGCGCCATTCTTTAAATACCCTCATTTTTAAATTAGATTTTGATTTTCTGCTCAGAAATAACTAAACTTCTGTAGAGCAAAAAAAACTTATTTTGCAATTTTGATTTGCATTATCTGTCTTCCTTGTTTTATTTTTGCAACAGGACTGCTAGTCAAGGATAGACTACTTCACAAAATAAAAATTATTTTATTAAGGAAGGTTTCACTATGGGTCAGCTTTGGCTTCTTCTTTTACATTTTTGAAACAGCTTCAAATACATGTATGCTATGCAAAGTTTGAACCAGACAAGAATACTGTAGTTTGTAATAACTCTAACTGGTTAAAGAGAATATGGCCTGAGTGAAAAACTGGTAAAGAGATATTTTCCATAGTTCTTTACAACAGAGACAATACTGACAGATTAAATGATATATAACTACTCTCATCCAAGGAACCTAAATTGCTCGTATGTAGTATTATCTTATACGTTAAAGCTGTAAAGCCAAAAGCTAATATCAGAGAAATAAATTTTTTTATTATGTGTTTATGCTGTGAATCAATTCTGTGTAACTAAAGAAGATGCAGTCACTGTTTGTATTTACAGTTCCTTTTTCTTTGAAACATTACATCAGTTTAAGAGAAAAGATGGAAAACAGATCAGGTTTAGCCACTGGGCGCTAAGTGTTCATCAGCCCCTGCCTTTGATTTGTCACTGCATTGCTTAAACTTCTTAAGGACAAGCACTTATTTAAAAAGCAGGATATTTAGAAGATATTTAGAAATTGTGCAACAGCTTCTCAAGTCTGCTGCCTGACAATTGGACACTTAAGACATGCAATGAAGCATTCTGCCGCTGCTTTTAACAATTTCTATTTCAGCACTACTATTAAGACAATTGTAATGTCAAAGGTACATATAGCTGGGAATGGGCATCCTCAGGTGTAGAAAAGATTTGAAACATGAAAACAGCAATAAATAGCAATATATAAGCCTGAGGTCTAACAATCCCACCCATTTGCCTCCTAAACCCCAAATTTCAACATACCATAAAATCAGAGGACACCCAGTAAACTGACCACACTATCACACACTGATATGGTTAACAGTTTCCCTAAGGTAGTGAAGTGCCTCCAGTACCCTCATCCCAGGCAAGTGTTCAGCTCCTTCAGCTTCAGAAAACAGATGACTTTGCTAGTATGTCTTGTAAAATTCTGGTGATGCAGCCAGAAAGCCAAGCACAGAAGTGGGGATAATAGCCAAGAAGGCTCAGCTGCTGATAGTTTCTTCTCAACTCTACCTTTAAGAGCACTATAGTTCTGCCACACTGCGTTTCACTGCCACGTGACAAAAGATGGACAGTCTTCCTCTGGTAGTTTCAGGATAATCATATGACATGTACCTGAAAAACACCATCGGATCGTGAGGCCCATGTTCTCTTCATGACTTCAGGCACACATTCCCACATACTCCGTTAAGTAATTTCAAGATCTTTTTTGGTGGGTTAACTATCAGACCAGTTTGCTTGTCCAGGCCAGCATGACAGACAGTGCTAGACCTGACTCAAGAGAAGCAGTCAGAGGAGGGAACGACGAACAACTTTGCTGACAGACAACTCCCACACAGTTGGGTGGGATGTAAACAAAACCATACTTCAATAGTCTGGACCCAAGCCTGTTAAAACTTTTTTTAGGGTTAAAGAAACTGAGAGACTGCTCTCTCAGTTTATGAAGCACAGTTATGTAAAATTATGCTGAGAGACAAAACCATGCAAAAGCTGTATTGTTGTCTCTGCAATGAGACAATTACACATTAGATACTGAGCTTTAATTATTGAGAACTGCCCACTTAGCAGAGCAACAAGCTCTGAAGAAACAGTTCAACAATAGAAACACAAATACATCTTGATTAGAGCTTTTCCCCATTTTGGAGTTTGGTCAGTCAGGTTGTCATCTGTTCGAGATGCGATGTCTAACAACTTAGATGGTGTGAAAAAGGATAAATCTACTTTACAGACCAAGACTGTGTAGGGGATTAAAAAAACCAAAAACAACAACAACAAAAGCACAAACAAAAAAAGTAGCACCTCTGCTCCATTCCTTCTTCTTTGCATCCTATTCATCAAAATCTTTGCATGAAAGTACTTTTCCAGTCCTTTCCCCTTCTCCTGGGGCTTTAACTGCATGAAAGGTCTTAGTACCTCACACAATGAATGCAAAGTGATGCAAGCAATGAGAGAAAGAAATACATCCACTCATGTTTCATTCAGCTTCCAGTAACAGTCCCCTCTCCAACAATTCATCTTACCCTATACTGTGCCCTTGGTTCTCTGAGTCAGGTTTTCCTAGACTCACTACCTGTATACAGAGCTGCATATCTGGACTCCAAAGCCACACGTTGCTACCTTCACAAAAGACTATCCAAAACCAAAACACAGATCAATGTGGCACCTACTTACTGGGCAAGAGAAGTGGTTGTTCCAGATCCAAATGATGCAATCACAAATACCAACACTTTATCCAAAATGTAACCCCTGCTACTTCACAGAATCACAAAATCACAGAATCACAGAATATGCTGAGTTGGAAGGGACCCACAAGGATCATCGAGTCCAACTCTTAGCCATGCAGAGGACCATCTCCAGGAGTCACACCAGGTGTCTGAGAGTGACTATTTCCCTGTGGAGCCTGTTCCAGTGCTCAAGCACCCTCTTGAAGAACCTTTTTCTAATATGCAACCTAAACCTTCCCTGACCTCACTTCAGGCCATTCCCTCAGGTCCTGTCGCAGGTCACCACAGAGAAGATCAGTGTCTGCCCCTCCTCTTCCCCTCACAAGGAACTTGTAGACTGCAATGAGGTCTCCCCTCAATCTCCTCTTCTCCAGGCTGAACAGATCAAGTGATCTCAGCCATTCCTCATATGGCTTCCCCTCAAGGCACTTCACCATTTTTGTTGCCCTCCTTTGGACACTCTCTAATGACTGATATCACAAAACAAAATTTAGACAAGAGCAGCTCAAAGACATTTCCTGAAGACGGGAAACTGAATCCTGAACTGGAAAGAACTTACATGAAATGTACATGGGATCTGACAGGACCCTCCCTGGTCATGTGACCATCAGTCACCACTGCTGTACTTTTGGGAGGATAACTGCACATAAATATCTGTTCCCCAATGTTATGCTTCACTTCTTAAAACACTAATCCTGGTTAAGGAAGTCATTTTAGTTTCCTGTATTAATTACTGCTCTCAAAGACAAACTCCAAGTTTATAAGGGATATCATACCTCAAAAGCCATCCACAGACATATGAGAACCTTACTGAGGCATTCACAGACTATTTTGCCAGATCTGGAGTACTTCCACATACGTCCATAGTTCTCCAACCACAGCAGTATCCACATATATCCTCACACTGTACCTACATATATATTACAATCTGATACCCAGATGTCTGAAAGCTTCATCCCTTGACTTCCCTCCAAGTCAAACTCATACAAATGCCAGAACAGTGTTCCTGCAGTCTCCAGTATGTTAAAAACTAAACACACAGGCAGAGGGGCATGGTTAAAAATATCAGAGAAGTGCATTGCTACCATTATAGACATGGTAAGAGCTGCAGAGACTGACAAAGAAACTGTTTCTGCTAACAGAGAGGTCTAGCTTTTAACTTACAGGGCAGGTTATACGACCTACTGCTTAGTCAAGCAGTAGGTTTGAACTACTTGGACTTTCCAAACACTAGGATTAGCATGGCTGATTTAGCCTTTGATCTTTCTGACATACATGAACTGAGCCCTGTGTAGTTTTTTATTATGCATATGTTTGCATTTGTGTGTTTGCACACATGTTATTCAGGCCCATAAAACAAAGTTTCAATCTGGTTTACAAACACCTCTTCTGGTAATGTGCAACTTCTCTGGCTCTTTCAGTTCTTAAATGTGACTTTGAAGCCACTGCAGGTGGAAGCTATGACTTTACCTCCACATGCACACACATACACACACAGAGATACAATGTGTCATTCTGTAAGCATTCCTAATTTAATGCCACAGCCCTACAGAGCACCTGTTAAAAGTAGTCAAGACTTGCACTTGTTTTGGGAGATTTGCCCTGCTATTTTAAACCCGACAGGTCAGCGAGCAGGTCCAAGGCTCCATTGTTAGTCAAGCATCTGTAGAAATGCTTCTTTCAGGAGAAAAAAAAAAAACAAAACAGCTCAGGATGCTCGGTACCCTTTACATCTGCTGCTCAGCTGGAGACACAGTTAAAAGGCCATTAGAAGCACAAGGTGACAGACCTCACAGGCAAGACGAGCTGGAGAGCAATTTGCTGTTTGCATTAGGAGTATCAGCCCTGGCTGCTTCTTTTTGATGGACTGAAAGCAGCTCCTGTCCCCATCCCTGAAAATCAGGGCCAGAACAGGTGGCCAGCAGGTCTCCATCCCAGGGCTGGGGCTGTGCTGCGGAGCCTCTGCATGGGCACTCAGGTTTCACAGTGGCTGGGGTGGGGGCAGGAGCCCTCGTAGCATTATTCATAATCCCTGATTTTGCCCACGGAGTCTGGCTCTGCTGGGCAGGCATCACAGTAGGACCCAAATTGCTGTCACCTGTGCAGTCAGAGGGAACCTCTTCCAGTGCCTCTTTGGCAGCACCTGCCTCCAAATGCTGCGTCTTCTGTATTCCACTATCGCTCAACAGAATAAAGTGCCACTATTTCACTTTGCTGGAAGGAAAAGGTCATGTTAGCCAAAAGAAGCTTGTCAGAGAGAGCTGGTGGTCTTTGTGACAGCCTCCTATAACAAGAGCTAAAAATGTTCTTATTAGGGAAGCTTATTTTTTGGATGAATGCAGGAGCTCTAGAGCCATAAGTAGTGAAGAAAGCAAACCTTAGTTTCAGTAGGTTTTAGGCCTTTTTTTACATACATAGGAATAAAGTGCTAAGAATTTTACCAGGCATATGTTTTCCTGCCATCTGCAACACATTTTAAATTCCTTTTGCATCTTGTAATGTATTCTGTCTGTTTAGCGTAATAACTATTCTGCCTTTAAACACCAACCTTTATATGCTGTTCTTAGGAATTTGTGGAGAAGTGTTAATTCTTTTGCACATATTTAAGCTGCTAAAATAATTATGCCTGGTAGCATGAATAGTCAAACCACAGAATGAGGGTTCTCTTCCCAGGGAGATAGCACCCATTAACCAGGTATGAAAGGGGGCATACAGTCATAGTTCACTGGAAAAGTAATTTCATTTTGTTAGTAATGGGAGTGCTGATACTTTGATACCATAATGGAGTTTTAAGCACCAAGCCTGTTATTTCAACTAGAAATTTTAATGTAATTATGCATTTTTACTTTACTAAGCAGAATCGAAGATTAGTATGCATAGTTTTCTTACATATATAGTGGGGAATAAGACAGAGATCTCCAAGTGATACTGCAAGATGCTCAAGTCATTCAAAAGAAATGGCAGGTGGTAGTTTTAAAGACAAATTACCCAGAAAAGCTTTTATTGTTGATCACTTGTTATAAGATTTGTCATTTGCAAGTAATTGTACATTCAGCTGAAACTGACCTTTTATGAGAGCCAAGTGGTAATATAAATGAAATTAATGTATTCTTTATTGCAGTAATATAAAAAGAATAGCCTGAGCTTTTAACATAGTGCTTGACCTCGCTGGTGTCTGAACACCACCTAATCTCAGGAGTATTTCACAACAGCATATGATGAAATAAGTACTAATACAGTATTAGAACACTTTAACACATTAGCACTTAGGAGTGTAGAAAATACTATAGCTTTAGGTATGCTTTTTGATTATAAATCTGACTGACAGCAGGAAAAAAAAGATTATTAGAGATAATATACTGAAATTAATCATTACACGAATTATTAAAGCATTGCCTTTTCTACTTTAAAGTCCCTCTTTCCAAGATACTCAAGCATAAAGTCACATTGGGAAACTCCAGATGCCAAGATTTAAAATTCTCATTCAAAAATGAATTATTTATAAGCATTAAAAACATGCTATTTCTTCTTAAAGGCTCTGATCTTACAAACAGTACCTTTAGGTTTAGATGTGCATACATAAGTTGTATTCCTTTTAATGGCATCAGTCACATACCAACCAGTAAATATGTACAGAAGTGACAGTAAATCCAGGTCTTAGGAAAGCTTACACATCCTCCTAGCTAAATGCATACACCAATTTATTAGCATGCACCATGCACCCACAACAGGAAAATAAGGGAGGCTGTAAGGGGAGGTGATGCTGCAGTTACTGAAATTGCAAACAGAGGTGAGAGGCGGTCACACACAATTTGGAGGATACAAATACAACAGCACTAAAACAAAAAAAAGGATGAAGTTTACATGAAATTCCATGTCCATCTTCATTGCCATCATGTAGATCAGGAGTGAATTAATCTCTAACGGACCAACACGGATTTCACAAGCTGCACAGAATATAGTATTGATTTTAGTAAGGCTATTTTTTTTTTTTTAACACTGCTGAGGCAACCATACAAGGCACCTATGAATCCTTATCTGCCTCCTGGAGTACAGGTATTTTTTTCACACAGTTCTCAGTGGCAGCAGTAGAGAAACAGTAAAAGAAGGTATTAATGAACAAGTGCTTGGATACAGACTCAGCCAGGAGTATTTTCCGCTATTCATTGCATTTTAGAGCTACTTAAAGGAAAGCAAACCATTCAGAAGGATTATCTTGGACATGGACTAATACCTCAATTGCATGAGTGACTATCGAGGTATTACTATTATTATTATTATTATTATTATTATCATTATAATTATTACCACTTTAGAATTACAAGCAACTGTGATATGTTCGCTAGCTCCCTTTCGTCAACACCTCTGTATTATGCTAGTCTGAAGCCCATTCATCAAAGCACAATTTCAAGTGACTCCTGACCTTCAAAATGAAGGGTTTGCTTCTGCTTTCATTTCAGTTACTTTGACTACGGTGTCTCTGTGTTGCCAGAATCTCACCTCGTTCATCATCTGTGCAGGAGAACAAAGCTCACATACTTCTTACGCAGCATTTAGAATTCAACATCTTTACAGTCGGCCGCTTTACCAGAACACTTCTAGTCTTTCTCTAAATAAACTACTATTCAGTATGTAGTAAAAATCCCCAAACAAAACAAACAAACAAAACCAACAAAAAACAAACCCCAAACAAAACCACAACACGCAAAACCCCCACACCCTTCACCTTTCAGAATCTCTAGAACAACTGAAAGTAGAAAGGCAAAAACAGACACATACATTACTTTAAACAGTCAGAAATTCACTTTCATTCAGAAAACTTTTAGACAAGGGCACACTCCAACTTTAACTTTGATGTTTCATTTTCATGGCTTCCTCTAAGATGATGTAAGTTACTGAAATCATGGTTGGAGTTAAACAACTATTGCTAACAGATATGTGCTATGATTCTTCTCTGTTGTGTTGACTTTCAAATCACAGATTTTCCTACAGCAAAACATTTCCTGCAGAGTCCTCAGGAGCTCCACTAATGCTCATGAATGCTGGGTCACAGCAGCCTCAGTCTCACAGTAGAATTCTTCTTCACATGCAGGATACTCCACAGCAGCTCTCAGAAAGGGCAGATTTTACAAGGACAGCCAAGCTTACACTGCAAGCTCCTACTACCAACCCTGCACATGACTGATGCACAGAATCAAGCCCACAGCAGCATATTATGTATACTTCAAATTTTCTTCCTCTCTCCATTCCCAGGCAAAGTCCTTTATTAAGGACTTACTCTGACAACCTATATTGGAAAACAACTTTATATACTGTACTCTGATGCAAGTAAGGACTTACTCTGACAACCTATATTGGAAAACAACTTTATATACTGTACTCTAATGCAAGTCACAGCACCAGAACTTGGCGATCAGACAAGATGTCAGACGCAGCAGGTTGATTACAAACAAGTTCTGTATAATTACATTGAACAATTTAGCATTGATGTAAAAGTACAGCGAACAAGTGTAGTGACATTACTACCAACTTCAGTGTATTTCATGTGCAACAAAATACTGGAGGAAAACCTTGCCTTAGGATGCAAAAACTGACAGTTTTTTTAATTTGTAACTTCTACATTCTCTGTTCAAAAGTGACAGTATAAATAATGTCACAGAAGTTGTCTAACAAGTCTTCTCTTGCAGCTCCATTCACAGAGAGACACCTCTGTGTCCACAGCCTTTCTAACTTAAACAGATTCTTCAGCTCTTTACATCAGTACATAAACACTTTGCATCAGTACGTACGTACTACACCTTCAGTTTATTCATTTCAGTAGTCCTAGCTATAAATGCCAACTGAAAACATTTGACTAATGTTAAATCAAACACCCAAACCACGCTGTCCACTACTGTTTGTCATATTATCAAGGCATTAAGGCAAAATCTTTTGAAAACATAATGTTTTTTCAGAAATATGACATTCATTAAAGTTCTCTGAACTCCTTTGAAACGAGGCCTTTGACAGATTACACTTCTTTTGTAACAGTAACAAATTGCTTCCTTAACCACAACAGTAAGGTAGAAAAAGACAAAATGGGGAAAAAAAAAAAAAAGAAAAAAGAATCTGAAACTTGTACATTGATTGCTTTAACTAAATTTCCAACCATGCACCAGGTCACAAACACATAGCTTTCACATTAACAAGAGTCCATGCTGCATGAACAGTTTTTACACAACCTCTCAGAAACGTACAAGAAGAGCAGACTCCGAAACACACCTTAAAGCAGTCCTAGTCTTCCAACAACTGAGTAACTTGAACAGCTACAAACAGAACTGCTCAAAAGTTGATACACCAAATAGTAACAAGGCAGATAAACCACAAAGAAAACAAACAACTTCAATAGGAAGCTCAGAAAAAATTACTCATACCTCTGTAAATCATGTACTTCTTAATCATAAAAGTAGATATTACTTATGAAACTTAGCAGGAAACCACTGAGTAATTTTGGATTGAACTACTACTAAATATTTAATTACTCTGAGTCTTTGTATATTGATACATGTCAACAAAAACATGCAAATGCTGGACTTACTTAAAAATTGCATGTCAACTTTGCATGGTACATTCAGAAAATATATGAGACAATAAAACTTCTCTGTGAGCTGAAAGCAACAAGTGTTTAACCAAAGTTAATAGAAATTTACTGGATTTCCTTTTTTACTGAGAGAGAACATATCCTTCCACCTTGTTTCAAAGGAACTGGTGTAATAGTTAGCAAAGGGAAAGCCTGACTGCATATTCAAAGGATCTGTGGCTCACAGGAGAGATTTCATGATTTCAAATAACTGATGAGCAACCTGAAAATAAATGAAAGGAAAAAGCACAGAAAGATCAGAGAATTGGTAAGCCTGAGGAATGAAGGTGCCTGTGGAATAGTTACACCCACAGGCCCTTTACTCTCCTGCCCTGTCCTAAAGCGCATCAGTGGGTCCCAACGTGGCTGAGCAGAGATCTGGTCTGTTCTGCATTGGCAACACGGAACAACCTTCCCCGTATCTTTGTGAACTACAGCCTCGCTGTCCTGAGATTTTCCACATTTATCATTCCTCACGTAAAGTGCTAAATACTGCACAGTGAATAACTGTGGTGCTATTTCACCTCAAGGAATATAAATCTACTGCTTCCAACTTTGAAAAGGAAACGAGCAAACCAAGGAGCATCTAATTCACTCTACAAATAGCAGGACCTAACAGCAAAGTGCCAGTGGCAAAGCATAAACCTTTCTTGAGGGCTCAAGCAGTCCGATTTAAGAAGCCCCAGCTCATGTCTTCCCATATAATTTCTCTCTTTTTTTGTGGTGCTCTCCGATTGCTAAAGGATTATCGGCCCCGGACGTATTTTTGTGATAAGGTTGTAGGGAAAAGCATGGAAATAAAATTACAACAAAAAACATTCCCACCTTCGTAGGCGGATTGAGATATAACCTGTTGTAGGCATGTTTCAGCAGACGGAAGAGCCATGTAACAGGCTGCCCGAGCTCCGGGGCGGCGGAGAGGGTGTGTATGTACGTGAGTGGGTGCCTCTCCCCG